>NC_090652.1:132930277-133291285 GCF_040937935.1 Hyperolius riggenbachi | reverse complement strand
AGTAGTGAACAGTCAGCAGGACCCACCTTGAGTTGCAGACTGTAGCCTCTAGTCGCCGTCGGACGGACCTGGCTGTGTGCGCTGCCGCTGACCACCGTCACCGTGGGTGGGGTGCCACCGTGCCTGCCTGGGCTGGCTGGGGGGGGTCACACACTGCCAGACTGGCTGCCTGGGTCGGGTCGCACTGACCGGGAGGCGACTACGAGTTACGTGCTGGGCTGGCTATGCGGGGCGGGTGCAGCGGCGAAATTACTAGCTGCACAGGCGGGCGAGGAGGAGCACACGCTGCACGTCATGTGATGCCGGCATGCCGCCGCCGTGACATACGTGTAGCGCGTACTAGCAGCAGCACCCGGGACTGGGCGGGGCAGCGGTGACTGATCGCTGGTGGTTAGTGGTGTGGTGAGTGACAGTCAGTCAGCGCCAGCCCAAGCCCTCCTTGGCTTCTCCCATTCAGACTCCCAGCCAGGCTCGTCGTCATTGTCGGGTTGGACTCGGCGGGGGGGTGGGGGCTTTTAGGGGGGCTAATGAGTTGCCGGCTGGGGCTGAAGCCTGGGTAAGCCCCAGCGTGGCGCCGCCACTGATAAAATCACATATTAACATGCAATTTTATCTTAAAGAGTAACGGTCAGTCTGCAAAAGCTAATTTAAACCTCTATTCTCCTGTGTTAAACAGTTTAGAAGGAAGCCAAAAAGGCAATACTGAAGTTAAAAATCTCTCTTACTTTGATTTTTGCTGAACAGCAAGGCTCGTTATTCCCAAGCTCCTAAGGAGGCCGGTAGGACGCATAACAGATACTGCAAAGCATTCTGGGGCTGCTTCTTCTCCCCACTGCACTACCTTGGTCCTCCCCTTCATTTCCCTATCCCGCCCTAAGGCTGTTTTCACAGTGAGAAGTTACAGGCTCATGTTACAGCAGCTTGTAACTTGCAGCCCAGCTAAAATCAATGTGCTGTTCACTGGGCACATGTTCCGTTAGAGTACACTGCACGAGTCCGCTATTGTACCTAGCCACATGGCTAATTAATATTCACTGCACTGTAGTGTTGTTCGGATCATGAACCATTAGGATCTTTGATCCTGATCTTTTTTGTGAGTCGAATCATCAGGAAGCAAGGTAAGGGAGGATATTACATCACAATTGGCTTCATACAAGACAGACAAACATGGAACCTGCCATGAGCTGTCAGGAGCATCATTCTATGCAAATACTATATAAAAATTCTGTGAAATCCAAATGTGGACAGTGAAATGCATATGTATGGGTAAGTACAGCCAATATTTAGCTATTGATATATGTGTTTTTTTTCTCTGAGACCCTATACCTAACAGCTCCTCTAACATAATTTGCAATTTTTTATATTTTTATCATACATGCAATTTCCACTGCATATGTCAGGTACGGGTTTAATTTACCAAGTCCTGAAGCTGTGAGGCTGGCAGGAATATGTCAAAGGACAGAAAGAAAATGTAACCATATAGAAAACCTAATATGGCATGGCGATAATCATCTACAAAAGAGGATGGTAAAGAACTTCAGAGATTTCTTATTATCTGCAATGCACACTGAATTAGAATCATACACTTAAAAAACAGAAAATTTCATCAGGTAATTTATAGCTTCAATAAGGGGTCGTCACCACAGTGTTTAATAGCTTTCAGACTGTGTGAATCCCTTGGCATTGGTTACCTAGGGCCAGTGAACCTAGCAACAAATCAAAAAGACGTATGATAAAATATATCCCTGGGTGAGATTTGGAAAAACAGAAAGTGAGGTAAATGGAAATTTATGATAATTTTAGTTGATGGCTATAAAGATTTAACATAGAAATGGCAAGTAAAGAAGAAAAATTGCTTTGTGATGTAAATGGCCAGATACAATCCAGCAAAAGCATTTTTAACATAGGAAGCAGCAGCTTGGGGAGGAAGTTTATGTCCCTGGAATCAATAATATAGGTAATTTCCTTTACACTAAAGCATTACTTGTATTTTAGCTGCAGTAAAGATTGCTTTATCTTTGTGCAAAACAAAACAAAACAAAAAAAACCTCAAACTAGTAGATTGGCTATAATTTGGTATATAACCTATACTTAGTGATCATTATTGGGTAGGTACTCTTTCTGCCCTGAAAACCAGCTTTTGTTCTATTGAGATTCTCATGATGACAATTGCAGTGCAATTTCTACAAATCTAGAAGATGTATATTCATGATATGGATTTTCCAAGTTCCACCACTGTCTGAACCACCACCAGCCTGGATAATTGACAGATCGTAAAAGTTCTCAAAGATGTTACGCTCCACCCACAGTTCATATTTTTTGAGCCTCTACTTAGTACCGGTTTTCCACAACAGTCACAGATAAAAAAGTCAAAAGGTGTAGGCGCTACTACGGTATCCCGGGGTGACGTTTCACACGACTCTCTCTCCTCCACAAGGTTTCCAGAAAGTGCGAGCAGCCCTCAGGTTGATTTGCATGTAAAGAAGAAACAACACTACATAGGGTAATAACGTCAGGTCAAAAGTATTGTAACCTTCACTTGCCCCACATCACACCGGTGTAGCAGACTCCAAATTAATTATAGATTGTGCTCACCAGATAATGTGGCTGCTCAGTCACAAACAGCATTAAACTAGTGCCACATATAGCCAATCGATCATATAACTTCTTATTCCAGCTGTAATCGTCTACAGTCCTCCAAACGGATATGCCACAAAAGAAAACACAGAATAGTGCAATAGCTTAACACATTTATGGCACCTCCACCTCACCCAAGTGCAGCACCCTGTGCAATAAATGCAATGTGCTCACCAGATGGGGTAGCTGCTCAATGACAAACAGCAATAAAGGCCCAATGCATGTAGCCCCTGGCTCAGTAGTCCTTTTCCTCGGCTGCAGTAACTTCTGACAATATAGAGGTCTTCAGCTCTGTACTTAGAAATAAAGACAGGAGCAACACATAGTGTAGCATCTAGACACAAATGCACCTCCACCTTCTCCTTATGTGAACACAGCAATCGTGCACCCCACCATAGGTGTGAGTATCAGGTAAACTTATATACTCACCAGATCCTCCTGCTGTCTATCCACAAACAGCTAAAAAGGCATATTATGCTCAGGCTTGGATTCCAATCCTTTCTGTGTAGTTCCCTTAAAAACTAAACAGACACTTCCATTGCGCAGTACTACTTTAATATTTGTAAAAAAAATCCAGAAATTGCACTCACATTTTCCACAAAGATAAAAGCATATTCAAGTTAAAACTCCAGCGTCCTGGATCCAAACAGCATGCTCTCCTTAGTGTGCCGACCTCTAGCCCCGCCCAACGCACTTAGTCCGAAGACTCATCAGCTCCTGATGAGTCTTCGAAAGAAACGCGTTGGGCAGTACAAAGTACAGAGTTGAAGACATCTATATTTTCAGAAGTTACTGCAGCAAAGGGAAAGAACTACTGAGCCAGGGGCTACATGCATTGGGCCTTTATTGCTGTTTGTCATTGAGCAGCCACCCCATCTGGTGAGCGCATTGCATTTATTGCACAGGGTGCTGCACTTGGGTGAGGTGGAGGTGCCAAAAATGTGTTAAGCTAATGCACTATTCTGTGTTTTCTTTTGTGGAATATCCGTTTGGAGGACTGGAGACGATTACAGCTGTTCAGCAGTGATGTACTGGGAGACGTCTCAGAGCTCACTCCAACCTGAATTATCGCAAATTCTTTCTGGTTTAAGAAAGCAATTTTTTGTTATCCATAGCATTTTAGTAAGAGGCTCTTTGGTCCATTGTAGCTCCTTACACACTCCAATGAGTTCTGGTTCACCATAAGCTTGCTTGGGTGGTCTGTAACTTACAGCTGATACAAATCCTAAAATAAATCTGCACTGTTTCTACTTCCTGATTCATGGAAGCAGACATATGGTTAACAGCCTGTGCTTTCAAATGAGCTTATCTGCCATCCCTGCCGTGGCAGTCATGTGACACAGGGGAGAGATGAAATTACAACTTGTGATTAGACACAAGTGAAGGGGAATTACACAGACAAAACTCTCTAAATACATACAGGGTGCATTTCTCTTTGATTTCCTTCTGTCCTGTGCAAGCGTTCAGGTCCACTTTAACCACACAGCTTTGGTGAGCATGTACTTGCCAGAAAGGAGAGGAACAAAGCATGGTTTGACTTGCTGTACATTTTCTCTCATCCTTAATGTCCTCAAACCCCATTCTGAGTGATTTGCTTATGCAGTTTAGCATACAAAGGGAAGGTACTTTTGAAATTCCAATGGCATCCACAAGCTAACTAGCATGATGAGTCAGCATGCATTATACTGGTTAAAAGAAGCAATCTTCACATATATAGCCAGCAATCTCACCGATCTATCTCCGGATATGAACACTGCACACAATTGCTGTTTCCCTATATTATCTTTTTTAGTAGGATGACAGCCTCTTGCAATCATGTTGTTAGATGCATTCTCTTTTAAGTGTTTAGAGCCCAATTTAGCAAATGTAACTTGATTATAGCTACGTGAAGTAAAAGTGCAGCTATGAATTAAAAAAAAATAAAAAAAAGCACACAAAGCTTTAAAGCTGTTATTTAAAAGCCTATTATCTAAACAAGAGCATACCTCTAAAGCCAGGGCCCCTTCCTTCTTAAACGCATTGGGAAATGGAAGTGGCATCGCAATGCACGATTGCGTGCAATTGTATCCATTACAAGGAATGGAAATCGCAATACATTTGTGGTAATTTGTCGGCAACCATGCATTGCAATACTGCAGTGCATCACAACGCACGGATGGGGAGATCAGCCAGTGCCATCTATGCACTTCTGGTGACCCCGCAGGGGTCATGTTGCAGCGGGACCACTAAAACTATGAATTTTAGAAAAGCAAAAGTTCACTCAACTCAGGCATGCACTAACTTTGGTGAACTGGGATAATGTACTACAAGGGGAGGACACTGAAGGGAAATGCCAAGCTTTTAAACTTATTCTCAATCAATATTGTAGTATGTATATCCCATATGGAAACAAAATGTCTAGGAATAAAAAAAGGCCTCTATGGATGAATAGAAAGGTTAGAGATAAAATGAAGGGGAAAAAAGAATGCCTATAAGGTCCTAAAACAGGAGGGGACCGAGGCTGCATTAAGCAATTATAAGGAGTGCAATAAAAGTTGTAAAAAAGAAATTAGGCTAGCAAAGATTGAATCTGAAAAATCGCTAGGGATATCAAATCTATCCCAAAGAAGTTTTACAAGTACATAAAAAAAAAGAAAGGTTGACTGTATTGGACTCCTAAAGGATGAGGGTGGGAACTCCATGGTGGGTGACCAAGGTAAGGCAGAGATATTAAATGCTTTCTTTGCTTCTGTCTTCACAAAGGAAACTTCACTGTTGCAATTTACAGATGCAGAAGAGTCTCAATCTTCTTACTGTAATATTAAATACTTAACGCAGGAAGAAGTGAAGGCAAGGCTAAATAAATTAAAAATAGACAAGGCACCTGGCCCGCATGGCATGCATCCTCGGGTCCTAAGGGAATTAACTTCAGTTATAGATAAACCCCTTTATCTTATCTTTTGTGACTCTCTTGCAACTGGCAGAGTCCCAGTGGATTGGCGTACAGCCCACGTTTTCCCATTATTTAAGAAGGGCAAAAAAATCTGATCCAGTAAATTATAGACCTGTAAGCTTAACATCAGTTGTATGCAAACTATTTGAGGGGTTACTAAGAGATACTATACATGACTTCATAGTAGAAAATAACTTTATTTCTCAACATCAACATGGGTTTACTAAAGACAGGTCCTGTTTGACTAACATGCTCAGCTTGTAGTGAACACTAATGTGGATATTGGGAATGCTGTAGATGTGATATACTTGGACTTTGCAAAGGCCTTCGACACTGTTCCACACAAAAGTCTGGTGCAAAAGTTGAGAATGTAAGGCCTGGGGAAGAGTCTGTGTGCTTGGATAGGGAACTGGCTAATGGACAGAAAACAAAGAGTTGTGGTCAATGGATCATATTAAAAATGGGTGACTGTTAGCAGTGGGGTCTCACAGGGGTCTGTACTGGGTCCAGTGCTCTTCAATTTATTTATTAATGACCTAATAGATGCAGTAGTAAGCAATATTGCTATTTTTGCAGATGATACAAAATTGTGCAGAATCATCAACTCTCAGGAAGATAGGGACATATTGCAACAGGATCTGGATAGGATGGCTATATGGGCACATAAATGGCAGACGAAATTCAATGTTGAAAAATGTAAAGTCATGCATTTTGGTCGTACCAATGGTCTAGCACCATACAAAATAAATGGGATACAGTTGGGGACATCAAACTTGGAGAAGGACTTAGGAGTACTCATCGACAACAAAATAAAATAATCATACTCAATGCCAAGCCGCTGCAGCTAAAGCTAAAAAAAATTTGGGGTGCATTAAAAGGGAAATAAAAACTTGAGATGCTAGCATAATATTGCCCCTGTTTAACTCTCTAGTAAGGCCACATCTGGAATATGGAATTCAGTTCTGGGCACCACATTACAGGAAAGATATTGCAGTTTTAGAGCAGGTGCAGTGACGAGCAACAAAATTTATACGAGGGATGGAAGGTCTCACTTATCAAGAAAGGTTAGATAAACTGGGTTTATTTAGTCTAGAGAAAAGACGCCTTAGAGAGGATCTAATTCGATGGACGTATGTCTTTTTTCAACCAAAATAACTATGTAACTATGTAACTAACATGTATAAATACATCAGAGGGCAATATAAAAGCTTGGCGAATGAGCTTTTTGTCCCTAGGATTTCTCAAAGGACTAGAGGACATGATCTGCGCATTGAGGAAAAACGTTTTAGCCATTTATTTAGGAAAGGGTTCTTTACAGTAAGAGTGATTAAGATGTGGAATGCATTGACACAGGAAGTAGTTATGGCAAATTCTATACCTGCATTTAAAGGGGGCTTAGATGCTTTCCATGCGTTGAAAGACATCCATGGCTACAATTACTAGGTATTGCCCAATGATGTTGATCCAGGGATTTTATCTGATTGCCACCTGGAGTCGGGAAGGAATTTTTTCCCTTTTAGGGCTAATTGGACCATGCCTTGTAAGGGTTTTTTTTCGCCTTCCTCTGGATCAACAGGAATATGTGAGGGAGCAGACTGGTGTTGTACTTTGTTCTCTGGTTGAACTCAATGGACGTATGTCTTTTTTCAACCCAAATAACTATGTAACTATATAAGTACTATTTTCCGAAACAGAGATTGATGGCTACATCTGTGCCAAGGCATCATCTTTGGCAAGCATCTTGTCCCCATGCTTGCTGCTGCTGGAAGCCGCTCATCATATGACGCAGTTTGCCCTCCTCCCATCTACATAGCAACAGCATGGGCTTGATTGACAAAGCGGTGCTAACTGTTAGCATGCCTGTGAAAACCCCCTTAGCACGTCTAAACGAGCTTTATGTGCGTAAAACTTTACGGGCGCACTGCACAGAGCGCTCCGCGAGAAGTGCCCATTAAAGCCTATGGGACTTAGCGCGCGCAAAACTTGATTGAGAAATCTGGTGCTAACCTACTTAGCACTCTGGTTAGCACGTCTAAAGACTTTAGACGTGCTACGTAGTTTAGCACCGCTTTGTGAATCAAGCCCCATGTCTATACAGCTCTCACAATCCCGAAAGCAGCACCCTAAAGACTGATCTCAAGTCCAATGGGTGTTGCAAAAAAACAAAAAAAAAACAAAAAAAAAAAACACACACTATTCAGTTACACTACGGCAGTGTCAGATAGGGATGAGCTGACAGATTTCCCAAATACGTTTTCATTGCAAAAATGTCATATTTACGTAAGGAAAGATTTTTTGCAGATTTGTGGTCTAAGTTTACTATGAAGTGAAGTTGACTTTTTCCCATCCCTTAGCATCTTCCTCCCGCAGTCTAGTTTCAGAGGCACGTGTTTTCACAAGCTTGAAAGAAATTGTATTGGTTTATTTTACATTTTTGCTCATCTTGTACTCACGCTAGTCTAAACTTTGCAGAGGCCATTCTCTGCTGGGACCATAGCAAGTGCAAAGCCATGACACTGTCAAAAGATGTGGCGTGTTAGATCATCGCAAGCTAGCGCATTTTCTTTACCCCTTAATCCAGCTACTAGCAGCCACTCGTCTCCATAACAGTACAAGTCACTTTTCTAAAGCACAGCAACACGTCTCGTTCCCCCGAACTTTTTCCCAAAGGACTGAGCTCAGTCCTGACGGATGACACGAATAGTAATTCAAATTTTGGATTGCATGCAATTTCCTGATCACAAGGGCACCACGATTACCATGGTTTTCCAGAAGTGCAAATAAACTTTTGGCCAAATGCACTGCATGCAGCATTATTCCTGTATTTGCGACCCCCATCGGAAATCGCAGACTTAATGGCACAGTTTGAGGGTCGGACAGGCACAATAATTGTAATGGAATGCGTGAGATGCTAAGAGAAAATTGCATTTGCAGCAGGTTGCGATGTTGATTGCAATTTTCCTGAGAAAGAGCATATCTATCTATCTATAATAGGCTATGTGCCTCAACCTTCAAGCAAGAAGTAGCGCCCTGCCCCCAGGGCCGGTCCAAGCAAGAAAAAGTGGCCGGTCCAAGCAAAAAGAAGTAGCGCCTGCCCCCAGGGGCGGTCCTAGACTTGCCGCCAAGCTGGAGGGGGTTAGCGGCCAGAATGGGGGTATTGGGCACAGCGGCAGGGAGGGGGGGGGGGGGGGGGGGGGGTCGGCCCCCCCCTCCCTCACCTGGGTCCCCCATCTGCGCTCCCCCTCTAGCTTAAAGTGGACCCAAACTAAAAATACAAGATTTCAGAAATAAAATCTATTTTCTAAATTATAATAATAAATAGCAGCCTTTTTTCAGGTGCATGATGACAAATATTAAATATTTTACATTTATTGGAGAAACCCCACCCTTCCTTTCATATTGCCGGCAAATAATCCGGCAAACTGGTGAAGTAGGTGTTGTCCGGCAATGGAGGAATTGCTAATGGCTGCCCCCAGTATAACCCTAGTTATGCAAAGAGGAGGGTGAAAAGCATGCACTGAAATGCTCATAGGCTTGAAGGAGTGTTTATTTATCTTTGTATGTGTCAGAGTGGTGCAACTAAATATTTTGAATTAAAAAAATGTTTGGTTTGGGTCCGCTTTAAGTTCAGCCGCAGCCGCTATTAGTAAGAGGCAGTGGGCGTGGATGACTCACCTCTTCCGCGTTCCAGCGTGCGTTCCACTGTCGTCACTTCCTGCAATGCCGTCCACTAACAATGCAGTGGGCGGCATTGCTGGAAGTGACGACAGTGGAACGCACGCTGGAACCCGGCAGAGGTGAGTCATCCCCGCCCGCTGCCTCTAATAGCGGCGGCTGCTGCTGCTGACCTTGAGCTGGAGGGGGAGCGCAGATGGGGAACCCAGGTGAGGGAGGGGAACCGGTACGACCCCCCCTCCCCATCGATGTGCCCAATACCCCCTTCCTGCCCGCTACCGTCTTATGCGGCGGATGCTACGCCGTGGGTCCGCTAGATAATATATATATATATATTTATTTTTACTGTGACACTTATGTTTCTCTATGGGAAGGTTCATATCAGCACAGTTCGTGCGCTGTGCGTTCAGCAAAGCGGTGCCTGGACCATTTTTGGGGGTGATTTTGCTATAATGAAAGGTATAGGAAGAGCGCTAAACGCTCACAAAATCGCTTTCTGGGGCGATTGCGTTCGCGTTTTAATGTATAAATACATCGCATTTACGGGTCAAAGAGTTCACTTCCTGACTTGCGTCAGGGAGTGAATTAAAAAAATGCTCGAAAAAAAAAAAACCCAGAATGCCCACCCAAGCGATGGGAATAATAATAAATAAAAAAAAAATTGCGACCAAAAACCTCAACACAAACGCTAACTCGAGCAGAACGCAACGTGAACGAGCCCTTACCCTGGCCTAAAGGAAAATGCCTGGTAACAAAATTAATCTTCACCTCAGAAAACAGCTGCATGCGCAGACCAGACCGTCCAAACCACTTAAAGGGAACCCGAGGTGAGAGGGATATGGAGGTTGCCATATTTTTTTACCACAAGAAAGGAGGTTGCCATATTTATTTCCTTGTAAACAATGTCAGTTGCCTGGCAGCCCTGTTGATTTTCTGACATAAGTAGTGTATGAGTCAAAACCCTGGAACAAGCAGATAAGTAATCCAGTAAAAGCCGAGTCAGAGTACCTGATCTGCTCAATGCTTGTTCAGGGGCTATAGCTAAAAGAGACACAGGATCAGGAAGACTGCCAGGTAACTGCTATTGTTTAAAAGGAAAATCAGTATGGAAGTTTCCATATTCCTCACCTCGGGTATCCTTTAAGAGAGTGTAGTCACATGGTTATTTGGGTGGGAATGATTCCTCATTAAGCTGAAGCCACGCCTTCCTGCAAACGCAAAGCCAGGAAGCATCACATCAGACTGACCCGAAGGAAGAATGAGCAGTCGACTGCACACCCCTAAGGCTATATGAAAAGGGGCAGCCTGTATTGTATTTTTTTTTTCTAAAAGGTATAAATTAGGGATGATCAATAAGATGCAAATATGTCTGAGTTCATGCAGATTTATGTAAATTTATTTGCAAATATAGGCAGCTTGAAAATGGACCAATCATTTTAAACCTGGGTGGGACTTGATTGATCAATTTTTAAAGCTGCATATATTTGCATAACATTTACATAAATCTGCATGAACTCGGAAATATTTGCATCTTATTGATCTCATTGTAAAGCCTTTTATATTGCTATACGTGACGTCTGCAGCATTACGTTATTTAATAAACAATTATTCAGTATTCTGCACTTTGCCGAACCTGATTTATTACCACATTTTTCAACAGCTCTTCTAGGAGTTCTAACCAGTGAATCAGAAGTCCTGAACCAGGCTTTAGACAAGAGATGAGCATGCTGGAATTCAGGAGCATTTTCTGCAGAGGCCTGTAATCATCCCTACCTGGAACACCTCATGTCAGATCAATATGTAATAAGCTTGAAAAAGCTACGGTTGCTGGTCAGAATAAATAAATAAAGAACTTTCATCTCTGAGCTGACTTTGCTTTACAGAACCCATGTTTACTAGTTTACCAATAGCAGATGACATGCTACATATAAATGCATTTAATATCTTCAGAGCTGGCTGGACCAAATGTTCAGGTAAACAAAGGTTGAGGAACATTTCTATATTACATTTGTACATTACTGAAAATAGTGGATGGTTATTTAACCCCTTTAGTGTTTTTTCACCTTATGCATCCAAACAATTTTCACCTCCCATTCATTCACCAATAACTTTATCACTAATTATCACAATGAAATAATCTATATCTTGTTTTTTTCTGCCACCCATCAGGCTTTCTTTGGGTGGTACATTTTGCTAAGAATTATTTTATTCTAAATGCATTTTAACGGGAATATTAAGAGAAAAATTGAAAAAAAAATCATGATTTGTCAGTTTTCGGCCGTTATAGCTTTAAAATAATACATACTACCATAATTAAAACCCACGTATTTTATTTGCCCTTTTGTCTTGGATATTACACCAAGAGGGGATGTGTAACAAAACAATTGCGGCTTCTCCATAGAAGCCAACGATCGTTCTGCTTTCCCATTCATTGATCTCTGGGTTAATAGGCGGTCCGCGCACCCCAGCGGTTCCAACCCTGCGAACCCCGTTTTCTCATGGACGTAGCTCCTACGTCCAGCATGCACATTGGGACGTAGAAGCTATGTCCTAAAGGCGTAAGTGGTTAGAGAGACACTGAAGCGAAAAAAATGTATGATATAATGAATTGGTTGTGTAGTACGGATAATTCTCATATTTTTATTTGCAGTTATACAGCTTTTTTTTTTATAACATTGCATCAATCTCTAATATTTGCAGTTTAACCACTTCACAACTGAGGGGTTTTACCCCTTGAGCACCAGAGCAATTTTCACCTTTCAGCACTCCTTCCATTCATTCGTCTATAACTTTATCATTACTTATCGCAATGAAATGAACTATATCTTGTTTTTTTTCACCACCAATTAGGCTTTCTTTAGGTGGGACATTATGCCAAGAATTAATTTATTCTAAATGTGTTTTAATGGGAAAATAGGAAAAAAAAAATTTCAGTTTTCGGCCATTATAGTTTTTAACCATTTGCCGACCGCGCACTCATAACGCGCGTCGGCAAAGTGGTAGCTGCAGGACCAGCGACGCAGATCTGCGCCGCAGGCTAATTAATCAGGAAACAGCCGCTCGCGCGAGCGGCTGTTTCCTGTCATTTCACGGCGGGGGGGCTCCGTGAATAGCCTGCGGCCTGCCGATCGCAGCTCGCAGGCTAAATGTAAACACAAGCGGAAATACTCCGCTTTGTTTACATTTCTACAACGCTGCTACAGTAGCAGCGTTGTAGTAGATCAGCGATCCCCGGCCAACCAGCGGCCGGAGATCGCTGTCACATGAAGCCTGTTAGAGGCTACACAGGACAGATCCGTTCCTGTGCAGCCTCCGATCTCTTGGGCAGGGAGGGAGAAGAGGGAGAGGGGGAATCTTGCGGTGGAGGGGGGCTTTGAGGTGCCCCCCTCCGCCACCCACAGCATGCAAGAGCGATCAGACCCCCCCAGCACATCATCTCCCTAGTGGGGAAAAAAGGGGGGGGGGGCGATCTGGTCGCTCTGCCTGTCATTTGATCTGTGCTGGGGGCTGTAGAGCCCACCCAGCACAGATCTGAAAAAACAGCGCTGGTCCTTAAGGGGGGGGGGGGGGGGGTAAGGGCTAGGTCCTCAAGTGGTTAAATAATGCATGCTACTGTAATTAAAACCCATGACATTTGCCCATTTGTCCCGGTTATAAAACCGTTTAAATTATGTCCCTATCACAATGTTTGGCGCCAATATTTTATTTGGAAATAAAGGTGCATGTTTTTCAGTTTTGCACCCATCCCTAATTACAAGTCCATAGTTTATAAAGTAACAGTGTTATACCCTCTTGACATAAATATTTAAAAAGTTCAGTCCCTAAGGTAACTATTTATGTATTTTTTTTATTGTAATTTTTTTTTTTTATTACCAAAAAAAATAAATTGGGGAGTGTGGGAGGTAAAGAGTTAATTTTTAGTGTAAAACGAATGTATTTGTATATGAAAAATGCTTTAGGGTGTAGTTTTACTATTTGGCCACAAGATGGCCACAGTAACTTTTTGTTTATGCGACCTGCAAGCGTATTTGTATATGAAAAATGCTTTAGGGTGTAGTTTTACTATTTGGCCACAAGATGGCCACAGTAACTTTTTGTTTATGCGACCTGCAAGCGTAGGAAGTACACTTGCAGGAAGTCTTATGAGGCTGGGAAACTTTTTTTTTCACAATGATCGCTGCTTCTCATAGAAGCAGCTGATCATTGCGGGGGGCTTAGATCAACGAACGGGAACTGTTTTCCCCGTTCATTGATCTCCGGGCGAGTGGGCGGCGGCGTGCACGAGCAAGCGGGCAGCGGCGGGAGCATGGGAGGTGCGGATATCTCCGTCCCTGGGGGTGAAAGGATGCAAAAAGGGTCGGAGATATCCGCACCTATGGGGGTAAAGTGGTTAAACACTATTCAGCATTCTAAGTGTTTTTACAGAACAGGCAGTGAAATTTTGACATGTCCTGAACGGTTCTCTGCAAAAGAAAAAAACAATACAGTTCAGATAACAACCTTCAGAAAACAGAGCTCTCTGCAACTTTGAAAGTGGTAGAGCTCAATGGCAATTTGCATAGATAACTGGAGTTTAACTCTTCCTGTACTGGAAATATTAGGGCTGGTGCACACCAGAGCGGTTCTGAAGCGTTTTTTAAAAAGCTTGCAGGGAGAAAACAGCTTGGCTAATGAAAGTGAATGAGATGGTGCACACCAGAGCGGTTAGTTGTTTCTCCAAACAAACTCCTGTCCTGCAGCATTTTTTTTTAGATTTCTGAGGCGTGTCTGCCTCAATGTAAAGTATAGGAAAGTGGAAAACCACTCTGAAAAACGCTAGATCAGAGCGGTTTTCCAGCCGTTTTTGTTACAGTAGCTGTTTAGTAACAGCTTTACTATAACAATATATGAAATCTGCTACACAAATACGCTCCAAAAAAAGGCATGTTTAGAAAACCTCTCTAAGGGCTTGTTCACACTACAAGCGCTTTTTAAGTGCTAGTGATTTTGAAAAGCTCTTGCTAATGCAATGCTATGGGTTTTTTTTCTACAAAATCACATCACTACAGTGTGAACACACACATAGGATAACATTAGGAAGAGCTTCTAAAATCACAAACGCTTAGAAAAGCTCTTGTAGTGTGAACAAACATGCCTAAAATCGCTCAGAAATCTGCTTCAAAAACCTCGAGCGTTTTGCGGATCTGCTAGAGGTTTTTGGTGTGCACTGGCCCTCAGACTTATGTCTGTGCTCCTAATGCTTTATTTCTTAGCTGTGCTACACATACAAATCATAATATCATTTTTTTTTCGCTTCAGTGTCTCTTTAAAGAGACACTGAAGCGAAAAAAAAAAAATGATGATATGATTTGTATGTGTAGCACAGCTAAGAAATAAAACATTAAGATTAAATACATCAGTGTAATTGTTTCCAGTACAGGAAGAGTTGAGAAACTCCAGTTGTTATCTCTATACAAACAAGCCATTAAGCTCTCCGACTAAGTTAGTCGTGGAGAGGGCTGTTATCTGACTTTTATTATCTCAACTGTTCCTGGACTATTTACTTTTCCTCTGCTAGAGGAGAGGTCATTACTTCACAGACTGCTCCGAAAGACTCATTTTGAATGCTGAGTGTTGTGTAATCTGTACATATTATAGAATGATGCAATGTTAGAAAAAACACTATATACCTGAAAATAAAAGTATGAGAATATTTTCTTTGCTGCTAATCTTCTAGTAATTATTCATAGTACACAACCAATTCACTATATCATATTTTTTTTTTTTCGCTTCAGTGTCTCTTTAAGTGCTTGGAAAGTCTTTGCTGCGCTGGAAAAACTCTATAAATTGCAGTCCCTTTTATTCCCCCTGCAGCCCCCCCCCCATGAGATTTCCTCCTTCACATCAAATCTCCAATTGCGGCATACATCCTATCACAAGCTGCACTGAACAAACATTCTTGTCAAGAATGTGGTTTAGGAATTGAGCGCTGTTAAAACAGTGCAGGAGATTTAGACGCAGTCGGTACCACCATAGGCCATAAAAGGAATTATGGCAATAGCGACTCATGATGAGTAACTGTGCCGACAAAAGATGGAGCTCAAATTACTTTTAAAACACGGGAGGGGCAATAGTAATTAAGCCCCCGGGACTTGTGCAGGAGCAGGGTAAGCCGTATATCGGCTTTACCCTGTGCGCAAATCTTTCGGCGGCAGATTCATAGGTATGCCTAGGAATACCCAGACTCCTTTCTCATCACTATAGGAGCCTTCAACAAAACCAGTTCAAACTACACCTGAAGTGAGAGGAATATGGAGAGTGACATTTATATCCTTATAAATGATGCAAATTGCCTGGCTGTCTTGCTAATCATCTGTCTCTACTTTTCCCCATAGACCCTGAACAAGCATGCCGATCAAATGTTTCTGACTGAAGTCTGACTGGATTAGCTGTATGCTTGTTTTGTTTCAGGTGTGTGATTCAGGCACTACTGCAGCCAAACAGATCAGCAGAACTGCCAGGCAACTGGTATTGTTTAAAATGAAAATGTGTCAGCCTTCACATGCCTCTCACTTCTGGTGTACTTTAAGCTGAGAATTCAAGAAACACATCAGAACTTAGCAAACAGTGTCTTTAAAAGAAGCAAACACACAGGTGTGACAGCACTGGCATCAACAAAATTGCAGGAAACCAAGTACAGAATAGACTGTGCTAGAGGGAGAAAACATTACCAGCAAAAGGATTCCAGAGCACAAAGCAAAGCATAAATTATAACAAATTATTAAAGAAAGACATTTTATCTGCAACTTGGAAACTGGTTTTACAGATTGTGTATTGTATATAGATTTTTGTATGATTTACCTTTGTATCTGTTACACTACTCCAATGAGTTTAACCACTTCACAACTGAGGGGTTTTACCCCTTGAGCACCAGAGCAATTTTCACCTTTTAGCGCTCCTTCCATTCATTCGTCTATAACTTTATCATTACTTATCACAATGAAATGAACTATATCTTGTTTTTTTCGCCACCAATTAGGCTTTCTTTAGGTGGGACACTATGCCAAGAATTATTTTATTCTAAATGTGTTTTAATGGGAAAATAGGAACAATGTGGGATTTTTTTCAGTTTTCGGCCTTTATAGTTTTTAAATAATGCATGCTACTGTAATTAAAACCCATGAAATGCATTTGCCCATTTGTCCCGGTTATAAAACCGTTTAAATTATGTCCCTATCACAATGTTTGGCGGTACAAAAAAAAATAAAAAATTGGGGAGTTATTGTGTATAACTAATGTATTTGTATATGAAAAATGCTTTAGGGTGTAGTTTTACTATTTAGCCACAAGATGGCCACTGTAACTTTTTGTTTATGCGTCCTGCAAGCGTCCAGAAGGACGCTTGCATGATGTGTTATGAGGCTGGGAAACTTTTTTTTTCCTCACAATGATTGCGCTGCTTCTCGTAGAAGCAGCTGATCATTGCGGGGGCTTGGATCAACGAATAGGAACAGTTTTTCCGATTAATTGATCTCCAGGCGAGCGGCGTGCATGAGCGCGGGGGCGCGTGGATGAGCGACCGGGAGCGCAGACAGCGGCGGGAGCGGCGTCAGGTGCGGATTTCTCCGTCCCTGGTGTTAACAGGGTGGAAAAAGGGACGGAGAAATCCATACCGCTGGGGGTAAAGTGGTTAATCTCTGCATTTCTCTTGGTTCAGACTGGTCATTTTTGGTTGGTCCCCAGCATCAAATATATAAATCTGTAGCTTGTCACCAGCTGTAGCCCCTTTTTCGACAAGCGTAGTTCTCTTTTGAGATACCTATCTTTATGCCTTAGTAGGCAGTAGGCTAAAAGCCCCTGTAGAGGCTCATATTTATGGAATGAATTCCTCCCTTGCAGATGAAAACCTATTAACTTCATACTTTAAAGAGAACCCGAGGTGGGTTTTACAGAGCGCAGGGGGGGCTTGGGTGAGAACTGTATAGTAACAGGAGGCTGGGCATTATATGCAGACCCAGCCTCTGTGTGCTAATAGGATTTGTAAAACCCACCTCGGGTTCTCTTTAACCTACAACTTAATGAGCCCTTCCAAGATTGACCTAGTTCAGTGATGGCTAACCTTGACACTCCAGCTGTGATGGAACTACAAGTCCCATGAGGCATTGCAATACTCTGACAGCTCTAAGCATAACTTGGGGAGGCAGAGGCATGAGGGGATTTGTAGTTTTTTCACAGCTGGAGTGCCAAGGTTAGCCATCACTGACCTAGTTGTTTAACAGTTCATAGTTATGTTTAGTGATGTTGTTCGCATCAAGCCATTCTGCACTGTTAGAAGAGGATAGTCATGGAGTTGCGCTGCATGTTGCGTTCATGTGACTTCGATGCTTCCTCCTTCTAGCATTATAATACTGGAAAATCCAACTAACTACAGTGTTTGCAGACATTTTGTAAGCAATGTCTGCTACACCCCATGGTTTCTACAGTTTTTCGCTGTGCACAGCCATTCGGAAGTGTGCAAGAAGAGAGTGCATTATAGACAGAGCAGGCATGGTTTTAAAAACTAAAGAAGGGCACAGCACAGAGACAGAGCAATGCCCGGCACAGCTGAGGAGCCTCAAGGATTATGGGGGAAAGGAAGAAGCCCCAGTTACGGCCACATAATGGTCAGTTTAGGTGTGCTTTAAGAAGCCAATATTTCTTAAAAGAATCTAAGCCCCTCAATTAAAAGTTACATGAAACAAACCTCCCTGTAAGAGAGGTTTGTACATAGCGTGGGCGGCAAGCATTAAAGCGGAACCAAACCAACATTTTTTTTTTTATTCAAAATATTGAGTTGCACCACTATGACACATACAAAGATAAATAAACACTCCTTAAAGCCTATGAGCATTTCAGTGCATGCTTTTCACCCTTCTCTTTTCATATTTAGGGTTATACAGGTGGCAGCCATTAGCAATTCCTCCTTTGCTGGACACCATCTACTCCACCAGTTTGCTGGATTATTTGCCGGCAATATGAAAGGAAGGGAGGGGTTCCTCCAATAAATGTAAAATAATTTATATTTGTCATCATGCAGCTGAAAAAAGGCTGATATTTATTATTATAATTTAGAAAATAGATTGTATTTCTGAAATCTTGTATTTTTAGTTTGGGTCCACTTTAAGTTACCTTTAGGGGGCTTTTCCCCTAGCTTCCCATGTGTAAGCAGTTCCTCCTTTTTGCTTGTCCCTGCCACAGCTGCTGAAGACTGAAGTACCCAGGTTGATATTGCGAGGTCCTGGCTGCTGCAATGCATGCCAAGAGGTGTAGTTTATCAATATGACTACATCTCCAGGCTGGAAGATAATCAAATTAATGGACTTCATCTCCCGGCAAGCAATGTAATGGTTGCGGGCATGTGATAGCAGTGTGGGTACAATCTCCAGCAGCTGCAGCAGGAACAAGACAAATGTAGAACTCCAGAAAGACGGGAGGCTAGTGGGTTGCCCCCTAAAAAGGTATCTTAATGCTTGTCACCCCTAACAGCCTATACCAAAAGTGGTAACTCCGAAGTAAAATGAATATTTTTAATTCACCAGTTCACATTTTTGCTTACCTATTTTAACAACCTCATTATTGTTGCTAGACTCCTCTTCCTCCTCAACTTGATCATCGCATCCGATTCTAAGAATAGTGGGGCATACGACATCTCGATCAAAACGTTGGCAACCACTTCTTTCTGAAGGACAACGGGGTCTTCTCTGGACCTCAAGATCCCCATCTTCATCAAGAAGGTCTTCTATTACTTGTCCATCGTTTTGAGTTGTATGCTTAAAGGGTAATGAGCCTGATTCATTTAGTTGCTTTATATCTTCATTTTCTGTAATGCTTACACAATCTTCCTTTGCAGATTGGGAAGCACTTTCTTTTGAAAGGATCTTAAACTGCGTCTGAAAAACTTTAACACAAAGATAACACAACCCAAATTAGTACATAAAAAAATGTAGACAGAGTATTTGCATTAGCTCTTCATGTCTGTTTGAAATTTAAAACCTTGCTACAAAGCAACCTTTTTGGTTTTGGCATGGTTTTAATCAGGATAAGTTAGGGCATACACATAGATTTTTCCAGCCAATCACATTGAATTAACCTGCTGGAAATTGAATACTCCCAACACATTTGGCTGACTTTCAATGAGTTTTGTGCTTCGGACATGTTGGAAAAGCTCTGTAAAAGCAGGTGGAAGAGGACTAGCAGGGGTTGATGGCTGCATTGCATTGAGCAGCACAACGCTATCAGTAAAACTGATGCTACATATTATACAGCCAATGCTCCAGTTTCTCTAACAGCCCCCTTCAAGCTTGCTTAAAGAGACTCTAACAAAATTTTCATCCTTATTTCTTCTATCCTATAAGTTTCTATAGCTGTTCTAATGTGTTCTGTCTTAATGCACCCTTTCCCAGTTGCACAGTGGCTGTATTATCTCTGTAATCTAATCTTCTTTCCGCTGATGGCTTTGTCGGGCTCAGGCACTCAGGCTGGAATGTGCTAATCTGCTTGTGATAGGATAGAAGCTATACACACCCTCTCCAGGCCCCCTGCAGTCGCTGTGTGAGTCGCAGACTGAGCTACTCTCAGCCTATCACATGCTGGTTAGCAGCCATGTCTTGTTTGTAAACACTGCCTAAAACTGGCAATTACAAGCCAGGATTGCAGCAGGGAGTGGCAGAAACAGCACAGAGGGGCCCAGGAGAACATAATGAATAGAATGGTATGCCTTTTATTGTAAGAATTTTAGAGTACAGATTCTCTTTAATGACAAGCACTGTACTCACAGATTATAAATGTGGACATTTTTAGGCCTTATGACTAGCCTGTTCAGTTTTAAGATCTTGCCATTTACATTTAATGCATAACATTATTTAACTTCTACTGTAATATTATTACAAATAATTTAACCAAAATGTTTCCCTTATTTCACTGCAAAGATTCAAATACACTTATTACAGCCCTTTTGCACAATGCCGAATGGTCCTCTGCACACAAGCACCTCTATCAACGCTTATGTGCCCTTAATCATGCAACTAGGTTTGTGTGCCAGCACATTAGGCTTCGAGCGGACATATGCAAATCTAGGTGCTCATAAAAGACCTCCATATTCAAGTGCCCGGCCACCATTGCTGCACTTGTCTTGCTAGCCAACCGCAGCTACTTTCCTATGTGACCGCAGCCTGTTTTACTACTCCTATAACTGCTCTCCTCTTTACTTAACATGGCGAGCTACTTTTGCCAGCAACCTGCCATGACCGCAGCCTGTGACCCCAACTATTATAGGATATGTTACGAAAATGAATATACACACACACACACACACACACACACACACACACACACACACGTATCTAACGTTACAGGTTTGCTCTAACATTGCGGTCTAAGCGGCACTCAAAATTACCAGCTGGCCGTGGGCATACAAATTCCCTGCTTTCATGGTGGGTGGATAAGGATCAGAGAAGACTCCAGATCCTCCACAGGGCTCCCTCTACTGAGTAAGTATCTAACTTTACAAAGTGTTTTATCACCACAGGTTTGCTTTAAAGGGAACTTAAACTGAGAAGGATATGGATTTTTCCTTTTAAAATAATACCAGTTGCCTGACTCTCCTGCTGATCCTGTGTCTCTAATACTTTTAGCCACAGCCTCCCACCAAGCATGCAGATCAGGTGCTCTGACTGAAGTCAGACTGGATTAGCTGCATGCTTGTTTCAGGTGTGATTCAGCCACCACTATAGTCAAAGAGATCAGCAGGACTGCCAAGCAACTGGTATTGTTTAAAAGGAAACATCCATATTCCTCTAAGTTAAAGAGGAACGCCAGCCTAAACATACATACTGTCATTAAGTTACATTAGTTATGTTAAAGAGACACTGTAACATCAAAAAGATCCCCTGGGGGGTACTCACCTCGGGTGGGGGAAGCCTCCGGATCCTAATGAGGCTTCCCACGCCGTCCTCTGTCCCACGGGGGTCTCGCCGCAGCCCTCCGAACAGCCGGCGACTGTGCCGACTGTCAGTTCAATATTTACCTTTGCTGGCTCCAGCGGGGGCGCTGTGGCGACTTTCGGCACGGAAATAGACGGAAATACCCGATCTCCGTCGGGTCCGCTCTACTGCGCAGGCGCCGGAAACTTGCGCCTGCGCAGTAGAGCAGACCCGACGGAGATCGGGTATTTCCGCCTACTTCGGCGCCGACAGCCGTCAGAGCGCCTGCGCAGGAGCCAGGAAGGTAGATATTACGTCACCGCTGCACGGAGGGCTACAGTGAGACCCCTGACGGATGGAGGACGGCGTGGGAAGCCTCATTAGGATCCGGAGGCTTCCCCCACCCGAGGTGAGTACCCCCCAGGGGCCGTTTTGTCGTTACAGTTCCTCTTTAATTATAATAGATAGGTAATATAATCCTCTTACCCACACTGTTTTAAATGAACAGGCAAATGTTTGATTTCATGATGGCAGCCATCTTTTTGGTTGAAAGGAGGTGACAGGGAGCATGAGACACAGTTCCAACTGTCCTGAGCACCTCTCCCAGTTACTAGGCAACGTGAACAACAACATAGGAAATCCCATCATGCTCTGCACAGCATCAGGGAAAAAAAGCCTGGGTTTTTTTCTTTGATGGGTGGAGCTTAGCTAAAAATGCAGCTAAAACCGATGCTTTGGTAAGAAAAACAAAGTTCTGATGCTGTGAAACTGTTAAAGAAACACCAAGCCTTTTCAGTTCTGCTGAGTAGATTTTTAGTCCGGAGGTTCACTTTAAGGTTCCATTTAAAGAGAACCTGTACAAAAAAAAAAAAAAAGTTCCCCTGGGGAGTACTTGCCTAGGGAGGGGGAAGCCTCGGGGTCCCAATGAGGCTACCCCCTCCCCTGTAGCTGCAGGCAAACCAGCGCTGGCTCCCCCTAAGTGTCCGGCAATCCTCCCTCGAAAAGCCTTGCTATATCTACATTCCCTGGCTCCAGTGGGGGCGCCGTTGCGACTCTCTGCACAGAGATAGGCGGAAATAGCCGATCTCTGTCGTGTCCGCTGTACTGCGCAGGAGCAAGAGACTTGCGCCTGCGCAGTAGAGCGATCGGCTATTTCTGGCCATCTCCGAGTGGAGAGCCGATACTGCGCCTGCGCTGGAGGCGGGAAGGTAAATATTTACATCCCCGCTGTACGGGGAGCTTTATCGCCGCCGCCGTGGGACCGAGGAGGACGGGGGAAGCCTCAAAAGGAACCGGAGGCTTCCCCCACCCAAGGGGAGTACCCCCCATGGGAGGTATTTTTGTTACAGGTTTTCTTTAACCACTTAAGGACCAGGGGATTTTCTTCTGATCGGTGCTGCGTGGACTCTCCAGCCCGCAGCACCGATCAGGAAATAGCCAGGGCGATCAGACTTCCCTCCTTTTTTCCCCACTAGGGGGATGTCCTCCTGGGGGGGTCTGATCGCCGCCGGCTTGCTGCGCTTTGCGGGGGGGCGGCTCTTCAAAGCCCCCCTCCGCAGCGTTTTCGGCGCTCTCTCCCTCTCCCCCTGTGAGCAGCGCAGGACGGATGTCCGTCCTGCGCATTGTAGGATAGGCTTCAGCCTATTAAATGACGGCGATCCCCGGCCAATCAGAGGCCGGGGATCGCCGATCTGTTGTACGGCATCGCCGTATGACGTAAACAGCGGGGATTTCTTCCCCGCATGTTTACATTTTGCCGGCGAGCCGCAATCGGCGGCTCTCCGGCTGTTCACGGAGACACCTCCGTGAACTGACATGGAAAGGCCGTTTCCATGGTAACCCACTTAAGACCTGCTGACGTTAGCTGGTCCTTAAGAGAATCTTAAAAAAAAAAAAAAAAGCCCCTGGGGGGGTACTTACCTCAGGGGTGGTGGGGAAGGGCGGGGAAGCTTCTGGATCCAAATGAGGCTTCCCCAGTCCTCTTCATCCTCTGGGATCCAGAGACAAGCATGTATACATGTACCTTTCCAATGGGCTCCGGTAGAAATAGCCGAGCCCGATCGGGCCGCTCATTTGTGCAGACGACTCGCGTCTGCACAGTAGAGTGCACCCGAATGGACTTGGCAATTTCTGCCAGAGCCCCCTGGAAAGCCACTAGTGCACCAGCGCAGGAGCGCAGTAGGTAAATATTGCAGCCGCTACTGCGCCTGCACCACAGCAGACAAGCTTAATTTTTTTTCTTGATGATTTTTTCGGGTGCTGCCAGCGCTGGATAACGGAAGGTGAAGAGGACGGGGGAAGCCTCATTAGGATCCAGAGGTTACCCCTCCAGAGGTAAGTACCCATTAGGGCTGCTTTTGTGTTTTTTTTCCTTTTACAGATTCACAATAAAGGTGTCAGCAAAATCATTACACCACCATTGTACAACTAAAAGATGGGATATTGCATATATTCCTACATTAAGAAAACAAGACTCTGCATAAACATCAGTTATAATAATAATAATAAAAAAATAAATATGAATACATGCTGCTTAAAAACTGGACGAGTCAGACAGAGGTTGACTAGGATTATCGTATATTATTTTGTATGAAAACCTTTTCTATTACATTTTTTTAACAGAAACATTTTATCCATCAACTACATACCTCTGCATAAATCAAAGCAATATTAATAGCATGCTGTATTAAACAAAAAGGCCAGGTATTACACTAAACCATGGGCTAACTCAAGGCATGCATTAGGTGCTTTATCATGCGCTGCACGTCTGCTACAAAATGTCTAAAGAAAGCAAAAGCTATGATCTTCCCTGGGAAGCGTAAGAGAGTCTCTGTGAGAGACACTGGAGGAAAAGGAGACGCTGGAAATGTTCTGGGATTGCAGAGAAATTGCTTTTTATTAGACACTTACCTGGCTGTCCTACTCTGTTTAGTCTGACCATAAGATGCCTTTTATGTGGGATGTGAAGATGGATATCAGACAGAACTGTGTCTTTTGTAAAGGTAATCACTTCCATCCCTGCCTCTTCTCCGAGGTCAGCATGTTTCATTTCCTGTGAGGAATGTGAAGGCTGAAACGTCAAATAAGATATCCCCAAGAGAGTTCACACAGCTATATCATGTATCTTTCATTCCAGCATTTTAAAACCCACGTATTTGATTTCAACTTTTTCTGCAAAACTGAGCAGTACATGACTAAGGTGGCCATACATCAGGTGCCTTGGCGGCCGTTTGACCATCCGATTTGATTAGTAATCGAATCGGATGAAAATTGGTGCCGTCAAGTGCATGCCCAACTGACTGTGATACCTTTCCGCTGCCTCCACTTCTCCCCGTAGGCTATGGGTGCACTCCACTCACCATACACGTGTGCCCCACATGGTTTCCTAGTAAGGGGCGCGCGTATGATGTCAGACATCAAACACGAGGCCACGTTAATAGGCAACCATGTGGCGCACGTGTATGATGCGCTGAGTGCGTTTGGAGCCTGCAGAGACTAGTGGAGATGGCGGAAAGGTAATGTATACCTTGAACTGTGCCCGGGGACATTTTTCATTAGGGGGGCACAGCGTCAGGGCGGCGAGGTGGACAGACTGAAATTGATCCGAGAATCGACCTGTGGTGTATGGGCAGCTGACAGATCTCTCTCTTATCAGATTCGATTAGAGAGAGATGTGTCTCTTGGTCGAATCTGCCCATACATCGCTAGAAGTATGGCTACCTTAAGGCTAGGCTCATACTGGGATCGCAAAGCGCTATCGCAATCGCCTAGCAATTGAGATTGCAATTTAGCAATGTGACTTTTCAGTAATATTCCTTCATGGGAACAAAAACTGCATCGTGATTGCCCCTAAAATGCTGCAAGCAGCAACTTTGCAATTTTTACAAATCGCAAACACTGCAGTGAAAATGCTCCCATAGGGATACATGCAAGATGAACAGAGGTACCAGAAGAGTAAAAACAATCCTTAAAATAGAAAAAAATGCTTGAAAGGCAGTGGTGGACTTACCTCCTATAAGCAGACACTAGAAACTGTCAATTATATAAACATACGATTTATTGGCATACTCCACAATAAGTTGCAACGCATTCCGCAGGCATAACCCTGCTTCCTTGGGCAATAAAAATGGGGGAGCATACAACAGTTTAAAGTTCAGTGCACAGCAGGCGCCTATGTCTGGCGTGCACTGAACCTTACACTGTTGTATGCTCCCCATTTTTATTGCCTGAGGAAGCAAGGCTACACAGAATCACAGGCTACGTTTCCACTGTGCATTGCATGCCTCTTGTGAGAGCTTTGTGCTCCAGTCCTCTTTACTTCGTGCAGCTGCCAGCTGTTTTACTGCATCTTCTTCATGGCTCCTGCTGCATCACGTGACCCAACACAGGTCAGAAAACACACATTGGAAGCCTACAGAGAATGCAGAAGAGCAACTGTAAGAGTGAAGAGAACTAGCACCTGGATCTCTGGCAAGTTGTTTCCGCTGTGCGCTGCTCAGCATTAGAGACCGGGAGAGAGGCACGCCCTGATGGCTCCCCCATTAACAGCCAGTTAGTTGAGACTGTCAGTTGGTAGTGGCCTGGATAACCGGGACTGAATCTTGTAGTCCAATTCTTAGCGGTTAACTGATTTACACTTGGACTTGAAGCTGTGCTAGGAGCTTTAAAGCGTTTGGAACTTATGTGTCACATCTGTCTCTGAAGAGGACGCTGCACCCTGTGAATTTGCATTTACAGTGGGATGCGAAAGTTTGGGCAACCTTGTTAATCGTCATGATTTTCCTGTATAAATCGTTGGTTGTTACGGAAAAAAAAAAAATGTCTTAAATATATCATATAGGAGACACACACAGTGATATTTGAGAAGTGAAATTAAGTTCATTGGATTTACAGAAAGTGTGCAATAACCATTTAAATAAAATTGGGCAGGTGCATACATTTGGGCACCACAAAAAAGAAATAAAATCAATATTTAGTAGATCCTCCTTTTGCAGAAACTACAGCCTCAGTCTAAACGCTTCCTGTAGGTTGCAATGAGAGTCTGGATTCTGGGTTGAAGGTATTTTGGACCATTCCTCTTTACAAAACATCTCTAGTTCATTCAGGTTTGATGGCTTCCGAGCATGGACAGCTCTCTTTAACTCACACCACAGATTTTCAATTATATTCAGGTTTGGGGACTGAAATGGCCATTCCAGAACGTTGTACTTGTTCCTCTGCATGAATGACTTAGTGGATTTTGAACAGTGTTTAGGGCTGTTGTCTTGTTGAAAGATCCAGCCCTGGCGCAGCTTTGTCACCGATTCCTGGAGATTGGGCTCCAGAATCTGCTGATACTGAATGGAATCCATGCTTCCCTCAACTTTGACAAGATTCCCAGTCCCTGCACTGGCCACACAGCCCCACAGCATGATGGAACCACTGCCATATTTTACTGTAGGTAGCAGGTGTTTTTCTTGGAATGCAGTGTTCTTTTTCCTCCATGCATACGGCCCCTTGTTATGCCCAAATAACTCAATTTTAGTTTCATCAGTCCACAGCACCTTATTCCAAAATGAAGCTGGCTTGTTCAAATGTGCTTAAGCATACCACGAGTGGCTCTGTTTGTACTGTGGGAGGAGAAAAGGCTCCCTTTGCATCACTCTCACATACAGCATCTCCTTGTGTAAAGTGCGCTGAATGGTTGAACAATGCACAGTGACTCCATCTGCAGCAAGATGTTGTTGTAGGACTTTGGTGCTGGTCTGTGGGTTGACTGACTGTTCTCACCATTCGTCGCTTCTGTCTGAGATTTTTCTTGGTCTGTCACTTCAAGCCTTAACTTGAACGGAGCCTGTGGTCTTCCATTTCCTCAATATGTTCCTAACCGTGGAAACAGAAAGATAAAATCTCTGAGACAGATTTCTGTATCCTTCCCCTAAACCATGATGGTGAAAATCTTTGTCTTCAGGTCATTTGAGAGTTGTTTTGAGACCCCCATGTTGCTACATGCTACATTTTTCTTCAGAGAAAAGTTAAAAGAGGAGGGGAACTTACAACTGACCCCCTTAAATACTCTCTCATAATTAGATTCAACTGTGTATGTAGGTCAGGGGTCACTAAGCCAGGGCTGTGGAGTCGGTACAAAAATCCACCGACTCCGACTCCTCATTTTAGGATTTCACCGACTCCAACTCAGACTCCTCTAATTTGCATATTACCATCTTGTTGATTGAAAGTATGTAACATAAAATGCATCTCTTAACTGCCAACGCTTAGGAATTTTAAAAAAGACGACTGAAGTGAGAGGGATATTGAGGCTGCCATATTTATTCCCTTTTAAACAATACCAGTTACCTTGCTATTTGGCTGATCTTCTGCCTCCAACACTTTTAGCCATAGACTAAAACCTGTCCTTGGTAAGAGTACTTGTAGAAGGTACAGACAGAAACAAAGAACATCTATCAGGCCCCAGGCAACATTCTATTCTTCCTCTATTACACATTCTTCATGTACAATCTGAATCAGGTTTATGGGTGATAGACAACACCTCTGTGTACAACATTCTCAGTGGATTTCCTGCAGCTCTGTGGGGAGTGCATATGTAGAGTATAGTACTACTGTGTAACATAGTAAACCTCAGACAGATGAAATTAAAGTTTTATACATACCTGGGGCTTCCTTCAGCCCCCTTCAGGCTAATTAGTCCCTCGCTGTCCTCCTCCGCCACCTGGATCTTCTGCTATGGGCCCAGGTACTTGAGCCAGTTGGGCATCGTGTGCTTGCACACACTCCGCCGCTGGGAGCGTACTACACCTTTACAGCACTATTGCGCAGGTGCAGAATGCTCCTGGCTGTGGAAGCGGCACGTGTCCAGACTGCGCTGACTGCCTAAATTACCAGGACTCATAGCAGAAGATCCAGGTGGAGGAGGAGGACAGCGAGGGACTGATTAGCCTGAAGGGGGCTGCAGGATGCCCCAGGTATGTATAAAACTTTTCTCATCATCCGTCTCAGGTACCCTTTAATTCGTAGTCACCAAACCAAATTTTAAGAACATATCAAATTATTTCATGAGCAAAGGGAGTGCATAAATTTGCATAAACCAGCATCAATGCAGAATTATTAACATCTCATTGACCATCTCTATTAGTGACACAGCTACACATCAGGGTATATTCTTACAGCATAGATGTTATTTAGTATATATGTTACGGCCAGAACCCGAAGTTTGGCGCCGTGGCGCTTCGACCAATGTCCGAAATGACCCAAATCCTGGTAGCTCCGATCATTTTCCCCGGCGCTGGCTCTGCCCCCCGCCATTGGCTTCTGACAGCCGGGGGACACATGCGTTCCCCCCAGAGTCGTTCATGGCTGCAGGAAGGCAGAGGCAGGAAAGCAGGAATTTGTTCGTCCCTGCAGAGCGGGTGCTGACAGAAGCAGTGTCTGCAGTGCTCCCCGCTCTGCTTTCCTGCAGCCACGAAGGACTCGGGGGGGGGGGCAGGGGACTCGTGTGTCTCCGGCTGACTGAAAGCCGATAGCAGGGAGCAGAGCCAGTGCCCGGGAAAATGATTGGAGCCGCCAGGATTTGGCTCATTTCGGACATTGGCCGCAGCGCCGCGGCCACTTCGCACGTTGACCGGCCAGAACCCGAAGTGGCCAACCACAACGTGAAGTGGCCAAACTTCGGGTTCTGGCCGTAACATATATAAGAGATTCTAGTGTACACATCATATATACAGTACAGTCACAATCAGATACGTATATCTGACTTTAAAAATATGGGGACTGCAGCACAAGTAACTTTTTTTTTTATTTGGTTTATTTCATTTTTGTGGACTAAGCACAGCTATTACTGTATATATAAATGATTTATGATGACTATTATCTGAGAAATAGAACATTTTATCATGTTTTCTATTTTAATTACAGTGTAAATTCATTAGGAGTCGGAGCATTTTTTCCCAACTCTGACTCCAGGTACCCTAAATTGCTCCGACTCCACAGCCCTGCACTGAGCTTACCAAGCCAATTTGAGTTCCAATAATTAGTTCTAAAGGTTTTGGAATCAATACAATGACAACAGTGCCCACATTTATGCACCTGCCTAATTTTGTTTAAACAATTAATGCACACTCTGTAAATCCAATAAACTTAATTTTACTTCTCAAATATCACTGTGTGTGTCTCCTATATGATTTATTTAATTGACATTTTTTATCGCAACAACCAAGGATTTATACAGGAAAATCTTGACGATTAACCACCTCTCTATTGAGATCGCCAGGGCGGCTGCGGGAGGGTTTTTTTTTTAATTAAAAAAAAAAATATTTCATGCAGCCAACTGAAAGTTGGCTGCATGAAAGCCCACTAGAGGGCGCTCCGGAGGCGTTCTTCCGATCGCCTCCGCCAAGCAGAACTAACAAGGAAGGCTGCAATGAGCAGCCTTCCTTGTTTGGCTTTCCTCGTCGCTATGGCGACGAGCGGAGTGACGTTATGGACGTCAGCCGACGTCCTGACGTTAGCCGCCTCCGATCCAGCCCTTAGCGCTGGCCGGAACTATTTGTTCCGGCTGCGCAGGGCTCGGGCGGCTGGGGGGACCCTCTTTCGCCGCTGCTCGCGGCGGATCGCCGCAGAGCGGCGGCGATCAGGCAGCACACGCGGCTGGCAAAGTGCCGGCTGCGTGTGCTGCTTTTTATTTCATCAAAATCGGCCCAGCAGGGCCTGAGCGGCACCCTCTGGTGGTAATGATCGAGCTGAGCTCGTCCATACCGCTAAGGTGGTTAACAAGGTTTCCCCAAACTTTCGCATCCCACTGTAGATCCCCTGCGGCACCAATGCATGACAATGGATATTTGAATGCAATGTCCGAAAAAATGCTGCAGACATGATTTGTCTACTTTGCATGATTCAGAAGCAGTCTTTTATAATGGGGGAATACATTAATAGGCACCATAGTGACATATAGTAGAATGTAGTAGATTACTCAGGATTCACATTAATGATCCTGGTTTCAGCATTAGAAACACTTCCTATAGCTAGATATTGCTGTACATTGATATGCAACCCTGTCCTCCCAGAGAGGTTAGGCTGTTTAGCTATGCGGAATTCTCCAAGAACATTCTGGGAGACCGGGTATTATTTCAACTGGCTTCAGAACACAACGTCTACAAAACATTTTGCAGAGCTGCACCTGCCAGCAGTCAAGAGGTCACCACCAGTGGTACATTTCAGAATGTAAATCAGGGAGAGAAAAGGATGACAATTTTTTTTATTTTATTTTTTTTGTTACAATGGGCAAACACTGACTTAATTTATAAAGTAATTTTGTAAAAATGTATTTAATTAATTACATTAGTTTTCAGTACAGTTCCTCTTTAAAGTGTGCATGTTTGCCCGTGTCTAACAGCATACATGTTAAGGAGGAACATACTGCATGTGACCAAGCATCTGCGGACACGAAGCAGCTGTCATGTGGATTAGTATTCATGTAGCTGCGTAAGACTTTCTCCCCTTTAAAATGCTCGAATGTACAGTGCTGCCCATGTCATACCCCTGGCAAATTTTGACTTACTTTTATTCAACCAGTAATTTTTTTGACAGGAAATTACATAGGTGTCTCCCAAAATATAAGACTATGTACAAGAGGCATTATTGTGAAAATAAAAATTCTCAGCTTTTATTTATATTTTAGCAAAAAGTGTCCAGTCCAAAATTATCCATACACTTCACAAACTGTCACAGTCTGTGCAAAGTTGTATGCCATTCCAAATAGTCCAAGCTGTTCTAAAGCATCCCAATTACCCTGATTAACTGGGAAAAGCTGTTTAAATCAACACATCAGGTTAAAAACAGCAGCTCTCTGCAGTTGGTTTGTGGACAGTCATGGCTAATGCCACGTACACACATGCGACAACGATCGTTCGTTGAGAACGACAAACGAACTTTTAATTGATAAAAGAACGACCTAAGTAAAGTTAGTTTTAAAAGGTGTGTAACGATCTGAACGTTAGAACGAACGTTACATCACATAAAGCAACTATTGCGCCTGCGCATAAAAATGAGAAGTTTCACGGAGAAATTGTGAAATGCGCATGTCAAGCCTAGTACGAACGACCGTTTCCAACGATGTACTACTTTTGCAAACGATCGTCGTTGGTGAAAATCCACCGAGACAGAACCTTCTTTTGTAGCGATTTGGCTCGTTCGTCGTTTGCCTTAATAGTCGGTGGTTCATTTTTTGTAACGATCGGGGAACGATCGTTACAAACGACTATAGTCGCATGTGTGTACGCACCTTAAGACAAAGGAGCTCAGTGAGGACCTGCGGCTGTGCATTGTGGCTGCTCACAAGTCAGGAAAGGGCTACAAGGCCAATGCGCGGCAATGGAACAGTTTCCATCCCGTGCATTGCGTGCGGAGTGATCCGAGAATCTGTAGTACGCAGCAGATTCTCGCGCAGCTGCATCCGCCCCCTCCATATACTTACGCATCTGGAGATGCGAAAGTGATGCGGCGAGGTAGCCGCTTTCGCATCACTTATGAATGGAAAAGGGCCCTTACTGCAACCTGCAGGCAGAAGTAACTATTGTTGTCCGCTTCTGCTCTGGGTTGCCAGCACTGGATCGGGCTGAGGGAGGGAGACGGGGGAATCTTCATTAGGATTTTAGGATCCAGGGGCACTTTTTTCCCTAAGGGCCTATTTCCACTAGTTTTGCATCCAGATTTCTGGATGTGGCTATGAGAAACTATACGTGATGCAGAAATCTGCAAATCACGTTTAGTGGAAACAGGCTCATAGGCGTTCATTGGAGTCAGCGTTTCTGCATCCAATCTGCGTGTAGTGGAAACAGGCCCTTACAAGTTTACTTTAAAGTGTACCAGAGCTGTAAATTAAAAAAAGATGTTTTAAACATACCTGGGGCTTCCTCCAACCCCATCTGCTCCATTCGCTCCCACGTTGCCGTCCTCCGTTGCCCACAGCTTCGCTCTGTGTATCTCTCCAGCAGCTGCTGGATAGATACGTAGAGGCCGCACGCACTTCTCTTATGACGAAAGTTCAAGGCCCCGGTTCCCAAAGTTGCGGGCAGCGGTGGACGGCGGCGTGGGAGCGATTGGAGCAGATGGGTCTGGTGGAAGCCCCAGGTCTGTATAAAAGTTTTTAAAATTTACAGCCGAGTCCCTTTAAGCATGGCGGAGCCCACAAACAGCCTAAGAAATTGTCCTGTGCCCCCAATGAGTACTGCCAGAAATCTGTGCTGGTTGGTTGACAGTGCTGGTTAGTTGAGTTCTGGATAACCAGCACTCTACTGTATATGCATGAAAATCTCATCAAAGTAGGATTCTAGAATCTAATGAGCCCCATAACATGCATACATACTGGCCTATAGGCTGTAATAAATAGTAACATTGAGATCCACAGATAAACTGTTAATACAGTAATTTAAGGAGGGGTTGGGTTTGTATTAAGTTACACTGATCACATGAATGAAAAGTTTACAAACCCTGAACAGCTTCCATATATGTGCAGATGCAGTTCCAGATAAAAAGACATCCTCACATAAAAGCTGAGCTTCCTGACATACATTACTTATTAACAGCAAAGCGGAGGCAGACAGGGTCCAGATGGTTGCAGGGTAATGTTCCATTCAGGGATAGTTTAAAACAATATTGGAAAGCACAGACACTTGCATTACCATGGTACAGGAGAATAATGTTATTAATCACAAAAATCCATGAGAACACTCGAGGAGAGTCAAGCTTGCTAAAATGGTCATGTAAGGGCTATGCAGGGATGTATTAAAAAGCCCAATAGCAAAGCTGCAATTACACTGATGTTTGCAGATGCATAGCTAGGGTTTTCACGCCCCCTCCTGGCCACCTCATGAAAAGATACGCCCTGACACCCCAAAATCACACTGGACAATGCTGTAAGGAGGTGAGTGGGATTATGAGATACTGTGCTGTTATTACTGTTATTGTGCTCCCCACGCTCCTGCAGAGTTTTCTGGCAATGGAGCGACTCACCTATACCGGCTAGCGCACTCCTCCATTAGTCCAGGCACTCCCATCTTCGTTCTTGCTGGCCGCGTTTTTTCAGTAACCCGGCCCATGACATTATATAATACCATGCCGCCCGGTCACGGAGCAGAGGCGTCTCTGCAAGGATAAGGAAGGGAGCCTGTGGACTAATGGAGGCGCATGCAAAAGGCAGACAAGTCACGCTACTGTTGTAAATCTCTGCAAGGTCCCCGGGTCAAGGGGAGTTCTGAGGAGCTGGCTTGGGGTGATGGGAGGTAAATTTGCAAAGGGCACCCTAATGGAGCTTGGAGGACAATTGTCGCTTGGCCAATGGCCTAATGTATAGGTACTAAAACGTTTAAAGCAAATGAGTGTTGGAGTGGGAGTGACGAGCTGCATATCTTTCTCCAATCTATTACCTCCACCTCCTCTTGGAACCCCAGCTGTGGGGAAAAGCTTCTTGTCCCTGAACATTGGGACAGGAAGGATCAACTCCTGCTATATGAAGTCATCTCAGCAGCCACTGCAGCGAAGCAGTGAACAAAGCAATCAGGATTTTCCAAAAATGAGCTGCTGCTGTCTGGAGCTCAAGTTCAGCCATCCACTAAGAACTGGATTTAAGAAGTTTGTTACATTTAGATTTAAAAGTTCATACTACTAGGGTCCTTTCATACTGCCTCAGTTGCATTCCCTCACAATGAACAATATAATTGCATCGCAACAACAGTTGCGATGGTCATGGACTTCAGAAAGCACACCATCAATACACCCCCGATCTACATTGACGGCACAGAAGTCAAAACAGTATCCAGCGTCTGCCTCTTGGGCACAATCATTTTGGATGACTTTAGCTGGAAAGCCAAAACTACTCAACCCAGAAGGCGGCCCAACAAAAACTTAAAGCGGAACTGTAAATGCGTTTAAACTAAACATTTTCACGTACCTGGGGCTCCCCAAGCCCCCAGCAGCCGTCCTGTGCCCTCACCGGTCCTGCCCAAGCTTCCGTTCTCCCGCGTGAGCTACTTTCATTACCGCCGACTTACAAGTCGCCTGCGCGCCCCAGGCAATGCGATGCTTTCTTCGCAATCCCACCCACTAGAGCAGCTATAACGGACGGGAACGCAAAGAAATCGTCGCATTGCCCGGGGCGCGCAGGCGCAGTTGCAAGTTGGCAGTAATTAAAGTAGCTCTCGCGGGAGAACGGAAACTCGGGCAGGACCGGCGAGGGCACAGGGCGACTGATGGGGGCTTGGGGAAGTCCCAGGTAAGTGAAACTGTTTGGTTTAAATTAATTTACAGTTCCGCTTTAAGAAAATCAGCATGGCACAGGAACTTCTAAGGTCCTTCTACTCCTTCACCACAGAATCAGTGCTTTGTTCATCCATCCTGGTCTGGTACGCTGGCTCCTCTGCCAGCTACAGATACAAAATTCAGAGGGTCATCAGATCAGTGGAGATGAGAATCGGGAAACCCTTCCCCCACCAGACCTCATTCACGACACCAGACTGTGCGCCATGGCATTGTGAATTGCCAACGGTCCCTCACACCCAGGCCATTGTTGCTTCAGTCGGCTCCCATCAGGCTGGAGGTTCCAAGCTCTCTCTACCAGGACTTCAAAGCATAGGAAAAAAAATGTTCCCCTCTTCTGTAAGGGCCCGTTTCCACTACAGCAAATCTGCATGCGTTTTCTGCATGCAGATTCGAATAACCCATTATAGTAAATGGGCCGTTTCCATATGTCTGGAATTCTGTGCAGGTTGTTGTGCAGAAAAAAAATCTGCACCGCAGACCCATCAGAAGTCGCTCGCCGCACACACGCACGTGACTTGTCGGTAAAGTAATTAATAGGAAAGTCGCCAGTGTTTTAGTCTTGTGGTTTTCCATGTGTTTTCGTTTGAAACCACGTCGATGCATACCGGCATTGACATAGTTAAAATCGCATAGCGCAAAACGTGAGCGATTCAGCGGGAAAATCTGCATACAAACGCGAATGAATCCGCATGCGGATTCCTTCACATGTTCTCCGCGTTGGAATCGCGCCACAGTAGTGGAAACGGGCCCTTAAGCTCAAGTCCTTCAATGCCCCCCCCACCCCTTTCTCCCCCTAAGACCACCACCACTACTGTAGGACTTTGAGCTACTGCTACAAATATGGTTATTGTGTTATCATTGCCACTGTCATTGCTATTGTTATTTGCTTATCCTAAATCTGCTGCTTCTTTAACCTGTTTAGGTCATGACCCAGTCATGCTTGGTGAATAAATATGATTCTGATCTTATTCTACCATCAATAGCAATATTTGAATACTGTCCATGGTCATGGAAATTCAGCAATAGGTGTAGAGACCTTTGCATGGTTATTTGCGTTTTCTTGTGCAACAACTGTATGCCACAGCCCTCAGGTATGACTTACTAATGACAAGCTGATAAGCAACTGAAGAACTAAATTAGATTTAGACAAGCATTTAGGCTCCTCTTCAACTTGCAATCGCAAATGCGTCAAGAGCGAAACGCAATTGCAGCAACAATCGCACAGCACTACGATTGCACTCGTGGGGGAAACGTGCTAATGGAAAAAGTGCACCGCGATTCACATGTAAATCACGGCGCACCAGCTATTGGCAAAACACCGTCAATCCGCTTGTTTAATCGGATTGCGGATAGTAGAAAAGGGCCGTTAGGCAGAAGGGCAGTTAGCATTCAAGAAGCATAGGTTCATAAAAATTTAAGGGAGGTAAAAAACAAAAGAAATGCAAAAACTATGGAGATATCCTGGGGTTAAACACGCAGTAATCAAACAACAATTACAGAACCTCAAAACAGAAAAACGAACTGATGGACACCGATATACAGGTGGAACTCGAAAAAATAGAATATTGTGCAAAAGTCTAATTATTTCAGTAGTTCAACTTAAAAGGTTAAAGTAATATATGACATAGGAACCCTTTGCAGGTGATTTGGATTAAAGGGGAACTGAAGTAAGAGGTATACGGAGGCTGCCATATTTATTTCCTTTTAATCAATACCTATTGCCAGGCAGCCCTGCTGGTCTATTTCTCTGCAGTAGTATCTGAATAACACCAGAAACAAGCATGCAGCTAGTCTTGTCAGATCTGACTTTAAAGTCTGAAACACCTGATCTGCTGCATGCTTGTTCAGGGGCTATGGCTAATAGTATTGGAGGCAGAGGATCAGCAGGGCTGCCAGGCAACTGGTATTGCTTAAGGCTACTTGCACACCAAGACGTTGCGTTAGGTGCTACGTTAAGGTCGCATAATGTGCACCTAACACAACGTATGGTGCTGCAAGAGCCGACGGTAGAGTGAGCTGCGTTAGGCGGCTCGATTCCTATAATGTCTCCCAGAGTGGCGCTGATTGGCCAGCGGGTCCACGTGATGCGGAGCGAGACACTCCGCATCACGTGGTCCCGCCGGCCAATCAGCGCCCGCCAGTGCAGTGAATATTAAGTAGCCATGTGCGCGGCTACTGTATCTGGCTCTCCCCCCCTCCTCTCCGCCCCCCACTGCGCATGTGCAAACAGTCTAACGCGGCTATAGCCGCTCCAACGCCGTAGCATGCTGCACTTTGCGGAGAACGTGCAGCGTTACATGTAACGCAACGTGGGCTGTGTGAACAGCCCACTTGTGTTACATTGCTGTGCGTTGGGGGAGCGTTACAGGCGCACTAACGTGCGCCTGTAACGTCTTGGTGTGTAAGCAGCCTAAGGGCCCATTTCCACTATCGCGAATTCGCATGCACTTTTCGCATGCAAATTCGCATAGCAATACAAGTGAATGGGACTGTTTCCACTTGTCAGGATTCTTTTGCGTTTTTCTGTGCAGAAAAAATTCGCATGGCAGAGCCATCAGAATTCGCATATCGCATACCGCTATGCGAATCGCATACAATGAAATTCGCATGAGGTTTGGGTATGCGAATTTTCGTGCGAATTCGCACGAAAATTTGCATAGAAACAATGGAAAAGCACACCAGCACTGCCATGGTTAAATTCGAATACATCGTCTTCCATGCGAATTTTCATGTGAATTCGCACGAAAATTCGCATAGACCCGCATGCGAAATTCGCATCCGCATGCGAATTTTTACCGCGGCGATTCGCGCCGCACAAGTGGAAATGCAGCCTAAAAGGAAATAAACATGACAGCCTCCATATACCTCTCTCTTCAGTTCCCCTTTAATTACCCTGTATACTCGCATATAAGCTGACCCGCGTACAAGCAGAGGTACCTACTTTTCCCTTAGAAACCAGGAAAAAGTTATTTGTGTATAAGCCCCCTACCTAGTATAGCCCCCTCAACAGTAGCCAAATGAGCCCCCAGTACAAGTCTGCCCCCCTACCCACAGCCAGATGTGTACCAAGGATGATACAGCGGTGTCTCAAGACGCCATTAGATGGCATCATAGATATGAGACACAGCGATTGCCACACAGGAAGAATCCCCGATCATTGCACCGCTGACACGTTGCTTGAACGCTCCGATCCACAAGTAGGGGGACACAGGTAGTCTTAAGCAGCACACCATGTTGCAGGGGATGGGGGCACGGACACAGCAGGGAGCCAGCTGGCAAGAGCAGGATCACTAGTGCACAATCCTTACACTCCTCTGCCAGTAATAAAACTTACTTCACCAGCCGTTCTGCTCTATTGACTCGCATATAAGGATTGAAATATCTTGCTTTGCATGCAACGAGTCTATTTCATATCTTAGTTCCACCTTTTATGCTGAATTACTAACACAAATGAACTTTTGCATAATAGTCTAATTTTTCGAGTTTCACCTGTATTGCTTAGAACAGAATTTGTACATGGTACCTGGTAAGTCGCTTCATGCTGCCTTACAATTGTTTGGACTGTACAAGCAATTACACAAAAATAGTGCATTATGCCAAACTGAAGGTTATAAAAACCTCTAAAAGCCCTTCCCAATGTAATGCTATGGTTTTTTTTTTTTACAAAACCTCATTGCTCCAGTGTGCACAGACACATAGGATAACATTAGCAGCAGATTTAAAAACTCAAAACGCTCAGAAAAACTCCTCTGGTGTGCACCAGGCCTTTGTCTGCTCTGTTGCCACCCTTCTCCGCCCTCTTTTCCATAACTCCGCCCCTCTGTGCGCTTTCCTGTGTCCTGCCTCACTGTACAGAGAGTGACCTGGGACATGCTGAGGTGTGCCACAATACAGTTACATAGCTATTCAGGTTAAAAAAAAGACATACGTCCAAGAGCAGCCAATACATATGTAGGAAAGTATGTATATGTTACGGCCAGAACCCGAAGTGTGGCCACTTCTAGTTCTGGCCAGCCACTTCGGGTTCTGGCCGGCCAATGCGCGAAGTGGCCGCAGCGCAGCGGCCAATGTTAGAAATGGAATGTTTCCTTTTAATATTAATATAATTTTCCGGACGTCTCTGGCCAAAATGTAGCAAAACAGTTCGTTCATTGAATGAAATGAAGCTGGCGGCTCCGCCTCCTCTCCTCCGCCCCTGCCTCTTTTCTCTCTCTCTCTTCTTCGGGCAGCCGGCGGGGACACGCGTGTCTCCGAGAGTCGTTCGTGGCGCCAGGAAAGCAGAGCGGGGAGGCTGCAGACATTGCTTCTGCCAGCACCCGCTCTGCAGGGACGAACGACAGGATTGCCTGCCGCCACGAACGACTCTGGGGGGGGGACACGCATGTCCCCCGCTGCCAGTATCGGGGAGAAGAGAGAGAGGCAGGGGCGGAGGAGAGGAGGCGGAGCAGAAGCCGGGCGGCTTCATCCTTCTACATTGCCGCCAGCTTCATTTCATTTAATGAACGAACTGTTTTGCTACATTTTGGCCAGAGACGGCCGGAAAACTACATTCATAATAAAAGGAAACATTCCATTTCTAACATTGGCCGCTGCGGCCACTTCGCGCATTGGCCGGCCAGAACCCGAAGTGGCCGGCCAGAACTAGAAGTGGCCACACTTCGGGTTCTGGCCGTAACATATACACTAAATGTGGCCCTCATGCCTTTATTAGCATGCATTTTACTGCTCCTCACTGCCATTTTCATGCTTTTGTTTCCCATTAATAAATTGGTTCTTTTATGAATAAGGTTGCGACCCTGGAAGTAGTTCCGGGTCACAGCGGTTTTGGTAAAAAACAAAAACAAAAAAAAGAGCAGATTTTTAAATAAATATAAAAAGTGGCCATGGCTGGCAGCGGTGGGGCAGAGGAGGACAGGGGAATCCTCTGGAGCATCCAGGGGCTTTCAACTACAGGTAGACCCCAGTTAACAAATGTGATAGGGACTGTAAGCAGGGATGAGCTCGCGACTCATTACGAGTAGCCAGCTACTCCAATTCGTGATTCTAATGAGGCGTAATTGCTTTAGGTGTACGGCTGCCAGAGAGGTGGTTAATTACCAAGCCGCCAGCCGCTTCTATGCATATCACACAGCCTCGCACACATCCAATAGGATGCGTCCCACGACTCAGTACTGCACACTTCCTCCTTCGGCCAGGCGGCGGGCAGCTGAGTAATCAACCCCCTCTCTCCCAGCCGCACACCTGAAGCAATTACGCCTCATTAGAATCACGAAGTCAAGTAGCTAGCTACTCGTAATGACTCATGAGCTCATCCCTGACTGTAAGTTACACCATAGGTCAAACCACCAAATAAAATGGTAAAATCTGAATTATTAATCCAGAGAATATGCCAACATTCTTTGCACCTCTCTGCCTATTTATTTTTTGGCATTCTCATGTTAATTTCAGGATTGCCTGTAGCTCCTAAGCCCTCAGCAGTTTACCAAACTCAGAACAAAACAGTTTCATAGTCACCCAGGACAAAAGGAGCAATTAAAGAGAAACCGTAACCCAGGATTGAACTTCATCCCTATCAGTAGCTGATACCACCTTTGACATGAGAAATCTATTCCTTTTCACAAACAGATCATAAGGTGGCTCTCTATGGCTGATATTGTGGTGAAACCACTCCCACAGTGTGATGTCAGGACCATGGCGGGGAGGGGGGTTGTGTCCCCCTCCCTCACCTGGGTCTCCGCTTCCCCACCAGATAGTGTCTGCTTTAAATACTTTAAAAATCAATGTTTTAAAGCAATCAGCGAGCGGGGAACTTCCTTCCGTTCCACCGCACGCTGCATCACTTCCTGTAGTGCCGCCCTCTCTACTTCATTGGGCGGCGTACAGGAAGTGGCGTGGTGCGGTGGAGCACAAGGAGGCAAGTTCCCCGCTCGCTGCTTGCTTTATAACATTGATTTTTAAATCCCTGCCGTCCACTGCAACCCCGGTCCTGGCTGCTACCCCCTCCCCACCCATAGGCAGGCATGTCGGCTCCCTCCCCACCCACAGGCAGGGCTGGGACACAGAAAACGGATCCGTTTCTGTGTCCAAAACGGCCTGTGTAGAGGGGGGTTTCGTTTTCCTATTGCCCTTCACTACCCCTGCGTATATCAGGATCCATATATCAGGATCGGGTCCTTGAAAATGCAGCAGATCCAGACCTTCCGTTCAGGTTTTGAAAACGGGTCCCTCTAAACGCAGACGGATACGTTTTTTGTTTGGTTAAAGACAGCTGCTATTTTTAACCTTGCTATCCATGGCTCCAGTTTTCATCAGGTTTGAAAAACGGAGCCATGGACACGTTTCCGGACCTAGTGTGAACCTACTCAATTATTTATACATAATTATTGTAAAAATGAAGCACTTTTTTTTTTACATTATTTTCACTGAAGTTCCTCTTTAAAAATTGTGCTTCTTGTTTAAGGCTTCTTGCACACCAAGACGTTGCATTAGGTGGCACGTTAAGGTCGCATAACGTGCACCTAACACAACGTATGATGCTGCAAGAGCCGACGGTAGAGTGAGCCGCGTTAGGCGGCTCGAGTCCTATAATGTCTCCCAGAGTGGCGCTGATTGGCCAGCGGGACCACGTGATGCGGAGCGAGACACTCCGCATCACGTGGTCCCGCCGGCCAATCAGCTGCCGCCAGTGCAGTGAATATTAAGTAGCCATGTGCGCGGCTACTGTAGCTGGCTCTCCCCGCCTCCTCTCCGCCCCCCACTGCGCATGTGCAAACAGTCTAACGCGGAAACAGTAAATTCGGGCGCCTGAGGCTAGTGGACAAATCGGGCGCCGCCATTCACTCCTATAATAAATATCGTTTAATGGGCGCCCGATAGGAAAAAAGGGCGCCGGTGAAAAATAACGTTTTAAAAGCGGCGCCCGGAGACTTAATGTTTTATTACTGCTTCTCATGATTACACATTATTTAATGATTTATACATTTTTAAATATTATTTTTAAACGAAAAACAGTACAATATTTTTTTTCAAACATTATTTTTAAACGAAAAACAGTACATTTTTTTTTACATTATTTTTAAACGAAAAAACCAACAGGGGGGTCTTAGGTTTAGGCACCAACAGGGGGGTCTTAGGTTTAGGCACCAACAGGGGGGGTCTTAGGTTTAGGCACCAAAAGGGGGGGTCTTAGGTTTAGGCACCAACAGGGGGGGTCTTAGGTTTAGGCACCAACAGGGGGGGTCTTAGGTTTAGGCACCAACAGGGGGGGTCTTAGGTTTAGGCACCAACAGGGGGGGTCTTAGGTTTAGGCACCAACAGGGGGGGTCTTAGGTTTAGGCACCAACAGGGGGGGTCTTAGGTTTAGGCACCAACAGGGGGGGTCTTAGGTTTAGGCACCAACAGGGGGGGTCTTAGGTTTAGGCACCAACAGGGGGGGTCTTAGGTTTAGGCACCAACAGGGGGGGTCTTAGGTTTAGGCACCAACAGGGGGGGTCTTAGGTTTAGGCACCAACAGGGGGGGTCTTAGGTTTAGGCACCAACAGGGGGGGTCTTAGGTTTAGGCACCAACAGGGGGGGTCTTAGGTTTAGGCACCAACAGGGGGGGTCTTAGGTTTAGGCACCAACAGGGGGGGTCTTAGGTTTAGGCACCAACAGGGGGGGTCTTAGGTTTAGGCACCAACAGGGGGGTCTTAGGTTTAGGCATCAACAGGGGGGTCTAGGGGTTAGGGGTAGGTACAGGGAGGGTTACTTAGTAATTATTTTTTTTTAACATTATTATACGTTTCAGTATTTAAACGAAAGATTAACGTTTTTACAATTGCCGATTTAATGCACATTATTTAATGATTTATAACTTTAAAAAACATTAATTTTAAACGAAATACAGTACAATACATTTTTAAACGTTATCCATGCTTATCGTTAAAAACCCGGCGCCCTTTTTTCCCAGCGCCCCTTTTTAACGTACGCGTCTAACGCGGCTATAGCCGCTCCAACGCCGTAGCATGCTGCACTTTGCACATAACGTGCAGCGTTACATGTAACGCAACGTGGGCTGTGTGAACAGCCCACTTGTGTTACATTGCTGTGCGTTGGGGGAGCGTTACAGGCGCACTAACTTGCGCCTGTAACGTCTTGGTGTGTAAGCAGCCTTAAAGGGCTCCAGCTATAATAGTAGGCAGTGAATTGAGCTGGGCCAAATTGAAATGTATTGTTTTTGCAAATAGGAATGTTATAATTTTTTAATTTACATATTTTTCATTTTTGGAAATTGTCATTTTGAAATGTATCATTATGAGAATTATAGGTTAGATGGGAGGTTTAAGGTTAGCCACCAGGAGGAGGTGTTTAAGGGTTAGACCTAAAACCTGTCCTTGTGACTCCCCAACAGTGCATGTTTTGCAGGCAACCTCACCTATGCACAGGTGGGGTAATTAGTGTCTTGGCTAAATGGAATCCACCTAGCTGAGACTCTAATTACCCCACCTGCACACAGGGGAGGTTGCCTGCAAAACATGCACCGTTGGGGAGTTATGAGTAGGGATGGTCGGAAATGCTAATTTCCGATTCCGCGGTAATTCCGCATTCCGCCATTGCCAAATACCGATTCCGCTTTCCGCTACCAATTTCCGCATTCCAATGCGGAATTTCCGCCGGAAATCGCGGAAATTCCGCCCGACTTTAACATCGATTTTCTCAAAAACTATAAAGTCTTTTTGAAAACTTTTTTTTGCATCTTGTTCAGAAGATTCTGGTTAATAAACCCTGAAAATTTGGTGTTTCTAGGACGTACGGGGGCTTTGCTATTAACTGTTAAAGTCGGCGGATTTTTCCTGTAATGTAAATGCAGAAAATAGGCAGAAGCAGATTTTCAGCATTTTACATTACAGTAAAAATCTGCCGACTTTAGTGGTTAATAGCAAAGCCCCCTTAAGTCCTAGACACACCAAATTTTCAGGGGTTATTAAACTGAATCTTGTGAACAAGATGCAAAAAAAAGTTTTCAAAAAGACCTTATAGTTTTTGAGAAAATTGATGTTAAAGTCGGGCGGAATTTCCGCGATTTCCGGCGGAAATTTCCGCGAATTCCAGCGGAAATCCGCCTAACGCACTTGCATTACCGATTTCCGCATTCCGATGCGGAAATGCAATTTCCGATCGGAATTTCGGAAATTGCATTTCCGCGGAATCCGAATGAGCATCCCTAGTTATGAGGACAGGTTCGAGAAACACTGGGTTAGGCGTCAAGAAGGGGGGGGGGGGGGGGGGGGGGTTAAGAGTTAGGCATCAGGAAGGGAGGTTTTAGGGTTAGGCATCAAGAAGGGTGGTTTTAGAGTTAGGCGTCAGGAAGAGGGGATTTATGTATAGGCAGCAGGAAGGGTTAGGTGTCGGAAGGTTCTGTGTGAAAGTAGGGTTAGGTATAGTTGTAGTAACATTTACCAATGTTTTACTATCATAATTTCCACTGTTATTAGGTTTTGTTTTCATTTGGCGTCCAATTCACAACGTTATTTATCATTTACCCTTATATCAGCTTCACCCGGTGCCCATTTTTCATTGTACCTCTATTTCATGCACGCAGCTGTTGTGCCCACCTATTTCAAGCTGTGGAGTAATGTTCTTTACCCTCTGCCAGGGCCCACCGCCCAAACATATCAGGTGCAAACACAACTGTTCATTGTTTACTGGTGCCAGAACCACTTCATTTAAATAAAGGTACTGTCAGACGTGTCACCAAAAAGGCACCAAAAGGTGTGCAGGGCTGGACCAGAAATGTGACCCAGCTGCCTCCAAGATTATACAGGCAGACAGCACACTTGTCACAATGGCCTCGATTCATAAAAATGTGTTTGGTGAAGTAAATCAGTGCGGGGAAACTCCGCGCTCGGTATTTCTGACTTCTGGGTGGGCATTCATAAAATGTTGCTAGTTGCGATAGCAAAGCGGAGATTTCCCGCTGTAGGCAGGCGGTAGGGTGTCGGGAGCCTTGCGGAAACACAGGAGCTGGCTGAGTCCCTCCGTGCGGTGTTCTCTCTGCTGCTGCTTGGGAGGTCTGTCCCATTGAGTACATTTGAAATCGGCGCCGGGAGACTTGGGCGCAGGATCCAGCTGTTATATGGCTGATCCTGCTTCTGCACAAGTCCGGGCCGATTTAATTACTATTCCCCCTCCAGGCCGACATGGATAGTGGGGGAATGAAATTATTCAGCTTCCTGCTGACGGCTACGACGTTACTCACTGAGCGCTGCAATAGGAGTGATTCCTATTGTAGTCTATGGAGGCGCCGGCTGCGCCCAAATCTAGCAGCGCTGAAAAGCACTGCTCCAGTCCCATTCACTGCACTGTATTCCGCACGCTTCTCGCAACATCCGAGGTAGCGGTAATACCCGTCTGCATACTGCTTCCTCTAATCTTCATGAATTGACATTTTGTTACTTTTGTTAAGATAATCACCGCACAAGGCGGTGATTTATCGTTCTTCTCGGGAATGTCGGCTTTTCTTGCGGAAAAAGCCTTTATGAATACAAATTTTGCTATGTGGTTAGTAAAGTGAGCTGTTTTCAGCATTTCCGCATGCGGGAATGCTTTATGAATCGAGGCCAATGTTTTCATGGGAATTTGCAGTTTCCAGCTCCATGTGATCACATTTACCGCATACAATTTTCCGTTGAGTTTTTTCAGAATGCCCAGAAATACATTGTAATTGGGAACACCTCCCCCCCCCCCCCCCCCTTTAAAAAAAAAACACACACACACAAAAAAAAACATAAGGTTGTTTGATTGCGAACGAAAAATGTCTGAAACACAGGCAGACCATTAATGTCAATGGCCAGTGGATGTTTTGCCATTCCCATCAAAATGCCCATAATTCAGACATCTTGGCTCTGGACAAGCTGATCTATGAGGTTTTTGGAGCTATGCTCTTCTGACTGCAGCGCTGGAGTTAAATTAGTGAGGAGCCAGTTACTGGTTCTTTTTGTGTTGGAGCTAATAGGGTTAGGCAGTAGGAGAAAAAGAGCTAAAAAATATAAATACGATTTTTCAGATGACTGTACACAGATTTACAAAACAGTCAAAACCACTAGAGGATGGCCACATGGATGCAAACTGTGCAAAGACTTGGGGTGGTTTTCCCACAGAATTTCTGGAATTCAACTTTAAAATAAGTCTAGTGTAGCACAAAAAAGTTAAATGTCTCTTAGAGCCCCTTGTGCATTATGCTCTGCTATCTACCGTAGTACCCTCCTCCATAGATTTATAAGTCTCATTAGCAGCACGCCTCTGACTACAGACTGTAAACATACACAGGTCTCTCCTATCACACTGCTGCGCTACATGTGTCAGTGCTGTTATCATAAAACACAGGCGGACTAAAACAGCTACCCAGACCTGATCACAGCTCGGCCCCGTAGGCTCGGAGTGCAGGCGCGCAGGAGTTAATACAGCCTGCACCCATCCAACGACTCGCCCCCTGGCAGACGGTGACAAGCTGAACAAGCACGTTGTATGGAACAAGGCTGCCCGTCAATGAAGAGCATGCGCATTGAATTCCCAAGCACAGCCATCTGTCGCCTTTCGTCAGCTGGCTGCGTATAGCGTCTTACGCATTGTACTGCACATGCGCAGTAAGACGCGCACTGTAGCCTCACTTGTCACTTTTGTCACCTGTGGAATTTGCAGCAGTACGTGTCCTGCTTTCTGTGCAATTTGAGCGACGTACTGCCTATTTTTTAGACATGTGCTGCCTGTTTTGTTTTATACACTACAGGTTTATGCTGGGAGGACCGAGGACATAATATTATTGCTACCTCCATCGCACTACAGATGTGAGTTTCAGCTGATAGAGAACTGAGCCCTCTGCAAAAACGAAAGACTGCTATGAATATTAGAGGGTTTACTTATTTTTTTTTTTAGTATAAACTGTATTTTTGTGGTTCTGCAAGAAGTGGAATTAGTTCCCAATTCTGTTTCCTGTGCAATGAAAGAACTTTTTTTTTTAATCAGTGAAAAGTACAATTACTAGATAGGACATGCATGTAGGGACTAAGGGGGAATCGTGTGTTTTGCCACGATGTGAAATTGCATGCGAAAATGCACGTAATACTTTCCTAATGACATTCCTGGTGAAGTTTTACAAGGTGGTTTTTCTGCATGTGTTGCTTTTTTTGCACACCACATGTGATTTCTATTGCTGACAGCTGCTGTCTTCTGAAGTGTGCAGAAAATGCAAAGAATCGTGCGCAGACATCCACAGCCATTTTCTGCTAAATCAAGTGTGATCCCTGGCATCTATGTTGCTCCCAGGGTGTACTTATCTCTTTGGAGGTCTAGTAGTATCTTGCATAGAAGAGGTAGGAGGTACTACATTTTAGCCAGGTTTATGGTGGTTCTGCTACAACTTATAGGGCTCTATTCATTTCCACAAATCACCTGTGTTGAGAGAGCTAGTGATTGCTAAAATCATGTGATTCACCACATGGCTGGGCAAAAATCCAGCAGGGCAAAAAAGTGGACATCTTTTTTTTTTCTCTCTCTTGTTGAGCTCTTTTTACTTAAAGAGATTCTGAAGCAAAAAAAAGAATAGGATGTAATGATTTGTATGTGTAGTACAGCTAAGAAATAAAATATTAGGAGCAGAGACATCAGTCTAATATTGTTTTCAGTACAGGAAGAGTTAAGAAACTCCAGTTATTATCTATGCAAAAGAACCATCGAGCTCCAAGACTTTCAAAGTCGCAGAGAGCTCTGTCTTCTGAAGCTTATTATCTAAAGTGTCTGTCACTGTATTTTGTTTTTTTCTCTTCAGAGGACAGTTCAAATGTTCAACAGGCTGCTCTGTAAAAAAATTTAGAATGCTGAGTAGTGTGTAAACTGCAAATATTAGAGAATGATGCAAAAAACGATATAACTAATAAAAATGTGAGAATATTTTCTTTGCTACTAGTGTTCTAGTAATTATCCGTACTACACAACCAATTCATTATAGCATCATTTATTTTTTTTCTCGCTTCAGTGTCTCTTTAATTCTTTTTTTTTTCACTATAATTTTTATTCAAAAAGTTTTTTGCGATACATACAGTCAAATGCAGTAAAACATAGAGATTGAAATGCTAAGAAAGTATCACAGAGATAAACATATCGCTTCAGAAGTTGGCGTCTGCAGGGTAAAAGAAAGCGAAAAACAGAAGGAGCAAAAAAAGGTATGGCATGGCATTTTGCATAACTACATTCAAATAGAGACGAGAGGAAGGCACGTGGTGTGACCTAGAAAGGAAGAATGCAATTCAGTTTGGTGGTGTTTGACCTAATGGGAACCTTAAAGAGAATCTGTATTGTTAAAATCGCACAAAAGTAAACATACCAGTGCGTTAGGGGACATCTCCTATTACCCTCTGACACAATTTCGCCGCTCCTCGTCGCATTAAAAGTGGTTAAAAACAGTTTTTAAAAGTTTGTTTATAAACAAACAAAATGGCCACCAAAACAGGAAGTAGGTTGATGTACAGTATGTCCACACATAGAAAATACATCCATACACAAGCAGGCTGTATACAGCCTTCCTTTTGAATCTCAAGAGATCATTTGTGTGTTTCTTTCCCCCTGTTCTCATGCACTGAAGTTTCAGGCTGCTTGTTTCTTCCTGCAAAAAGCTTTGCCCTTGTCTGTAATTCTTAAAGGACTTACGAGCCCAAAATGTCTAAAAAAGCAAAGTACCTGTAAGCTGTTTAAATGCACGGAGGACGCCGTCCGCGCCCTCCGTGCAGTTCCGCCGGGTCCCCTTCCTGAGATCGCCCCCCCGCGCCGACCCCGACCCCCCAGGCCGGGTCGGGCTCTCGTGACGCTCTCAATATGGCCGCTTCCATTGGCCGCGGCTGCGCAGTCCGCCTGGCCGCGAGTGCGGCTGCGCAGCTCTACGGCCAACCCCCCGAACCACGCACTGTAGCGTGGATCGGAGGGGTTGGCCGTACAGCTGCGCAGCCGCACTCGCGGCCAGGCGGACTGCGCAGCCGCGGCCAATGGAAGCGGCCATATTGAGAGCGGCACGAGAGCCCGACCCGGCCTGGGGGGTCGGGGTCGGCGCGGACGGCGATCTCAGGAAGGGGACCCGGCGGAACTGCACGGAGGGCGCGGACGGCGTCCTCCGTGCATTTAAACAGCTTACAGGTACTTTGCTTTTTTTAGACATTTTGGGCTCGTAAGTCCTTTAAGTATGTGAAAGCCCAGCCAGCTCAGAGGACGATTTATCCAGCTTGTAAAAGATAAGAGAGAAGAGAGAAGCTGCTCTAATCCTAAATAACACACAGGCAGTGTGCATAGAGGGGCCTGGAAGTTCATAGCAGAACCACAACACTGAAGAACTTGGCAGCCTTCCAGACACAGGCCGACAAGTCTGACAGGGGAAAGATACATTGATTTATTACAGAGACAGTGATAGTATAAAGTGCTGCAGTAAGCCAGAACACATTAGAATAGCTTTTTGAACTTGTAGGATGATAAAAAACAGGATGCAATTTTTGTTACGGAGTCTCTTTAACGTCCAGGTATCCCAAATTTTATCAAGAATGTGTACAGTGGACTTGAGCGTATGAGTAATCTGCTCCATATGGTATATCCACCAAATTTTATGGAGCAACCAAGATGAGGGAGGAATAGGACCTTTACAATATTTAGCAATAAGTCATCTGTTGGCTACACAGATTAGGGATACAAGTTTATTCTGATGTGAGTTGAGATCTGGGCAATCTTTGCTAAATAATGCAGTGCCAATATTTTTAGGTACAGGAAAGCCCAGTGTCAGAGTAATTTGATGAAAACATTCGTCCCATGTTTTGGAGACAATAGGACAGCTCCACCACCAGCGTATCATATCCGCATTGTCCTCAGCACAGTGGAAGCATTGAGGGTTTGGTATAGCTTTAATTTTAGCCAATTTCTGAGGGGTAAAGTACTAATGGTTTATAAGCTTTCTCCTTTAATAATATGTTAGCCGACGTTTTGGGCATATTGTCAAATATCGATGTCCAATCTTCAGGGTTTTCCAGGGCTAAGGCGGTGCTCCATTTTTCCATGGGGGGGGGGGGGGGGGTGAGATGGCAGGGTATCATGCCATAATATCGTGTATAACTGGGAGATCATATTTGGCCTATCTGCCCCTTGCATAAATTCCCGCTCAATTCGCGAAGGTTCGTGTGCTATTCCCAGTTTTAGTAATGATTTGAGATAGCTTCTAAGCTGTAGGTAGCAAAAAAAATCTGAGTTTGGTAAATTAAAGCTAGTTTTCAAATCATTCCAAGAGAGCAGGTTGCCATCTCGGAAGGCAGAGGTAATGTTCCTAATGCCCGCCCTCTTCCATGTGTCTCTTTAATTCTAAAGCAGTAGTGAATTTGATGTATAGAGGCATTGTTTTAATATGCAAAAATGAAAGCAGTTGACATCTAAAATTAGCTTAGGCTTAGCATGATGACAAGACATATTACTTACATCAGAACTGTGCTCTTTGCGGTTTTTTTTTTACCACTTGAATACCAGCAGCCAAGATGTGGCAAGGGAAACATAAGCTACCAGGGGCTGGAGGAAGCCCCAGGTAAGTAGATCTGCTTTAAAAAACAAACAAAGAAACAACAAAAACCTGATCTTTCCTTTAAAAAATGCCAGTGGCCTGGCAGCCCTGCTGATCTATTTGGCTGCAGTAGCGTCCAAATCACACACCTGAAACAAGCTTGCAGCTAATCTTGTCAGATCTGACAACAATGTCAGACACACCTGATCTGCTGCATGCTTGTTCACGTTCTATGGCTAAAAGTATCAGAGACAGAGGACCAGCAGGGCTGCCAGGCAACTAGTATTGCTTAAAAGGAGCCTGCTGCTTTTTTAGGACGACACATCCGAATCCCCCTAGCCAGCTACCTGTCTTTGGCAGCTCTAAGGGACACGAGGGCTCGCGGAGGTGTATTCAACCAATTGATGGAATAGCTCTAACGGGGGGAGGGGGGGGGGGGCGACAGTGCTGAAACGACAACAAATAGAGGGAGCAGGGAAGACTCAATAGGATCCAGAAGAGCCTTCCCTCTCCACAGGTAAGTATCTGATATATATACATATATTTTTCTCCACTTCAGTTTTACTGTAACCCCCTACCAATGTAGAAGAAAAGGTTTGATGTACAGTTAAGCAAACAAAATATTTATTTAATAATTCATTTTTTTTCTATCTGTGTCCTTTTCTTTATCTTTATCCGATTACATATATCTTTTATTCTGTATTCTCCTCCTGTTTACTTCAAAAACAGAAGACTAGATAAAAAGAAACTTAAAATCTGATTTTAGTGAATGTGCTGCGTGAGTGCATCTTTTGCCCTGCAGAGTCTTTGCTAGTGATGGGAATTCCGGCTCTTCTCAGAGAATCGGCTCTTCTGAATCGGCTCCCATTAAAGAGCCGGCTCTTACAGCTCTCAATCGGCTCTTCATTAAATATCACTGGACACCACTCAGAATCGGAAAAAAAGCCCCCGTAAAAAGCTCCCGTCTCCATGACAACTCCAGACTGCTTCGCTGACTGGGGCAATCCCTCCTGCTACTGCTCTGCTCCACCCCACACACTTCTACAAGCTGCAAGAGGAGGACTACATCTCCCAGCATGCCTCAGCGCCCTTTATTACATAGCAAATCAGAGCTGTGTGGGGCGGCTGAGGCATCGGCTCTTTTAAAACTGAGAGCCGGCTCTTGTCGTTCACACCTCAAAGAGCCGGCTCTTAGAGCCGGCTTGTTCGCGAACGACCCATCACTAGTCTGTGCCTTTTGAGCGTTATAGTAATTTGTCTTCTGTACGCTGAAAATGCATACAGCGGTGCTGCAACGGATATAATGTCTTTACAGTGTTATGGCGCCACATCTGGGCGGCAGCTGATGCGCTTCCACAGTGTATTCACTGTAAATTGGTCAGCAAATTTAGCAGTGCCTCTCTCACCATCCACTCACCTCTTGCTTTAGTACCGTTCATCTCACTCTCCTCGCATCCTGTGTAATCATGCAACGCAGGAGGAGATGCTGGGCAATACAGTGAGAGGTGGAGGGAGGCCACTAAACACCACCAGGGAAACTATATTGAGCAGGAAGAGGGGCCACTAAGCACCACCAGGGAAAAAATGTGCGGGAGGAGAATTTTGGAAAGGGTCCTATAACAGGCCATTGATATTTCTGTATCTAATGTTATCTGCCAGGTCACTATGTTTCAGAGTGCCCACCATGAAGTCTCAATTCACCCTGTCAAATGTCAGGAACAGAACATAGGCCATAACATAGGCCATATGATGGCATATTCTGAGCTTCATCCTATTTAGTAGGGATAAGGGCAGGGACGTAACTGCAAATCATAGGTCCACCAGCAAAAACTTTGATCCCACCCCCAATGTTCACACTTTTCGCCTTGCTAACCCCTGGTGACCCTCAAAGCCTGGGGTCCATCTTGCAGGGTGATACAACAAGTGTGGACATCATAATCTTAACACCCATAACAAGTGTAGTCAAAAAAACACCTGATCTGAAGGATGGACCCCTTTATCAGAGGGAGTGAACTAGTAGTTGGGGCCTCCTTACAGCTCTGGGTCCCCCTACGGTTGTAGGGGTTCTCCCCTGTAGTTACACCCCTGTAGGGTATAGGGAAGGGCATAGTTATTTGGGTTGAAAAAATACATACGTCCATCCAGTTAAACCAGAAAACAAAGTACAGCACCAGCCTGCTCCCTCATATATCCCTGTTGATCCAGAGGAAGTAAAAAAAACCCTTACAAGGCATGGTCCAATTAGCCCCAAAATGGAAATAAATTCCTTCCCGACTCCAGATGGCAATCAGATAAAATCCCTGGATCAACACCACTGGGCATTACCTTTTAAGTATAGCTATGGATGTCTTTCATCGCAAGGAAAGCATCTAAGCCTGCCATAACTACTTCTTGTGGCAATGCATTCCACATCTTAATCACTCTTAATGTAAAGAACCGCTTCCTAAATAAATGGCTAAATGTAACGAACGGTGTCAGCTCGCAGAGAGAATATGATTATTGGTGATCTGCAGTATCACCAAGAATACAGATCTATACCTGATTATGGATGATCTGCAGAATCACCAATAATGCAGATATAGTGCTAACCTCTGGACACCTCTAAATATATATATATTGAGTGTTTGGTGTAACAGTATGACTTAGAGTAACCCACCGGAAGAGCAGGTGGCCCTAGGCAGTACAGGGAGTACTGCTATAGAGAGTACAGAAACCTTCCAGCAGCCTGAGACTCCCCAAGGGGAAAGGGGGTATGGACCAGAGAGTGAGTGACGCCTGAAGGTGGATGTCACTGACTGATCTGGAGACTATCTCTTAGTGGAGAGAGATAGCTCTCGAGGTCGGGCAAGCCAGGTCGGCAACACACGGACAGACAAAGTACAAAGACAGAAGGCTAATTCGGTATCCAAGGCAGGCAGGGTTTGGCAACGGAAATCAGATATGCGTGGTACCGAATCAGAAAGCAGAGGGATAGTCTGGAAAGCAACAGGTCATAACAAATATCAAACAATGCCTAGTCTTGGGTGTGAGGTCCGTGGTCTCTACACCCTGGAACTAGTCTGAAGTATAATAGAATGATAACACAATTTCCCTAGTCTAGGGTGTGAGGTCCGTGGTCTCTACACCCTGGAACTAGTCTGAAGTATAATAGAATGATAACACAAGTTCCCTAGTCTTGGGTGTGAGGTCCGTGGTCTCTACACCCTGGAACTAGTCTGAAGCATAACAGAATGATAACACAAGTAATCTGGCTCAGTGTGAATTCCTAGGTCCTCTTGGTTCAAACGCACTGTTGGATCTGACTAAGGTCTGAGGGCTTCCACGTAGTGATCGCAACGGCAGACAATTTGAGAGTGGCCAGCAGTAACCATATATAGAGCAGTGCTCTCTGGCGCCGCCATAAAGTGATCAACCAATGGTTACCAGCTCTGAGGTCAGCTGACCGACCTGGTCAGCTGATCACCCCTTGGCCATCATAAAAGTTCTGCCTTTCAGCGCGCGCGCGTGTATTCCTAAACCTATGTGAACTAACAGGTTCAGCAGCACGCTGCTGCGTGCAAACCGCCGCGCTGGACGTGGAACCAGCCGCCTCGCTATCAATACATGCGGCGGCTTTTCCGCGTTCTGCCATGTCACTAGATGCACGCTTCCGCGTGCAGACCGCCGCGTTGGACGCAAAATCGGCCGCCTTGCTGCTAGTACACGCGGCGGCTTTTCCGCGTTTTCTCACACTAAAACGTTTTTCCTCCATGCGCAGATCATGTCCTCTAGTCTTTTGTGAAAGCCTAAGGACAAAAAGCTCATACACCAAGCTTTTATATTGCCCTCTGATGTATTTATACATGTTAATTAGATCCCCTCTAAGGGCTCTTTCACACTAGAGGCTGCGGTAGAAAAGGCTGAAACTCAGCCTTTTGCTTAACGCCAATACATAGCGTTTTCAAAGAGTTCTACAGCTCATATGAAAACGTCCTTTTTTTCTTCTATAAAAATAAGTGAACAAGTCAGCTGTAAAACGCTTTGAAAACGCTGAAGTTGGCGTTTTCCATTGACTATCATTGAAATGCCAACAGCCAACTTTGGCTGTAAACAGCCCTGAAAAAGCTCCTGGGAGCGTTGAAACGCAACGCTCCAAAACGCCGAGTTAGATGTGAAAGGTAAAATGAAAGTCTATGGACTTTCATATTACCTTGGAAAACGCCAACTTCGGCTGTTACGTTAAAACGCCGAAAAAGTCCTCTGGTGTGAAAGGGCCCTCAGGCGTCTTTTCTCTAGACTAAATAAACCCAGTTTATCTAACCTTTGTTGGTAAGTGAGACCTTCCATCCCTCGTATCAATTTTGTTACTCGTCTCTGCACCTGCTCTAAAACTGCAATATCTTTCCTGTAATGTGGTGCCCGGAACTGAATTTCATATTCCAGATGTGGCCTTACCAGAGAGTTAAACGGGCAATATTATGCTAGCATCTCAAGTTTTTATTTCCCTTTTAATGCATCCCTAATTTTTATTAGCTTTAGCTGCAGCTGTTAGGCATTGAATATGATTATTTAACTTGTTGTCGATGAGTACTCCTAAATGCTTCTCCAAGTTTGATGTCCCCATCTGTATCCCGTTTATTTTGTATGGTGCTAGACCTTTGGTACGGCCAAAATGCATGACCTTACATTTTTCAACATTGAATTTCATCTGCCATTTATGTGCCCGTATAGCCATCCTATACAGATCCGGTTGCAATATGTCACTATCTTCCAGAGAGTTGATGATTCTGCACAATTTTGTATCACCTGCAAAAATAGCAACATTGCTTTCTACTGCATCTACTAGATCATTAATAAATAAATTGAAGAGCACTGAACCCAGTACTTACCCTTGTGGGACCCCACTGCTAACATTCACCCATTTTGAATATGATCCATTGACCACAACTCTTTGTTTTCTGTCCATTAGCCAGTTCCCTATCCATGCACACCGACTCTTCCCCAGTCCTTGCATCCTTAACTTTTGCACCAGACTTTTGTGGGGAACAGTGTCGAAAGCCTTTTCAAAGTCCAAGTATATCACATCTACAGCATTCCCAATATCCACATTAGCGTTCACTACCTCATAAAAGCTGAGCATGTTAGTCAAACAGGACCTGTCTTTAGTAATCCCATGCTGATGCTGAGAAATACAATTATTTTCTACTATGAAGTCTTGTATAGTATCTCTTAGTAACCCCTCAAATAGTTTGCATACAACTGATGTTAAGCTAATGTAATGATTGGGGGTTATTCTTTGACCACCCACAGCAACAAGGCTGGTAGCTGAATAATGGAAGAGGCTACACAGGCTGCCCAGAGCAACTGCAGCTCTGGGCTTCCAATATCACTACAAATTAAACACAATGGCAGCGCAGTGCGATGCTGCGCTGCCTTAGCGATAGCAAGCATTCAGACAGGTACAAGACAGAACTATAGATTTGAGCATAACTAGTAGCAACCGCAGCTCACAGTCACGCCCACAGAAGCAAAGCAAGCAGGCTAACAACAGTCATCAGCAAGCATCCACCCAGGCAAGACTACAGGAAAGAACGTAACTAATAGCAACTGCAGCCTATAGTTACGTTCCCAGAAACTAGAGTAGCAGGAATACTACCAGTCACCAACGTGGTAATGGCAGAATCCAAGCTATCTGGATAATGAACTTCACTGACCCACTGCGGATGCAGCGAACGTCCATCAAGCATGGAACCAGGCAATACACAATAATAAGAAAAATAACAAACTGCTCAACTAACGGATAAATAATAATTAGCAAGTCTGCATATATATTTATCAAGAAACTAGCTAAAGCACAAGTAATAAAGTTGCATAGAACTACAATAACAGAACTATACAGAGTAACAAGGTGCCCAGCAGATCAGTGTACTGACCGCTATGACGGGCAGGCTCTAAAACGGGAGGCAGACTTTTAAACTGGCATTAGCCAATGGATGCAAGTATGCAAATTTCCACACAGCTGAATGGTAATCATTCAATCCTGAGCTGGCTTGATTACCATTTGCTAGCTGGCTATGAATGCAAAGGACTCCCATAAGAAATACATGCAGTCTTATGGAACAACATGCAAGCAGGAAATCCAGGGCTATCTGGCCGCAGCTCAGCTGCAACAAGCAATTGGTGGAATGATGACCGCATCCTGAGCTGCCCAGAACTGCAGAGCGATTGCAAATGACAATGAGACTTATTGCGAATGCACAACCGAATGCAAGCAGATAAGCCAGAACTGTCCATTTGCAGCTCCACTGCACCGGACAGAACACGCTACAGGAGGGATCCTTACAGTACCCCCCTCTTTTAAAGGCGGCTTCCAGACGCCTATAGAAACTGGCATAATTCTCCTGAACCACCCAAACCAGAAAATCAGATGCAGAAAATCCAGCAAACTGATCTGACTGATAACTCATGAAGGTCGGGACAGCCCGACAAGACCAAATTCCAGAATCAGTCACACCAAGACTGAACCAATCAGAACCAGAACCTCCAGAACCATGCCGAGCAGTACTACAAGCCCGAATGTGATACCCATCAGAATTTGGATTTTCAGGAAAAAGCCCCCCGAAACTCTCAGAGCGATACCCACCACCTTCTAGGGATTGTCCAAAAATGCCAAACCTTTGAATGCAATGCCCACCGGAACTGTTCTTTCCAACACAGTACCCACTGTTGAAGCAGTCCAAGGCACCAGGACAAGTTTCCTCAGAAATCTCCCAGAACACTTTAAAGCTCCATAGAGATCCCAAGAGGTTAGAACGCTCTTCAGGCTCACATGGAGAACTATCAAGAACCCCTATGGAACCTAGGGCAATTCTAGAGTCAGGGTTACAATGACAAACATCAAGATCAGGGCTTTCAGGGACCAGAACCATCTCTGGGCATGCAAGCAGACTGGAAATATCAGGACATGTCACCACTAAGGAAGCATCTGGGTACGCTGACACACAAGACACACATTCTGGCACACAGAGCACATCTGGGCACACTGGTACAAGAGAAACATGAGAAACCTCTGGTCATGTCAATGAACTGCGGACCTCAGAGTCAGTCATAATAGGACCAAAACCAGGACTGGACAGAAAATCATCATGACTAGACTTTACAGTTACTGGACTCTCACTAAAGAATGCAGAATCAGACTTAAGTGTCACTGATTTCACCAAGGTTATTAACAAGTCATGTTCAGGTGCATTAACAGGACAGGACAAATCTTCTGATGTATGCACTGAACTAGATAGGGTCTCCACAACTTCCTCTGGACTAGACAGAGACTCATCATCTACTACAATGGATTGGAGCTCCAAAAGAGTTGCAAAATAAATCAGTATTGCAGCAACCCCCACTGAACTGGGCAAGACTGAGGAACTCACTGGACAGAAAGGGGACCCCGGAGCCTCTGCCACACTGGACAGAGAACCAGAACTTTCCATGATACAAGGCAGGATTTCAGAAACATTCACTAAACAGGACTGAAATTCTGAGACTTCTATTATTTTTACCAGAGAGTCAGAATTATCCATGTTACAGGGCAAGACTTCTGAAACAGTCAGAGGACAGGGCTGGAGTTCCCTGGCTGCTACAACATCAGACATGGATTCAACAACATTAACTAAATCGGACTGTGTACAGGGTAAGGTATCTTAAAACACTTGCTGATGAGGACAATGCCTCAATGGCTTCTGATTTACTGGACAGAGATTCATCAAGTTTTACTAGAGTGGACTGTAATTCTAAGACAGCTGCTAAACAGGTGAATTTTACTGCAAAACCAACTGAAGTAAGCAGAGCCTCTGAGTCCTCTGCTAGAGATCTTAAAGCATCCAAAGTACTGGGTGAAGCATAAGACTCTGCGACCTCAGCTTCACTGGACAGGATCACTGAACAGTCCATGTTGCAGGGCAGAACCATGGAAGCACCTGCTGGACAGCATAATGATTCTGTGACCTGAGTTTCAGTGGACAGAACTACTGAGTAATTCATGATACAGGGCGAATTTACTGGAACATTTTCTGGATAAGGCAATGATTCTGTGATTTCAGGTTCACATAACAGATGCTCTGAACCATTCACGGAACTAGAGCAAGGTGTGGAAACAGAAGTATCAGGACACAGAGTTTGTGAATCTGAACCACAGTTCTTCAACTGTGAAGTTGGAAAATTCTGGGGTCCTAAGGTTACTAAACATGATTGCCGAGACTCAGGAACTGATGTAGTGCATCTATTGGTGTCTGCTGGATCATATGGTTTGCAGGATGCAGAAAACAAATCAGTAGTAATTTGTTTGTATTTTTTTGCAAAACGTTTTGCGATTAATTTAACAAAAACCTCCTCATTTCCATCAGCAACTTCCTCAGCCCAAGTTCTCATCTTGCTATCAAGCAGGTATAAGATAATAAACCTGGATTGCTGAAATGTTGTAGCTGATCTGAAGAAAGAACATGAATTCAAAATTTAGCAATTCTGCAAGAAATTCAAAAAAGACTTATTGCCACCATTGTAACGGGTTAGAGAAGCAAGGCGTGCATCTGGAGCAAGGCTACCAGGTGATGTTGTTGCTAGGGGCAACGGAGAGACTGAATTGACATTGGTTACTGAGTGTTGCTCACACTGACTCCCAGAGCGATCATTCAAGATCTCATTCATGCATCAATTAACGGAATCACAAAGTCATGCACACACAGATTAATTTCAATCAAAGAAAAAGCAATGCATGCATGCAAAATTATGTTACTCTTAGCAGTGTAAAATTCATAGAAATATTTTAGATCATTCTCCAATTCATAAATCAAGGCTTCAATTTCCCATTTTTCAAATGGAGGATTCCATTTATTCTTGTCAGGAACTAAACAATTATTCTGGGCATAATTTACAGTTGGACCAGTCTGCAGGAAGCTAGCTGGAGTGGACTTGGCTTGGTTTACTCCTAACAGAGACTCAACTCGATTAACTGGATCATTACTAGGGTATTTCCTATTCTTAAGAATGTCCAGGACTTGTAACAAGTGTTGAACTGCAGAATATGCAAACTTTCCTTGCTGCACAAACAATTTGATTTGCTCAATACTCTGTAATATTTCCTCATAAGAATATTCAGACAATTATTTTCAACAAAAATCTTTATTCTCCCTGGCTAGCAAGGAAAGTTCATTGATAGTTCCATAGGTCCATTTGACTCCCATGAATGACAATTGAATTTCATTATCTGCTAATGACAGAATCTGACTATGGGTCTGATGTGCAGTTGCTATGTACAACGACACTGCTGGTTGTGAACATTTTCTGGAACGTTTACGTTTAGTTTTATGCAAGACTTTAGACTTTGCTGCATACAGATTGCTTTTAAATGCTGCTGAAGAGACATCTGATTGACTAGCAATCAGGAGTTCATTAAGAGGATATGGTAATGGAGATATTCTTAACCAGTTATGGATCAGAAAAGCTATGAATTCTAAAGGCTTTTCTCTCAGAGAATTGTGATTCAAAACATCAATGGCCCAATCAAAAAGCTTGCCCTTGAACAGAGTGCAAACTATCTGATCATCCCACGTAGGAAATGCTGAAGCCTGAAAATCTGGATTTAACAAAAATCTAACCAATTCTGGCATAAATTTGCTTGCTGTTTCACAGTCAAGCTTTTCAAATCTTTCAAAGGACAGGGAACCATAACACACGGTGTTAGATGCCTCCTCCATGTGATTTCCTGTTGGGCCCGTCATAATGTAATGCTTGGGGGTTATACTTTGACCACCCACAGCAACAAGGCTGGTAGCTGAATAATGGAAGAGGCTACACAGGCGGCCCAGAGCAACTGCAGCTCTGGGCTTCCGATATCGCTACAAATTAAACACAATGGCAGCGCAGTGCGATGTTGCGCTGCCTTAGCGATAGCAAGCATTCAGACAGGTACAAGACAAGACTATAGATTGGAGCATAACTAGTAGCAACCGCAGCTCACAATTACGTCCACAGGAGCAGAGCAAGCAGGCTAACAACAGTCACCAGCAAGCATCCACCCAGGCAAGACTACAGGAAAGAACGTAACTAATAGCAACTGCAGCCTATAGTTACTTTCCCAGAAACTAGAGTAGCAGGAATACTACCAGTCACCAACGTGGTGATGGCAGAATCCAAGCTATCTGGATAATGGACTTCACTGACCCACCGCGGATGCAGCAAATGTTCATCAAGCATGGAACTAGACAATACACAATAATAAGAAAAATAACAAACGGCTCAACTAATGGATAAATATACAGTGGGTTGCAAAAGTATTCGGCCCCCTTGAAGTTTTCCACATTTTTTCACATTACTGCCACAAACATGAATCAATTTTATTGGAATTCCACATGAAAGACCAACACAAAGTGGTGTACACATGAGAAGTGGAACGAAAATCATACATGATTGCAAACATTTTTTTACAAATAAATAACTGCAAAGTGGTGTGTGCATAATTATTCGGCCCCCTTTGATCTGAGTGCAGTCAGTTGCCTATAGACATTGCCTGATGAGTGGTAATGACTAAATAGAGTGCACCTGTGTGTAATCTAATGTCAGTACAAATACAGCTGCTCTGTGAGGGCCTCAGAGGTTGCCTAAGAGAATATTGGGAGCAACAACACTGTGAAGTCCAAAGAACACACCAGACAGGTCAGGGATAAAGTTATTGAGAAATTAAAAGCTGGCTTAGGCTACAAAAAGATTTCCAAAACCTTGAACATCCCACAGAGCACTGTTCAAGTGATCATTCAGAAATGGAAGGAGTATGGTACAACTGTAAACCTACCAAGACAAGGCCATCCACCTAAACTCACAGGCCGAACAAGGAGAGCGCTGATCAGAAATGCAGTCAAGAGGCCCATGGTGACTCTGGACGAGCTGCAGAGATCTACAGCTCAGGTGGGAGACTCTGTCCATAGGACAACTATTAGTCATGCACTGTACAAAGTTGGCCTTTATGGAAGAGTGGCAAGAAGAAAGCCATTGTTAACAGAAAAGCATAAGAAGTCCCGTTTGCGGTTTGCCACAAGCCATGTGGGGGACACAGCAACCATGTGGAAGAAGGTGTTCTGGTCAGATGAGACCAAAATGGAACTTTTTGGCCAACATGCAAAACGCTATGTGTGGCGGAAAACTAACACTGCACATCACTCTGAACACACCATCCCCACTGTCAAATATGGTGGTGGCAGCATCATGCTCGGGGGATGCATCTCTTCAGCAGGGACAGGGAAGCTGGTCAGAGATGATGGGAAGATGGATGGAGCCAAATACAGGGCAAACTTGGAAGAAAACCTCTTGGAGACTGCAAAAGACTTGAGACTGGGGCAGAGGTTCACCTTCCAGCAGGACAACGACCCTAAACATAAAGCAAGGGCAACAATGGAATGGTTTAAAACAAAACATATGTATGTGTTAGAATGGCCCAAAGTCCAGATCTAAATCCAATCGAGAATCTGTGGCAAGATGTGAAAACTGCTGTTTACAAACGCTGTCCATCTAATCTGACTGAGCTGGAGCTGTTTTGCAAAGAAGAATGGGCAAGGAGTTCAGTCTCTAGATGTGCAAAGCTGGTAGAGACATACCCTAAAAGACTGGCAGCTGTAATTGCAGCAAAAGGTGATTCTACAAAGTATTGACAAAGTATTGACACCCCACTTTGCAGTTATTTATTTGTAAAAAATGTTTGGAATGATGTATGATTTTCGATCCACTTCTCACATGTACACCACTTAGTATTGGTCTTTCACGTGGAATTCCAATAAAATTGATGCTTGTTTGTGGCAGTAATGTGACAAAATGTGGAAAACTTTAACCTCCCTGCCGTTATAAAAAATTGCTGCGCACGGCAGGGAGGGTGTTTTTTGGCTTTTTTTTTTTTTTGTAGCATGTAGCTAGCCTAGCGCTAGCTACATGCTTCCCCCCTCCCTGCGGCGTCCCCCCGAATGCGCCGATCACCGCCGGCGCATTTACCCATCCGGAAATCCCGTTCTGAACGGGATTTCCAGGAGGGCTTCCCCCGTCGCCATGGCGATGGGCGCGATGACGTCACCGACGTCATCGACGTCGTGACGTCAGAGGGAGTCCCGAACCACCCCTCGACGCTGCCTGGCACTGATTGGCCAGGCAGCGCACGGGTCTCGGGGGGGGGGGGCACCCTCTGATGCGGCGGGTTGCGGCGAATCGGCGCGGAGCGGCGGCGATCGTAAGTTACACGCAGCTAGCAAAGTGCTAGCTGCGTGTAACAAAAAAAAAATTATGCAAATCGGCCCAGCAGGGCCTGAGGAATCCTCCACGGCAGGTTACCCCGAGCTGAGCTCGGGATAACCGGCAGGGAGGTTAAGGGGGCCGAATACTTTTGCAACCCACTGTATATTAGCAAATCTGCATAAATATTTATCAAGAAACTAGCTAAAGCACAAGTAATAAGGTTGCATAGAACTACAATAACAGAACTATACAGAGTAACAAGGTGCCCAGCAGACCAGCGTACTGACCGCTATGACGGGCAGGCTCTAAAATGGGAGGCAGACTTTTAAACCGGCATCAGCCAATGGATGCAAGTATGCAAATTTCCACACAGCTGAATGGTAATCATTCAATCCTGGGCTGGCTTGATTACCATTTGCTAGCTGGCTGTGAATGCAAATGACTCCCATAAGAAATACATGCAGTCTTATGGAACAACATGCATGCAGGAAATCCAGGGCTATCTGGCCGCAGCTCAGCTGCAACAAGCAATTGGTGGAATGATGACCGCATCCTGAGCTGCCCAGAACTGCAGAGCGATTGCAAATGACAATGAGACTTATTGCGAATGCACAACCAAATGCAAGCAGATAAGCCAGAACTGTCCGTTTGCAGCTCCACTGCAACGGACAGAACACGCTGCAGGAGGGATCCTTACAGCTTACAGGTCTATAATTTCCTGGATCAGATATTTTGCCCCTTAAATAATGGGAAAACGTGGTCTGTACGCCAGTCTACTGGTACTCTGCCAGGTGAAAGAGAGTCACAAAAGATAAGGTAAAGGGGTTTATCGATAACAGAACTTAATTCTCTTAGGGCCCAAGGATGCATGCCATCCGGTCCAGGTGCCTTGTCTATTTTTAATTTATTTAGTCTTGCCTTCACTTCTTCCTGCGTTAAGTATTTAATATTATAATTGGAAGTTGGAGACTCTTATACATCTGTAATTTGCAACAGTGATGTTTCCATTGTGAAGACAGAAGCAAAGAAAGCATTTAATAACTCCGCCTTACCTTGGTCATCCACCATTGAGTTCCCTCCCTCATCCTTTAGGAGTCCAATACAGTCAACCTTTCTTTTTTACCTTTTTTTTTTTTTGTATTAAAATTTTTTATTGAAAAGGAGTTTTTCAAATAACAACAAAGATAACATGTTAACATAAGAAATCATAAGATAGTAATCAGTACACTTCAAGATTACACGGTATCTTGGCCCAGTGAGAAGTAAGAATATCAGATAAGCTTATACAAGTGGACAATAATAATATCAGATGCATTAGGCCAAATAATTAGCAATGTAAGTATGCATAAATCCACCAGATTGGAGAGGTGAAATCTTACTACCGGAAGCTGAGGATAAAGACTACCAGAGATTAGCAACTGAATTTATACTTAACCATAGATATGTAAGTATACTGCATCAAGTAGACATACAAAGAGCACACGAAGAAAAGAAAACATAAATAGGTGGAAAAGGAAAATTAGGGAAAAGGGAGGGGGTAATAAAACAGAGGGGGGGAGAATAGGTGGGGATCTATAGGTAAAGAAGTGGTATCTGCTAGATCATTCTACCATCAGTTTTGCATTATCTGAGTCTCTAAAGTCGTACCACACTGCCCATTTGGCTGTGTATGCTTCCGTCTTTTCATGTGCACTGTAGCATAGGTCATCTAATCTGCATATATTGTTGAGCTCGGAGAACACCTGCAACATGGTTGGAATATTTGAACTCTTCCAATTTCTAGCAAAGAGAAGTCTGGCTATGATCAGGAGGGAGCTGGAGAGGCACTTCTTAACCTTGGAAATTTTTCCGGGTAATGGGTTTAGCAGAGCCACTTGTGGAGTAAAGGGGAGCCTGGTCAGGTATAGTGATTCATCTAAGTCGTACACTTTTTCCCAGAAGGGTTTAATAAGAGAGCATTTCCAACACATATGGATATATGTACCTAATTCAGATTTACATCGCCAGCACAGATTAGACTCGTCCTCCTTGTATTTAGCTGCCTGGATCGGGCATATATACCAATGTGCAAAGATTTTGTAATTATGTTCTTGGAAGGATGTTGCAATGGAGGATTTATGCAACAGGATGAAAATATTTTCCCACTTCTCCCCCTCCAGATCATAGCCAAAGTCCCTCTCCCACTTGGATGTTAGATGTTCCAATTGAGATTCACTTATTGAGCAAATTAAATCAGAATACATTACCGAGATTTTGTGTTCTGTGGAAGCTGAAGCTGAACATAAAGATTCAAACGAGGTAAGTGGTCTATGGAGATTAGAATTAGGGGTTAGTGAAGAGTAGAATCCTTTGATCTGTCTCCACAAGAACCAACCAATACTGGGCTTAAGATCAGAATTTCCCATCACATTTCTCTCTAACAAAGTGGTATTGTTGACAATATGTCTAACCTGAGGCCAAAAGGCTCTATTCCAACCCAGAACTGAGGGTGATTCCATTCCTATTGCAAATTGAGGATTGTCTAAGAGAGACGTGAGGGGGCTGGGTATTGTGGAGATTCCATAACGTTTTCTAATAAAATCCCAACCCTTCAGTAGAATTTGAGGTGCATAAGAGATCGCCTCTCCGTCAGGCCTGGTAGATTTTGGAGTTCATAGTAACGCTCTGGGGTCTACATCTGAAAAGGCAGTATCCAGAATAACCCATTGCTTAGTTTCCCTACTTTGGAACCAATCGAGGATCTGGGTCAGGAGAGTTGCATAGTAATAGGTACGGATATCAGGCAAGGCCAATCCACCTCGTCCCTTAGGGCGACTAAGCAATTTATAGTTAGTTCTGTGTGCTCTTCCATTCGATATAAATTTCCGAAATCCTGTGTGCAATTTAGCTAAAAAAGAACTTGAAAGCCAAACCGGGAGAGCTTGCATAACAAGAGTTTAGGCATAACATCCATTTTAAGCACATTGATTCTGCCAGACCAAGAAAAATGAAGCGACCTCCACCCATCCAAATCTTTAAAGAGGAGTTGTTAGGTATAAGGTCTCAGAGAAAATAAACACATATATCAGTAGCTAAAGATTGGCTGTACTTACATTACATATGCATTTCACTGTCCACGTTTGGATTTCACAGAATTTGTATATAGTATATGCAGAGATAGATGCTCCTGACAGCTCATGGCAGGCTCCATGTTTTTCTGTCAAATGTGTCGTCATGTCCTGCCTGCTTCCTGATCACAGATAAGCTGGTACTAAATAACACAGTGTGCAGTGAATATTAATGAGCCATGTGGCTAGGAACAATAGCTGACTCCTGCAGTGTACTCTGCCCGAGATTTATCAGTGCTACGCGATTACAAGCTGCTGTAACGTCTCATTAGCAGCCGAGGGGAGAGCCCCAGAATGCTTTGCAGTATGGTATGCGGCTTGCGTCTTCTTAAGAATAACAGACTTGCTGATAAGCACACATCAAAGGTAACTGAGATTTTTATCTTCACTAATTGCTTTTGGGCTTCCTTCTAAACTGTTTAACACAGGAGAATAGAGGTTTAAATTAGCTTCTGCAGCCTGACAGTTACTCTTTAAGAATTTTTGAGACCAGGGGGGGGGGAATTCAATCTAAAGAGATCATCGAGGTAACGTAACAGATATACCCCCAAATATTTGATTTTGTCCTTTTGCCATCGAAAAGGAAAGGAGCCAGACAGGTTCTGCACTACCTCCGGAGTTAGCGAAATATTGAGAACCTCAGTTTTGTTGAGATTAATCTTGAAATGACTCATATGGCCAAATTCGGTCATTTCTCGAAGGATATTGGGAAATGCTATATGGGGATTGGATATGTAAAGTAAGAGATCATCAGCAAAAAGGGCCAGCTTTGTGTGTAGATCACCCACCTTAATACCCTGTATTGATGTATTATTTCGTAAAGCAACTGCAAGATGTTCCATACAAATGACATACAAAAGGGGTGACAGGGGGCAGCCCTGCCTTGTCCCATTGCGAATCTGGAAGGCACTCGACAGGGCTCCATTGAGCTTAACTCTGGCAGAAGGAGACTCATAGAGGGCCATAGTTCTCTCTATAAATTTTGGACCAAGTCCCATCTGAGATAGAGAACCTTCAAGAAATGAACCCTGTCGAATGCCTTCTCTGCATCCACCAAAACTATGCATAGTGGGGATTTGGACTTATGCGTTCTATGTATTAATGATATTGTTTTAACCACTTGAGGACCACAGTCTTTCTACCCCTTAAGGACCGGCCACTTTTTTTCCATTCAGACCACTGCAGCTTTCACGGTTTATTGCTCGCTCATACAACCTACCACCTAAATGAATTTTGGCTCCTTTTCTTGTCACTAATAAAGCTTTCTTTTGGTGCTATTTGATTGCTCCTGCGATTTTTACTTTTTATTATATTCATCAAAAAAGACATGAATTTTGGCAAAAAAATGATTTTTTTTAACTTTCTGTGCTGACATTTTTCAAATTAAGTAAAATTTCTGTATACATGCAGCGCGAAAAATGTGGACAAACATGTTTTTGATAAAAAAAAATCCATTCAGTGTATATTTATTGGTTTGGGTAAAAGTTATAGCGTTTACAAACTATGGTGCAAAAAGTGAATTTTCCCATTTTCAAGCATCTCTGACTTTTCTGACCCCCTGTCATGTTTCATGAGGGGCTAGAATTCCAGGATAGTATAAATACCCCCCAAATGACCCCATTTTGGAAAGAAGACATCCCAAAGTATTCACTGAGAGGCATAGTGAGTTCATAGAAGATATTATTTTTGTCACAAGTAAGCGGAAAATGACACTTTGTGAGGAAAAAAAAAAAAAGTTTCCATTTCTTCTAACTTGCGACAAAAAAAAATGAAATCTGCCACGGACTCACCATGCCCCTCTCTGAATACCTTGAAGGGTCTACTTTCCAAAATGGGGTCATTTGTGGGGTGTGTTTACTGTCCTGACATTTTGGGGGGTGCTAAATTGTAAGCACCCCTGTAAAGCCTAAAGGTGCTCATTGGACTTTGGACCCCTTAGCGCAGTTAGGCTGCAAAAAAGTGCCACACATGTGGTATTGCCGTACTCAGGAGAAGTAGTATAATGTGTTTTGGGGTGTATTTTTACACATACCCATGCTGGGTGGGAGAAATATCTCTGTAAATGACAATTTGTTAATTTTTTTTACACACAATTGTCCATTTACAGAGATCTTTCTCCCACTCAGCATGGGTATGTGTAAAAATACACCACAAAACACATTATACTACTTCTCCTGAGTACGGCGATACCATATGTGTGGCACTTTTTTGCACCCTAACTGCGCTAAAGGGCCCAAAGTCCAATGAGTACCTTTAGGATTTCACAGGTCATTTTGAGAAATTTCGTTTCAAGACTACTCCTCACGGTTTAGGGCCCCTAAAATGCCAGGGCAGTATAGGAACCCCACAAATGACCCCATTTTAGAAAGAAGACACCCCAAGGTATTCCGTTAGGAGTATGGTGAGTTCATAGAAGATTTTATTTTTTGTCAAAAGTTAGCGGAAAATGACACTTTGTGAAAAAACACAATTAAAATCAATTTCCGCTAACTTGTGACAAAAAATAAAATCTTCTATGAACTCGCCATACTACTAACGGAATACCTTGGGGTGTCTTCTTTCTAAAATGGGGTCATTTGTGGGGTTCCTATACTGCCCTGGCATTTAAGGGGCCCTAAACCGTGAGGAGTAGTCTTGAAACGAAATTTCTCAAAATGACCTGTGAAATCCTAAAGGTACTCATTGGACTTTGGGCCCTTTAGCGCAGTTAGGGTGCAAAAAAGTGCCACACATGTGGTATTGCCGTACTCGGGAGAAGTAGTACAATTTTTTTTTGTGGTGTATTTTTACACATACCCATGCTGGGTGGGAGAAATAACTCTGTAAATGAACAATTGTGTGTAAAAAAATCAAAAGATTGTCATTTACAGAGGTATTTCTCCCACCCAGCATGGGTATGTGTAAAAATACACCCCAAAACACATTATACTACTTCTCCCGAGTACGGCAATACCACATGTGTGGCACTTTTTTGCACCCTAACTGCGCTAAAGGGCCCAAAGTCCAATGAGTACCTTTAGGATTTCACAGGTCATTTTTGTTTCAAGACTACTCCTCACGGTTTAGGGCCCCTAAAATGCCAGGGCAGTATAGGAACCCCACTAATGACCCCATTTTACAAAGAAGACACCCCAAGGTATTCCGTTAGGAGTATGGTGAGTTCATAGAAGATTTTATTTTTTGCCACAAGTTAGCGGAAATTGATTTGAATTGTTTTTCTTCACAAAGTGTCATATTCCGCTAACTTGTGACAAAAAATAAAATCTTCTATGAACTCACCATACTCCTAACGGAATACCTTTGGGTGTCTCCTTTCTAGAATGGGGTCATTTGTGGGGTTCCTATACTGCCCTGGCATTTTAGGGGCCCTAAACCGCGAGGAGTAGTCTTGAAACTAAATGTCGCAAAATGACCTGTGAAATCCTAAAGGTACTCATTGGACTTTGGGCCCCTTAGCGCACTTAGGGTGTAAAAAAGTGCCACACATGTGGTACCGCCGTACTCAGGAGAAGTAGTATAATGTGTTTTGTGGTGTATTTCTACACATACCCATGCTGGGTGGTAGAAATATCTCTGTACATGACAATTGTTTGATTTTTTTTACACACAATTGTCCATTTACAGAGAGATTTCTCCCACCCAGCATGGGTATGTGTAAAAATACACCCCAAAACACATTATACTACTTCTCCTGAGTACGGCGATACCACATGTGTGACACTTTTTTTGCAGCCTAGGTGCGCTAAGGGGCCCAACGTCCTATTCACAGGTCATTTTGAGGCATTTGTTTTCTAGACTACTCCTCACGGTTTAGGGCCCCTAAAATGCCAGGGCAGTATAGGAACCCCACAAGTGACCCCATTTTAGAAAGAAGACACCCCAAGGTATTCCATTAGGTGTATGGCGAGGTCATCGAAGATTTTATTTTTAGTCACAAGTTAGTGAAAAATGACACTTTGTGAAAAAAAACCTATAAAAATCAATTTCCGCTAACTTTTGACAAAAAATAAAATCTTCTATGAACTCGTCATACACCTAACAGAATACCTTGGGGTGTCTTTTTTCTAAAATGGGGTCACTTGTGGGGTTCCTATACCGCCCTGGAATTTTACGGGCCCAAAACCGTGAGTAGTCTGGAAACCAAATGTCTCAAAATGACTGTTCAGGGGTATAAGCATCTGCAAATTTTGATGACAGGTGGTCTATGAGGGGCCGAATTTTGTGGAACCGGTCATAAGCAGGGTGGCCTTTTAGATGACAGGTTGTATTGGGCCTGATCTGATGGATAGGAGTGCTAGGGGGGTGACAGGAGGAGATTGATGGGTGTCTCAGGGGGTGATTAGAGGGGAAAATAGATGCACTCAATGCACTGGGGAGGTGATCAGAAGGGGGTCTGAGGGGGATCTGAGGGTTTGGCCGAGTGATCAGGAGCCCACACGGGGCAAATTAGGGCCTGATCTGATGGGTAGGTGTGCTAGGGGGTGACAGGTAGTGACAGGAGGTGATTGATGGGTGTCTCAAGGTGTGATTAGTGGGGGGAATAGATGCAAGTAATGCAATGGCGAGGTGATCAGGGCTGGGGTCTGAGGGTGTGGGCGGGTGATTGGGTGCCCTAGGGGCAGATGGGGGTCTAATCTGATGGGTAGCAGTGACAGGGGGTGATTGATGGGTAATTAGTGGGTGTTTAGAGGAGAGAACAGATGCAATGCACTTGGGAGGTGATCTGACTGCGGGTCTGCAGGCGATCGGATGGTGTGGGTGGGTGATCAGATTGCCCGCAAGGGGCAGGTTAGGGGCTGATTGATGGGTGGCAGTGACAGGGGGTGACAGGGGGTGATTGATGAGTGATAGGGGATTGGCAGGTGATTGACAGGTGATCAGTGGGTTATTACAGGGAAGAACAGATGTAATTAATGCACTGGCGAATTGATAAGGGGGGGTCAGAGGGCAATCTGAGCGTGTTGGCGGGTGATTGGGTGCCCGCAAGGGGCAGATTAGGGTCTGATCTGATAGGTAAAAGTGACAGGTGGTGATAGGGGGTGATTGATGGGTAATTAGTGGGTTTTTAGAGGAGAGAATAGATGTAAACAATGGATTTGGGAGGTGATCTGATGTCGGATCTGCGGGCGATCTATTGGTGTGGGTGGGTGATCAAATTGCCCGCAAGGGGCAGGTTAGGGGCTGATTGATGGGTGGCAGTGACAGGGGGTGATTGATGGGTGATAGGTGATTGGCAGGTGATTGACAGGTGATCAGTGGGTTATTACAGGGAAGAACAGATGTAATTAATGCACTGGCAAATTGATAAGGGGGGGTCAGAGGGCAATCTGAGCGTGTTGGCGGGTGATTGGGTGCCCGCAAGGGGCAGATTAGGGTCTGATCTGATAGGTAACAGTGACAGGTGGTGATAGGGGGTGATTGATGGGTAATTAGTGGGTGTTTAGAGGAGAGAATAGATGTAAACAATGGATTTGGGAGGTGATCTGATGTCGGATCTGCGGGCGATCTATTGGTGTGGGTGGGTGATCAGATTGCCCGCAAGGGGCAGGTTAGGGGCTGATTGATGGGTGGCAGTGACAGGGGGTGACGGGGTGATTGATGGTGATAAGTGATTGGCAGGTGATTGACAGGTGATCAGTGGGTTATTACAGGGAAGAACAGATGTAATTAATGCACTGGCGAATTGATAAGGGGGGGTCAGAGGGCAATCTGAGCGTGTTGGCGGGTGATTGGGTGCCCGCAAGGGGCAGATTAGGGTCTGATCTGATAGGTAAAAGTGACAGGTGGTGATAGGGGGTGATTGATGGGTGATTGATGGGTAATTAGTGGGTGTTTAGAGGAGAGAATAGATGTAAACAATGGATTTGGGAGGTGATCTGATGTCGGATCTGCGGGCGATCTATTGGTGTGGGTGGGTGATCAGATTGCCCGCAAGGGGCAGGTTAGGGGCTGATTGTTGGGTGGCAGTGACAGGGGGTGATTGATGGGTGATTGATGGGTGATTGACAGGTGATTGACAGGTTATCAGGGGGGATAGATGCATACAGTACACAGGGGGGGGGGGCCTGGGGAGAATCTGAGGGGTGGGGGGTGATCAGGAGGGGGCAGGGGGCAGGGGGGGAGATAAAAAAAAATAGCGTTGATAGATAGTGACAGGGAGTGATTGATGGGTTATTAGGGGGGTGATTGGGTGCAAACAGGGGTCTGGGGGTGGGCAGGGGGGGTCTGAGGGGTGCTGTGGGCGATCAGTGGACGGGGGGGGGGGCAGATCAGTGTGTTTGGGTGCAGACTAGGGTGGCTGCAGCCTGCCCTGGTGGTCCCTCCGACACTGGGACCACCAGGGCAGGAGGCAGCCTGTATAATACACTTTGTATACATTACAAAGTGTATTATACACTTTGTAGCGGCGATCGCGGGGTTAACATCCCGCCGGCGCTTCCGTATGGCCGGCGGGATGTTACGGCGGGTGGGCGGAGCCAGTTGCCGGGGGAAGCGCGCGTCATCAATGACGCGATCGCTCCCCCGGCATAGGAAAAGGACGCAACGCCCTAAGGCGTATTGCGGTCCTTAAGGCATCCACTTTGCCGTCGCCCATGGGCTGTGGGCGGTCGGCAAGTGGTTAAGAACATTATCCCTGGCCTCTCTCTTAATTATAAAACCAGACTGGTCATTGTGGATAATTGAAGGAAGTATTGGTTTTAGGCGCTCGGCTAAAATTTTTGAGTAAAATTTAAAATCTAGATTTATTAAGGAAATTGGCCTATAATTGGTACATTGGGATGGGTCTTTATCTGGTTTGGGGATTACTGTAATGTGTGTGGTAAGTGTTTGCATCGGGAAAGATTGGGTTTTGGAAATGGAGTTAAATGCTTGGAGCATTATAGGGGCTAGTTGGCTTCTGATTTTTTTTTAAAACGTACTTGTGAACCCATCAGGGCTTGGACTCTTACCTGGTTTTGATGAGCTAATACTGGCTAATAATTCAAGAAGAGAAAAGTCTTTATCTAAGTCTTTAACCAATTCTGGAGGGATGGTTGGGATCTTTGTTTTATCTAGGTAGAATGCGATTTTAGCTTTCAGATCAGGGGGTTGCATATCATGAAATTTTCCTTTTATATTATATAACGCCTCATAGTATTCACAGAATGCATTGGCTATCTCTGAAGTCTTATGTAGTTTAGTTCCGTTATGATGTGTAATAGAAAAGATCTGGGAGTTATTGAGTTTAGGATGGAGGTATCTAGCAAGCAGACGTCCACATTTACCTTGGTGTTTATACATGAGACCTTTAAATCTCACCCTGTCTGAAAGGGATTTTTCATCTAGGAGGGACAATAGTGACTGCCGTTTTGTTAGAGAGATTTAACTCTACTTGGGGTGAGGTAGAAGCTTTAAGAGCATCTTCCAAATCCGAGATTTGTTGGAGGAGCAATGAGATTTGGGCCCCCTTTTCTCTTTTTAATCTAGCTCCATGGGAGATGAGAATGCCTCGGAGCACACATTTAAGGGCTTCCCATTTAGTGCTGTGGGGGGAGTCATCATTCTGGTGATCTGTGGAGAAGTTATCAATGGCTCTTTTGATGTCTAGGACACAGGTAGCATCTCGCAGGATATTGTCATTAAGTCTCCATGGGAGGGAAGCACCTATGCGTGAGTCAATAGAGAAAGTGCAATGTAGGGGGGCATGGTCTGACCACAGCCTATTGCCCATATTCACCCTCAGATTTCTGTCTAGTAAAGGTTGTGAGAGGAAAACATAATCAATGCGACTGTGGGACTTATGGACATGAGAGTAAAAGGAATAGTCACGTTCCTTTGGGTGGAGAACTCTCCAAGAATCCGCCAGAGAAAGGGATTGTAGTTTATGTTTGGCCTGCTGAAGGGCAGACTTAGGTAAAGAAGATCTTTGTGTAGAAGAGTCTAGGGTAGGATTAATGCATAGATTAAAGAGACTCTGTAACAAATTGTTTATCTTTATTTCTTCTATGCTATAAATTCCTATGCCTTTTCTAATGTGGTCTGGCTTACTGCAGCTTTTCCTAATTGCACAGTAGCTGTGTTATCTCTGTTATATGATCTAATCTTCTCTCTATAGTCGGCACAGTCAGGCTGAGGCAGTCAGACTGGAATGTGCAGGGCTGCTTGTGATTAGCTAGAAGCTGTACACACCCCCTGCAGGCTCTGTGTGACTAACACACTCTGCTTAGCTGAGCCTATTAGAAGCTGGTTAGTTTGTTTGTAAACACTGCCTAAAACTGGCAATTACAAGCCAGGTTTGCAGCAGAGAATGGCAGAAACAGCACAGAGGGGACCAGGAGCACATAATGAATAGAATGGTATGCTTTTTATTGTAAGAATTTCAGAGTACAGATTCTCTTTAAAGTCTCCACAGAGGATAATATAACCTTCCGCAAATTGAGTTAACTTATTGAGATAGGAGTTAAGCTTTCGGACTTGATTGCGGTTTGGTAAGTATATGTTGGCTATTGTATATTTGGTTGTACCTATTTGGATATTAATGAAGATAAATCTGCCTTGGGTGTCTCTAAGTTCATTTATGAAAGTAGAGTTTAAATTCTTATGGAGTTCAATAGAGACACCCTTAGATTTCCCATCAGGGTTAGGACTGTGATACCATCGGTTGAACCAATTTGTTTTGATAAGTGCAATCGAGTTTGATCTAAAGTATGTTTCCTGGAGTGCTACTATAGAGGATTTACGTTTATGGAGGTAGTACAGAACCTGGGAGCGCTTTTGAGGGACATTGAAACCATTCACATTGTAAGACGTGATTGTTATGTCAGCCATCTGATTGACCTATGAGGATATCACATGAGAACTACAGTATGCAAAACGGTGACCATGAGTTCCCCACCTAAAACAGGATAGAAGAGAGATAAAGATGAGAAAAGAGGAAAGAGAAACATACGAAAGAACAAAACACAGAATAGGTTAAACCTATGTGTGAATGATTGGTAAGCAGGAGTAACACCTGCTGTACTCCGGGTGACAATTGTTGCACCCAGGGCCACAGCCCTGATTATTGGGTTGTGAAGGCACATCTCGAGTGGGACAGGAGCTATCCGCCAAACCCTCATGTAATAATATATGAGAATAATAGTGGGGATATATCCCTTAAAGGGAATCTCAAACAATGCACACTTGTGTAACAATAGGTCATAGTGCTATACTATACGCGCCAACAATCATCAGTTAGAACATGACTAATGCGTCTATCTATCAGGCTATGAGTAGAAACATAGGTAAATGAAAGCTATAAACCACATGTAAGGATTATAACATAAAGTAGCTAATAGAGATATACATCTGTTGGAATTGAGCATTATTATATATTGCAGTCGTCCATATATTTCACGTAGATAGCCTAAATAAACAGCCTAAACATTTTATGAGAACTAAAAGTATTTGTAGCGCTTGACACTGTACAACACTTGTATTGTGCATTATAGGAGTGTCCCCTTGTGATAAGAACATTCAATTCCAATGGTTGAATAAGAAACGAGACATCAAGTCATCAGGAACCGTGCAAACTATTGAAGGACGCCATTAGAGAGATCTATTGTAGAGGGGATCTTCGCAAGCGAGAGGAATGGCGTCTATCCACCATTTCCCATCTTTCTTTTGGAGGACTAGGAGAAGCAGGTAGATGAAGTGGCCAGTCTGGCAGCTTAATAAGAAGCAAATCAAAAGCAGATCGTATTTTCCTTAGATCGTGGGGTGAATGAAAAACAGCAGATTTCCCCTCATGTTTGATGTATAGAGAAAACGGATAGCCCCAGCGATATGGTATTTCCTTGTCCCTTAGGGCTTCCAGCAAAGGACGCATGGCCTAGTTGGAGTGTGAGGCTGGAAAGATCTGCTAGTAGTTGTATTTTAGCCCCATCAAAATCAATGTCCCCTTGCTTCCTTGCTGCGTTCATGATCTCTTCCTTCTCTTTATAGTAGTGGATTCTGCAGATGATGTCTCTGGGTCTCTGGGGATCAGAGGAGGGAGGCCCTAGGGCGCGGTGTGCCCTATCAATTTCTATTTTGTGGTCTTGTGGGGCTTTCAAAATCTGATTAAAAATACCCTCCAAGGTGGCTGTATTGTCCTCTTGATGTGTGGCCTCAGGCAAACCCCTGACTCTTATATTATTGCGCCTGCTTCTATTTTCCATGTCATCCATTTTAAGGATGACGGAGGCAATGTTCTGGGCATTATTGTCAATGGCTTCTTGCTGTTTGTCTAAGCGTTCTTCTAGGGAATCTTGTCGCTTTTCCACCCCCTCCACCCTAGAAACAATGTGACTCACCTCCTGTTTGAAGTCCGTCATTTCTCTTTCATAGGAAGACTCCATGCGGATTATCAAGCGCTCAAAGTCTTGCTTTGTTGGGAGGGAGCGTACATAATCATGCAGCTCTACCTCCATGTAAGAATCTGCGCCATCAGAAGCTGTAGGAGATGGAGGAGCCGAGCCGGCCTTACGGTTACCTCTGACCGGTGGGTGCGGATCCAATGGAGACTGACGGGAGATTTGGGAGTCAGCGATGGAGGGGGAGCGCTGTTGCGAGTTGTCGTTGTGGAGAAGGAGAGGCGAGCCGGGAGCATGTGTGGCCTGGCTGGATGTCGCAGCCATCTTGGGGTAATCTGGTGCGGGAGCCGTTGAGGGGAGGCGACTTGGTAAGTAGTATCACCTGCCAGTGAGATGTCCGCCTGGGAGTGCGGAGAGTTTTGAAGGTCTTCAGGAGAGTTTCCTTGCTGCACTTTGGTGTTGTGTTGGCGTTGTGGCAGCGGTGAGGAGCCTGAGGCCTGTGGGCTCGTGGCCGCCATATTAGGTCTCTCGACTTCTGTGAGACGTCTCTCCAACGGCCTTAAGAAACGGGTTATTCTAGATGAATTGTGCCGGGAAGGAGTCTGCTTATTCTTCCTCTTCTTAGATGATCCCATGTGAGGGGAATTGTGCGGAAATATAGCTTTTGAATGCTGTAGAAGAGTGTAGTGACGGGAGCTCCAGAAACTTGCGTCCTCACTCCGCCACGTGCAAGCCGCGCCCCTCCTTTTTTACCTTTTTAACCTTAGAGTTGATGTACTTGTAAAACTTCTTTGGGATAGATTTGATATCCCTAGCGATTTGATTTTCAGCGTCAATCTTTGCCAGCCTAATTTCTCTTTTACAACTTTTATTGCACTCCTCCTTATAATTGCTTAATGCAGCCTCGGTCCCCTCCTGTTTTAGGACCTTATAGGCATTCTTTTTCCACTTCATTTTATCTCTAACCTTACCATTCATCCATAGAGGTCTTTTTTATCGCTAGACATTTTGTTTCCATATGGAATATATTTGCTACAATATTGATTGAGAATAATTTTAAAAGCTTGCCATTTCCCTTCAGTGTCCTTCCGCTGCCCCACGGCCTATCAGTGCCCAGATCAAATGTTATCATCTTGTGATCTCTATTTCCCAAATGTTTTTGAACCTGCACATTTGTTCTTCCCCGGCTTGGTTATTACCGTAATATGAGACTGTTGCCTATACCTGGGTAGCTTTCCTTGAGAACCAGGGCAGTCACATATAGGATTCAGTGCTTTAGTGAGATGAGGGAGGAGATGGTAAGAACAGGTTCTACAATAATCTATGTTGAACCTATCAAGTCTGGTCAATTTACATGTAGGAACCTTAGATAATGACAACTGATTGCTGTATTGGGGTTTCAAATTCATTTATTACTTCTTAGGGAAGAGCAAGGAGATTAGCTGACTTTTCATAATTGATTTTCTCCACTGTTCCAAAGTTGCTAACCTCCAGGAGGGTCAAGGAATAATATATAGTTTCTCATTGAAATACGTCATTATTTGTATCTCGTCTCTACAATTATTAGTCAGCTCTCTCTTTTGTATACATTTTAAAATCTTTAGTATTTGTTGCACTTCGTGTGTTTCATTCAGAAATCACAGCAAGTACAGTTTTGCTTGAAATGATAGACTGAGGTGCAACAGAATGTATTTTACGTGGATGTCTTGCAAACAGACATATAATTGTGGCACCAGCAGCTCTGCAGTGAGCAAACACTTTTCTGAAAGGTTTGATTAACTATGAATAGATGTTTGTATGTTTTCTACTCTTGGTTTCCATGCACCTATTTTGATCTAGCTGCCAGTGTATGCTTGGGATCTTATCCTTTGTATTTTATCATGCTCACTTTCCTTTTATATATTTTCGCAAACATTCATGACATTTGCTTAGTGATTTATATGTGCCATATCTATCGCATAACACATAAACAACTGTAATACAGAATGGCTATGTACAGAATACTCTGTCTGCATCGAGGTTAGGTTGCAAGGATGGTCTGTGAGATGAAAATCATTTGGAGTTGGTGCAGGATTGTGCAGATTTTTATGCAAATTTGTGCAGCTTGAAAATAGACCAAATAAACCTGCCAATATATTACTGCATTCATTTGCATACAACATTTGTATAATGTTGCTTGACCTCTGAATTCTTTGCATTATTTACCATCCCTATTAGATTGTAAGGAAATAGACAATATACCATTTGTAATGCTTTATTAATCTTACACGATTATAACCTAAGACAATACTTAAATTAAAAAGTCCTTTTTACAGACAAGGCTACAATAATTATTTATTGCGCAAAAAAGTGGGATCAGCGCATCACCAGGCCGCCTCTGAATGGCCTCTGCTCAAAGATGCGCTGAGCCCCCCCAGAAACTACAAATGCACCTTGAACCCAAACAGAGGCTCTGCATATGCACCAAAGGCAACACTGTTAAGTGGGAGCAGCTGACCAGAAATAAATCAAAACATAGCAAAGAAATGAACAGCGCTACTTAAAAACAGATGAGTGCTTACCTGCAAAAGAGTGCAAGCCCCACTTATGGGATAAAATACACACTGAGCATACACATGACCTGTCTACCACTTGGAGGATGTTAGTTTCCTATAACAGCTTGCATGCAACTTGTTAAGTACTTGTCCCTCCCACTGTCGAAGAAGTCTTTCCTCCATGGGAGGGGACCTAACACTAACTAAATCCTACCTATGCATATGCACAGCCTGGGCGCGCTACCAAGTGAAATTGAAAATTGCTCAAAAAAGTGGGATCAGCGCATCACCAGGCCGCCTCTGAATGGCCTCTGCTCAGAGATGCGCTGAGCCCCCCCAGAAACTACAAATGCACCTTGAACCCAAACAGAGGCTCTGCATATACACCAAAGGCAAAACTGTTAAAGGGACACTTAAGTTCAACAAAAAAAATGAGTTTTACTCACTTAGGGCTTACAATAGCCCCCTGCAGCTGTCCGGTGCCCTCGCCGTCTCCCTCCAATCCTCCTGGCCCCGCCGACAGCCACTTCCTGTTTCGGTGACAGGAGCTGACAGGCTGGGGACGCGAGTGATTCTTTGCGTTCCCAGACACATTAGCACCCTCTATGCTGCTATATGGTATATGATATATGCTATAGCAGCATAGATGGCGCTATTGTGGCCAGGAACGCGAAGAATCACTCGCGTCCCCAGCCTGTCAGCTCCTGTCACCGAAACAGGAAGTGGCTGCCGGCGGGGCCAGGAGGATCGGAGGGAGATGGTGAGGGCACCGGACAGCTGCAGGGGGCTATTGGAAGCCCCAGGTGAGTAAAACTCATTTTTTTTTTGTTTGACTTAAGTGTCCCTTTAAGTGGGAGCAGCTGACCTGAAATAAATCAAAACATAGCAAAGAAATGAACAGCGCTACTTAAAAACAGATGAGTGCTTACCTGCAAAAGAGTGCAAGCCCCACTTATGGGATAAAATACACACTGAGCATACACATGACCTGTCTACCACTTGGAGGATGTTAGTTTCCTATAACAGCTTGCATGCAACTTGTTAAGTACTTGTCGCTCCCACTGTCGAAGAAGTCTTTCCTCCATGGGAGGGGACCTAACACTAACTAAATCCTACCTATGTATATGCATAGCCTGGGCGCGCTACCAAGTGAAATTGAAAATTGCGCAAAAAAGTGGGATCAGCGCATCACCAGGCCGCCTCTGAATGGCCTCTGCTCAGAGATGCGCTGAGCCCCCCCAGAAACTACAAACGCACCTTGAACCCAAACAGAGGCTCTGCATATACACCAAAGGCAAAACTGTTAAGTGGGAGCAGCTGACCAGAAATAAATCAAAACATAGCTTTTTGGGGGATAAAATACACACTGAGCATATACATGACCTGTCTACCACTTGGAGGATGTTAGTTTCACATGTGTATGCTCAGTGTGTATTTTATCCCATAAGTGGGGCTTGCACTCTTTTGCAGGTAAGCACTCATCTGTTTTTAAGTAGCGCTGTTCATTTCTTTGCTATGTTTTGATTTATTTCTTGTCAGCTGCTCCCACTTAACAGTTTTGCCTTTGGTGTATATGCAGAGCCTCTGTTTGGGTTCAAGGTGCGTTTGTAGTTTCTGGGGGGGCTCAGCGCATCTCTGAGCAGAGGCCATTCAGAGGCGGCCTGGTGATGCGCTGATCCCACTTTTTTGAGCAATTTTCAATTTCACTTGGTAGCGCGCCCAGGCTGTGCATATGCATAGGTAGGATTTAGTTAGTGTTAGGTCCCCTCCCATGGAGGAAAGACTTCTTCGACAGTGGGAGGGACAAGTACTTAACAAGTTGCATGCAAGCTGTTATAGGAAACTAACATCCTCCAAGTGGTAGACAGGTCATGTGTATGCTCAGTGTGTATTTTATCCCATAAGTGGGGCTTGCACTCTTTTGCAGGTAAGCACTCATCTGTTTTTAAGTAGCGCTGTTAATTTCTTTGCCAATAATTATTTATTTATTAATATATTTTTCCTAGACTTACCTTATTTAATTTTGGTGTGGCTAATTTTATGCATACATCAGAAATCCGGAATTTCTGAAATATTACCAATATTTTAATATTTGGTGATGGATATTGCTGCTGATAGTAAAATATTGTTAATCTTACTAATGTTCTACTATGGCTTTACTTAACATCCCTCTTACACTAAGCCTGCATTACCTACTCCTAACACTAGCCTACCCCTAATTACATCTAACACTAACCTACCCCTGCGTATGCCTAACACTAATCCCCCTTTATAAATGTTTTTCGGAACCAAGTTCTGCCACTTTCTGCCTGCTGGTGGCACCATTGACTTGGACTGTCATGGACTTCCATTATTCCACCAGCAGATGGCTCTAGGGACTTTGAGTGTCCTGGACTTCCACTGTTCCACCAGCAGGTGGCCCTATGCTGTCTGGAGACAGCTCTGTCTCTACAAATGTTGCTCTGTGATGACTCTGTGGTTTAATCATGCAGGAGGTGTGGCCTCCCTTTATAAGAGCCCTGCAAGAACTAACCTGGGCCAGAACATTGTGCTCACAGGCCTGAGTATCTGGACAATCCTGGTTCTATTGCATTCCTGATATCCTGTGTCTGCCGCTGTATTGCCAAACCTGTATTCTGTCTTGACCTTGGTTTATGCCTTCTCCCTTGTACTGCGATTGGTTGTATATTTCCTGTGTATATATTCTGTTGCTGCTCTATTGTCAAACATGTATTTTGTATTTTGTCCTGACTTCACTTTATGCTTGCTTCCTTGTACTGTGTTTGATTGTATATTTCCTGTGTATATATGCTGTGTATATATTTAGTTAGTTGAGGGTTTTGGGAGTATTTGCACATTGCTTGTCCTTGTATGGTGAATTACATGTATTTAAAGTTATACATGTGGTTGCACTTTATTTGCATTATATTCTGATATTTTTGTTTGCATACTTTTGCACATTATTTACAATTTCAGTGTCTGTATTGCTGCAAACTGTGATCAACAGTTCATCTGTTCAGGCTTGTAACAAACGGGTACTGTAGCCACTATTTTCTCAGTGCACAGGTTACACTACAGAATTTGTTGTAGCTGCTATTTTCCTTATTCCACTTTCCTCTACAACTGCTCTGCTTTCTTGATATCAAGTGTGCTGCGGCCACTATTTATATGCTGCAACCACTAACTTTTTGATTGTTGTAGCTTCTTCAACCGGTATGCTATAGTTAGGGTTAGGTCAGCATTTTATATCATCGGATTTTGCAGTTGGGGGGGCTTAGTAGAGGGAGGTCTTGTGTGAGAATCGGGTTATGTTGGTGTTAGATATTGGTGGATTTTGTGGTTGGGGTTAGTTAGGGTTGGGCATTTGTATTGAGAGCACTCTTGTGAGAAAAGGGTTGGGTTGAGTGTTAAATATTAGCAGATTTTGCAGCATGGAGACTGTCAAGGGTTAGGCATTGGTAGAAGGAGGGCTCGTGTGAGAATTGGGTTAGGTTAGCGTTACATATGGGATTTTGCTGTAGGCAGGTCGGTTAGGGTTGGGCATCAGTAGAGGGAGGACTTGTGTGAGAGTAATGCTACATATCTCATGTGAGAGTAGTGCTACATATCCACAGATTTGCAGCAGAGGGATTGGCTAGGGCTAGGCATCAGTAGAGTGAGGGCTTGTGTGAGAATAGGGTTAGGGCCGGGCCGAGGCATAGGCTGGAGAGGCTCCAGCCTCAGGGCGCAGTGTAGGAGGGGTCGCAGAATTCATTCAGCTGTCATTCCTAATTGTGTTTGAAGCAGAAAGAAATAAGAAAAGGGGATACATGGCAGTGACTGCAAGCCAGATAACTAGATATTAAGGTGTTGGGGAGGTTGTGGGCCCTGTGGCCCTCTTAGTCTAATAGCAATCAGTGTTTGATGGCTCGGGTGGCAGGAATGGAGGGGCACACTTTGCTGTGTCAGCCTTGGGTGCTGGAGGACCTTGTCCCGGTTCTGGGTTAGGTTAATGTTAAATATCAGCAGATTTCACGGTGGGTGAAGGGGTCGGCTAGGGTTAAGCATCAGTAGAGGAGGGCTCGTGAGAATAGGGTGAGGTTTTAATATAGTAAAATATTGGTAAAGTGTAACAATGTTTTACTATCGAAATTACCAATGTCTAATAGTACAATGTTGGTAATTTTACCAATATTCTACTAGCGGCTATCTCCATCGCGCAGCACCATTTTTGCATGTATGCTATGCAACATGACACTTTATACGTGACTCTAATGTTGGCCAGGCATCTAATTCATGATTTCAGCATGGCAGGAGTTTGTAGTGGTGGGCCCTGTTGTAGTCCTCCAGTCTTGCTCCATAGTCAAATGTCTGCAAACAGTGTTCATTACCTATGATAGGCAAGAATATCACAAATCATTTTGAAATACAGATAAGAATTTGGTCTCAGAGACCTAACGTGCTCTGTGTTGGCACCTGCTTTTTTCACTTGCAGTAACTTATCATGAACATCACATGAAGGCTTTTATTCAATTAACTTTTTCTCCAAAGTTTTTTTCTAGGAGATGATTTTTCATCTTCTCTTTAAAATATATTTTCAGCACTCGAAAAATGAAAGCAAATGATAGTACCAAAAAGGTGAAAAATTATCAAAATTATTATTAGTAATTTCTTGCTTGCTGGTGGCTTGAAAGGCATTTTATTGATAAGTTGTGAAAATATCACCTAGGAGAAAAATTGAATTCAATAAGGGTTGAAATCTTATTAGACTCACCAGGGCAAAGACTCCTTGGCCATACTAGCTGAAAGTCACAACCATTACTTTGGGCCGGCTTTGGTGAGTATTTTTATTGTGTGGCATCTCCAGAGACATGTGTCCTTCTAGATGAGCATGCGCAAACACCTTCCTGTCTTAGTCCCTCTGTCCGTCTCGCTAGAAGCTGGAGGGGAATAATAATTACTGGATTAATGAGTGGACAGCTGGCCAACCTGTTACTGTGCAGTCGAAGAGCTGCTGCGACTTGTAGTACCACAGAATTATCAATGCCCCAATAAAGCTCTGCCTTGTCCAGTGTATACCTGGCACTGATAGTGTTTCGTTTTTGTGTGCTACTCTGCTGGGTGTGATTATTGGACTACTCTTGTATATGACCTTGCCTAAGCTTTTAACCTCTTATTTCATTGCCGCTTGGACCAACCCTAATTGTTTTCCTTGACCTGCTCTTGTCTAGCACCTTGAACACTGTGAAACTCTGTCCTCCTGTGTATGATGCGTGTGTTCCCCTAGTGAAGGTCTCGCTACTGGTAGAGATGTCGCAAATGTCAAATTTCCTGTTCGGGAATGTTGAACTTGAACTTTCTGTAAAGTTCGAGTTCACGCAAACCAAGCAGACCACCATAGACTTCAATGGGCAGATTTAGAAACCTACAAAGACTTTTTCTGGCCACAAAAGTGATGGAAAACTTGTTTCAAAGGGTCTAACACCTGGATAGGGGCATGCCGGAGGGGGATCCATACCAAAAGTCCCCCGAAAAATTATGGAGTTGACACATAGTCGGGCTTTAATGCCTAAAGAGCAGAAATCACAGTACATTCCTACATTGGATGAATAAAGAACTGTTTTTAAATGTCCAGAGTCGTAATGTAAGGGTTATGCCCAGTTCACACTGACAGACCAAACGCCGCGTTTACTGAGATTGAGTGCAAACAGGTCTGTAAGGCCCTTAGGTGTGTGTGTGTGGTGCTGCATGTGCGCTCAGCTGAACGGACCAGTGTTGCTACAAGTTTCACCAGACAGACAGGCTCAGTGTGCAGCGTATTTTTTTTGGGGGGGGGCCTATTTGTGAACTCCACCATGCTAACTAGTTACGCGACTATGCAGCCACGCGAGATTAAGCAGTAACAGGTCTGTAAGGCCCTTAGGTGTGCGGGTGCTGCATGCACGCTCACATGAACGGACCAGCCTGGGTGTTTTATTTATCAACAAAAACTATTTGTGTTTTAAACAAAAAATGTTAATGTCCTTTACAATTTTTTTTATTAATTCAGTGCGTGCTGCTCAGTGAACGGACCAGCTTGGCTGTGTCTGTGTACTATCAGACAGACACTGAGAATATGCAACAGTTCAAACACAATACAGTGATAATAACAGATGCCCTGGAGCACTAGTGATACAACTGTGCTTTTGTGTTATGTGGCACACAATTCAATATCACAAAAAGTGGTCACCGTTGTTGGTCAGTGCCAGTGGTCAGTGCCAGTGGACAGACACTGAGAATATGCAACAGTTCAAACACAATACTGTGATAATAACAGAGGCCCTGCAGCACTATTGTGCTTGTGTCTATTGTGACACACAATTATAGTGGGCAGTGGGCACAATAGTGGGTGCCTTTGGGCTGTGGAGTGACAGACACACACAACAAAAAACAGCAGAAGGACGAAGTAGCCCCCAGAAAGACTGTTTGGGTTGCTTTAACAGCAAGTATGTCAGCGAAGATCAAAATAAACCAGCCTAGCTAACGCTTTCCCTATCTCCAGCAAGCTCTGTTCCTTCCTCTCACTATTCCAGCCGAAGACAGACTGGAACATGGTGGGAGCTGCAGCGTTTTTATTTGGGGTGCGGGGGTCTGTGAGGGCTGATTGGCTGCCATGAGCCTGCTGACTGTAATGTGAGGGGTCAAAGTTTAGCCCAGTGATGATGTATGGGGCAGGTCGAATATCGCCATGTGCTCGCCGCTCGTGGCGAGCACGAATACCCGATCTTCGCCAAATAGTGCTCGCCGGGCTATCTCTAGCTACTGGAGTACCATGGGTCATGCTACTCGGGTATCTTGTTGTATTTACGCATGCAAGTAACAGTAATAATGCTGTGCGCAGTGCGTGCCCTGTAATATTACCGCTACATTATAGTTAATGAACCCCATAAGTCATAGTTGTTCTATATTTGATCTCAATGAATGTTTATTGAAAATAGGTAGTATATTTTACAAAGAGTGGAAACACAGAATTACTGTCCCAAGTCAAACAATACGACATCGATTTAAGCAGATAAGCAAATACATATATCAAAGCCATGATGGTATTGTGCGATAGTCTGTTGAGAGATGTTAGGATTTACCAATTACTTTAGATATCTTTTGCACTTTGTTTACACATTAATAATCCTTGTTGTAATTTGAGACTTGAAACAAGACATTTTCCATGGACTTTTCTTAACCCGCAGGGTTTAAACATCCAAGAAGAATAATTTTTTTTTTGAAAAAACAGTTACCGTAGTACCCCAAAAATATATGTAAATCAATTTTTTTCCATCAAAAATAGGTCTATATATGTTCCCCATATTTTACTTTTGTTTTACCTTGCCTGGTTGCCTTTGCCTAACTGCAGGAACTGTGTTGTTTTTTTTTTAGCTATGTTGACAAGCTTATCTCATCATGCAAATAACAGAAAACTTCCTATTTTGAATAAGAGAAGGACAAAATGACCAGAAGGTAATTGAATCCCCTCTCCCGCAGTGATGTAAGTCTGTTGTTTAGGTGATGTTTACTGTGGGTTGGCTTGTAATGATTTTTTTTCCATTTCTTTTATTATTTCCGTTAAAATGCATTTAGAATAAAATAATTTTTAGCAAATAGTACCACCCAAAGAAAGCCTAATTTGTGGTGAAAAAAAACAATGTGTAGATTATTTCAGAGTGATAAGTAGTGATAAAGATATTGACGAATGAATGGACGCAGCACTGAAATGAGAAAATTGCTCTGGTGTTTAGGGGTAAAAACCCTTAGATGGGAAGTGGTTAAAGAGACTCAGAGACGAACATAAGTACATCTCTGATACGCCCCCACGCCATCCTCCCGCGGTCTGCCGTTTAGCTGTGGTGAGCTCCGTTACCAGCCTCAGTGACATCATTTCGGGTGTACTGCACATGCGCCGAAGGGCTGCGCACGCGCAGTAGACCCTGACTGGCATCGACTGAGGCTGGTAACGGAGCTCACCGAGGCTGAATGGCAAACCCCGGGAGGACAGTGTGGGACTTAGATATGTTTATGGTGCGGGAGGAAGCCTGTGAGAATCCGCGTGGCTGCCTGCGCAGACAGGCAGCCTTTTGACCACTGTTCAGGTCTGCATTCTGCAGGTCTCTGGAAGAGAGACCTTCTGTCAGTTTTGCAGCTTGCTGCAGAGGAATTTGCATACGTTTGTCATGCAGATTGCCTAGCCACATCCTTTGTAGGCTTGCACTATATATACCATGTGATATCACAGACCTTGGCTGGTCATAAGGATTTCTTCCTGTGAAACACTCCTGGAGGAGTGTCAGCCTTGCTCTTTGTTTGAAGATTAGCTTAGTGTAATTCCTGGAACTGCACTAGGCAGGTTTCCCTAGTGCAGTTAGGATTGCATATCTGTTTTGTTTGTCTGTTGCGATTGTCCTGTCCCAGCGGTGGTCGACAGGAAATCGTTCTGTATGTCTGGGTGCTAACCGGAACAGCGGTTGTTACTGGTAGCCCCTTCTGATCTGTTTTCCTGGATCACACCAGCCTCTTGCGCTAGTGCTGTGGATCCTTCTGGTCTGCTACTCTGTACTTGGATCGCACTAGCATCTTGCGCTAGAGCTGTGGATCCTTCTGTTCTGTCTTCCTGGATCGCACTAGCCACTTTCGCTAGTGCTGTGGATCCTATCTCTCGCTTGTTCATGTTTTTGTGTGTCTGTCTTGTCTGCTGCGAACGCTTGCTGGAGGCTTGGTGAGGTAACCGTTAAGCAAGTGCTCACGTCCTCTGTTTCATGTTTGTCTGTCAGTGGTTAGTTAGGCGTGCTTGTCTCTATTGTGCTTATCACGTGGAGACCGCGCATAAACACGTGCACTGTTGCGAATGAGTGCGGTGTTCGCGTTTAGCTAGCGTTTGTTATTTTCCGTATCTCCTCATTGTATGATTTGCTGTGCCTTTGCTACTCTCGTGCTCTGCCTTGCTGTAGCCTTGTGTCACGTCTGCCGATCGCACTTCTCGCGATCGCGTTCCTATTTCATATCTGCTGTTGTGTGTGCACTGTCGCGGGTTGGCGACTGGATTGGTGCACACACACACATACAACCTGTCTCTGTGCTCATCCTCAATCGCTTCTCTTGCGATTGCGTTTCTTCCCTTTGTGCAATTCCTGTCTGGCGTCTGTGGTAGGGCAGAGGATCTGTTCCTCTGCACTCCACAGCTCCACCTGCCGACAGGAATTTCCCTCTACAGGTGCATTGCACTTTTTGCTGGGTTCCCGCAAATTATACGCTTGTGGAGGATTTCCGCAGTGTCAGCGCACGTCTTGTGCGCTGATCACGGAGAGAATCCCACAATCGTTACAAAGCCCTGGGTAAGTATCAGAGCTGTACTTATGTTCGTCTCTGAGTCTCTTTAACCAGCTGAGCGGTCTGGACGAGCTCAGCTCGTCCAACACCGCCAGCGGCTGCCGCTCAGGCCCTGCTGGGCCGATTTTAACGAAATAAAAAGCAGCACACGCAGCCGGCACTTTGCCAGCCGCGTGTGCTGCCTGATCGCCGCCGCTCTGCGGCGATTCGCCGCGAGCAGCGGCGAAAGAGGGCCCCCCTAGCCGCCTGAGCCCAGCGTAGCCGGAACAAAAAGTTCCGGCCAGCGCTAAGGGCTGGATCGGAGGCGGCTGACGTCAGGACGTCGGCTGACGTCGATGACGTCACTCCGCTCGTCGCTATGGCGACGATATAAGCAAAACAAGGAAGGCCGCTCATTGCGGCCTTCCTTGTTTATTCTGGGCGCCGGAGGCGATCGGAAGATCGCCTCCGGAGCGCCCTCTAGTGGGCTTTCATGCAGCCAACTTTCAGTTGGCTGCATGAAATAGTTTTTTTTTTATTTAAAAAAAACCCTCCCGCAGCCACCCTGGCGATTTAATCAGAACGCCAGGGTGGTTAAGGCAATTTATTGTTATTAAACATAGAACTGTGTTGTGGTGGAAACTGGGCAGGGTAGACAGTGATGGCAGCAGGCCCAGCAGAGAGGACTGCAGAGACAGAGGCTGCTAAAAAGCCATAGTAGAGTGTCCTCATTAGACGCAATAAACAACTAGCCCTTTATATTCAAAAGCAGCTTTTTAAGAACTGTTACAGCAAAGTTCATTAAGTTTACTAGCTTTGCAGACTGCTAAAGCAGAACTTCCAAGGTCATGCTTAATGAGCCGTACAGGCCATTTAACATATCTGTAGTTCGTGATTTGGGCTATAAACAGGACTATTAAATACTTAGCCAAAAAGTCTTGCCTAATATGTCAGTCTGGGAATATTGTGAAAAAGATTTGGATCGAGTATCATGCAGCTCCTGACAAGTAAGTTGGCAGAAAGTTCTATGTCTTCTTGCTTAGCATTTAGCTAGAAATATTTGCTAATTAACAGTTTACTGTTATGCTTAAAGGAAACCATCACTTAAAAAAATATATAGTTTCACTTACCTGGGGCTTCTGCCAACCTTCTACAGCCCCCCCTGCAGCCGGTACTCAACGATCCTCCAGTCCCCGCCATGGCTCAGTTTCGCTTTTGCCTTTTGCCGGCAACTGCACCTGCGTAGGATGCCCCTGGCGATGGAAGCGTGAATGAGGACGTGCACGGCCAGGGCCGTACACAGTAGCCGTCGACTTACATGTTGGTGAAAGCGAAAATAAGCCGTGGAGGGGGAACGGAGGAATGTTGAGTACCGGCTTGGGCACAGGGCGGTTGCAAGGGGCTGGCAGAAGTCTCAAGTAAGTGCAATTCTTTTTTTTTTTTAAGCGATTACAAGATTACTTTAAGAGAAGTTGCCATACTAATCTACACATCCTTAAAAGATACCAGAGGTGACGGGACATGATGAGATAGACATGTGTATGTACAATGCCTAGCACACAAATAACTATGCTGTGTTCCTTTTTTTCTTTCTCTGCCTGAAATAATTACCGTATTTTTCGGACTATAAGACACTCCGGACTATAAGACGCACACAGGTTTAGAGGGCAAAAACCAGGGGGGAAAAAAATACTAAACCTAGGTGCATCCACTGTCCAGGAGTGTCTTATAGACCTTACTCCCAAGATGTCTCTAAGTTACACTGCCCAGCTACAATAAAACTTGCTGCTCCCACCAACTATACTACACTACGCTAAACTACACTTAACTAACCCCTGATGCCCCCCTCCAGCTACACTGAACTAAACTACACAAATGCCTGCAAGGGCCCTCCTCCATGCTACACTGCACTACTTTACACAAACCACTGCCTCTCCCCACCTTAGCTACACTAACAACTACAAATACATGGAGGAAATTACCAGCAGCTTCTTCATGCACGTGCGCCGGGGTCATCATGAGAGGACGCCAGTAAACAATGAAGTACGGAAGCCTCTGAGGACTCTGACGCTATAGCGGCTGAAAATTTATTACCATACTTCTCAGCGCGATCACCCTTCTGCGCTGCGAGGATCCAGGAACAGCATTCGCTGTCATTACAGTGGCTGCTGTTATGCCACTTTGAAAACAAATAGGATTGCGCTGAATCAGCTGCCTCCCCGCCGCAAACAGGATCCCAGCCAGGACGAGTATCCATTCATTAAGCGGCTGCTGTTTGAACATCAGAGACACTTTGCATCACGTTACTGCTGCTGCCTCCCAGCGCGGATGTCATTTGCATTACTTACAGCACAGGATACAAGCGCCGGATTAGTAAGGGAAGGCACATGCGGACTATAAGACGCACCCAGTTTTTATCCCTACTTTTGGGGGAGAAAAAGTGCGTCTTATAGTCCGAAAAATACGGTAAATATCAGGTATGTAAGTGGCAGTTCGTGTCTTAGTCAGGACTGGGTCAGACTACGGTGTGACCCTCACTGATAACAAATTACAACTATAAACACTTTCCTAGCAGAAAATTGCTTCTGAGAACAGGACAGAGATAAAAAGGTTCAATAGTTCATAGATTTTAGCTCTGGCATACTTCAATGACTTCGTCATTGAGCAAATACAAAAAAATAGTAAAAACATAAAAAGTAGATTTCAAATATAAAATAAAACTGTGGAATATCTTAAAAAGTTATTTTTAGGAGAAGGAGGATAGATACAATTGTTTATTTCATTAGTTTGCTTTCACCTCGGGTGTCCTTTAAAGAGACAGTGAAGTCTCATAAAAATCGTCTTTTTATTTCAAAAATGTCTTTAACATGATAGCCCTAACTAAAACGCTGCACCCCTGTGGCTCTAATATAACTAAATCCCCCCAAACTCCCTGGGGGGCAATCCAGGCAGCGCTAAAGCTCTGCCTCTCCACGCATCTTTCAGCGCCGGATCGTCACCTCTGCCCGCCCCTCTCAGTCTTCCTTCACTGAGAGGGGCGGGGGAGAGGCGGAGATACGCGCTGATTGACGCGTAAGAAGGCAGAGCTGCGGCTGAAATCTAACTAAATCCCCCCTAACTCCCACCTCCCTCTCCCCCGCAAAATTCACTTTCTTGGTCGTGGATTTTGCTGCTTTCAGCCGCAGCTCTGCCTCCTTACGCGTCAATCAGCGCGTATCTCTGCCTCTCCCCCGCCCCTCTCAGTGAAGGAAGACTGAGAGGGGCGGGCGGAGGTGGCGATCCGGAGAGCCACGGGGATGCAGCGTTTTAGTTAGGGCTATCATGTTAAAGACATTTTTTAAATAAAAAGATGATTTTTATGAGACTTCAGAGTCTCTTTAATGTTGTCATGTGGTTTGTCAATACATTCAAATCTAACAATGGCAATAAATAAAGGTTGGGGCTGTATGCGCTCCTCTGCACTGTTTCTTTAAATATTTCCCAACTCACTAATAAGTTAAGGTACAATCCCTGGTGCCACTGGCGTAACAATAGGGGAAGCAGCCCCTGCCTCGCGAGGGGCCCGGGGCCCCTCCTGGGGCCTGCTCAGGGCCATTTTTGGGGGGCCAGGAGGGGTCGCAGTATGAGGGGAGAGCTTTGCCTATCAGCGGGGAGAAGGGAAGGGAAGCGGCAACAGCGGCGGCAGCAGCTATAATTACCTCCATTTACCACGAAGGTCCGATTTGCAAGGGCTTCACATTACTTCCTGTTTTAACAGGAAGTAATGTGAAGCCCTTGCAGATCGGCGACCTCCGGTGGTAAATGGAGGTAATTATAGCTGCTGCCGCCGCCGCTGCTGCCACTTATATAGATGCAGGAGGGGAGCGCAGACTGGAGAGCCTGAGGTGAGGGGGGACCTTCCCCCCTCCCCGCTGATAGGCAAAGCTCTCCCCTCATGTTGCGACCCCCAAAACGGCCATGAGGGGGGGGGCTCTCAAATTCTTGCAGGGGGGCCCGGAGGCTTCTAGTTACACCCCTGCCTGGGGCGTTCTATTGGAAGAAGGCATCTCCTCTCAGAAGCAGTCATATAGCGAAATATGTAATGTGCTCAACAGTTATAAACATCACATGAAAAAATGATGCCTAAACATGAGTCCCACTTGTTTAGAAAACAACTTGTGTCTTGTGGACTTGTGTCGCGAAAATCTTAAAATTTTAAATACATGTGAACATATACAAATAAGAAGTACGTTTCTTCGTGAGTAAAGTGAGCCATAAATTACCTTTGTCCTATGTTTCTGTCACTTACAGTAAGTAGTAGAAATCGGACATTACCGACAGATTTTGGACTAGCCCATCTTCTCTTGGGGGGGGGGGGGGGTTGCAGGGTTTTCTTTATTTTTAAAAGCACTTAATGAATGGCAGTTGCTCCATCCAACTGCCAAAAAAAGTGTGCAGCAAGCAGGGAGGCTGGCCAGCATCATTGTATAAATCTTTTTCAGGGAATGTCTTGATAAAGGATAAAGGCCATGCTGAGAATACCCTATGGAGAGATGGACTAGCCCAAAATCTGTGACAGCAACATAGGAGAAAAGTAATTTATGGCTCATTTTACTCTGAAAGAAATGATCTTATTTGTATGTGTTTTAAATTTTAAGATTTTCGCGGCAGTTCCTCTTTAAGTGCATAGCCAGAATCCACTGCATCATACTATTCTTCTTATTCTTCTTGATATTCTCCCATACCCACAAAAAAACCCCGAAAAAAGCCACACAAAAAAAGCAAGCAGATAAACATCAAGATAGTTAAGTATTGCACATTTGGTTCAAAAATATGCACTATTATCACTCCTCTATGCCTGTGACTCAAGGTTGTGTCTAAACCTCACCACCATAGGGTAAACAGATTGCGCTCACCAAATATAATGGCTGACCAATTACAGACAGATTAACTTGCTTTTTATTTCAAAGGACAACTATAGTGAGAGGTATATGGAGACTGCCATATTTATTTCCTTTGAAAAGAAACCACAGCTGACGAATAATAAAAGTTTTATACATACCTGGGGCTTCCTCCAGCCCTATCCACATGGATCGCTCCCATCCCACCGTCCTCAGCCTTCTCCTGCTTGGTACTGGGTCCTGTAACTTCAGCCAGTAGCGGCCGTCTGTCGCAAGAGAAGTGCGCCCTCTATATATATCTCTCCGGTGGCTGCTGGAGTGATACGTAACGAGTGCACTTTTTATTTATCTCTCCAGTTAACTTATGTATCTCTCCACTGGTACACTTTAAGCAATAGCAGTTGCCTGGCTATCCTCCTGAGCCTCTACCTCTAATACTTTTAGCCATAGACCCTAAACAAACATGCAGCAGACCAGGTGTTTCTGACATTATTGTCAGATCTGGCAAGATTAGTTGCATGTTTGTTTCCGGTGCAATTCAGACACTACTACAGCCAAATAGATCTGCAGGGCTGCCAGGCAACTGTTATTGTTTAAAAGGAAATACATGTGGCAGCCTCCACATACCTCTCACTATAATTGTCCTTTAAACTCCCCCATGTTGCTGATCCAGCTTCTTAACTCCTGAAAAACCTCTGATATAATATACAGAAGCACAAACCGTATAGCTTAAAGTGTACCCGAGATTAAAATATACTGATGAAATAAACACATGTATTTATCCTCCTACGACTAAAAATGACCTTTTTTTCGACTTTTTTTAGCTTTATTTTATATTTAAACATTTACAAAGTAGACTGAATATTTTATTGTCTCTGCTCAATGGCAGCCTGTTAAGGGCTCGTTTCCACCATAGCGAATCCGCATGCGGCGACGAGATGCGGATTCGCTTGTTACACTGAAGTGGCCGGGGCTGTTTCCACATGTGCGGCGTGCGGGAGCGATTTGGCTGCGGGCCAAATCTGCACGACGGGACCCACCGAATTCACCTGCGTCGGGAATCCGTGCGAATCGCCGCTAATGTATTTAATAGTAAAAACGCATGCGTTTGTTACATGCGTTTTTACCCGCGATTTCGCGTGCGATTTCGCACCTTTTTCAATGTTATTTTGCCCTGGCAGTGTCATGGTTAATTTCGCATGGCACCCTGCCATGCGAAATCGCACGCGAAATCGCGGGTAAAAACGCATGCGGAAACGCATCCGCATGCGTTTTTACAAGCGTCGGAATGCCGGCGAAATCGCGTCACAACAGTGGAAACGAGCCCTAGGAGTCCCATAGTTAAAAATACATGAACTAATGACTTTTCTCTATCTCTCCCCTGCCCTCAAAAGTTGTATTCTGGCAGGAACACTTTTATGGCTGTAATTTGCTTATCAGAGATGTTTGCTATATTCCCCAAAGTACCGACAATAACTGTTTAAGGCAGCTAAGTAAAATAAAACAAGTAAAACAGCCTGGTTATTAGTATGCTTTGCGCTGTACATACACTTTTGTCTCCCAGTGCTCAAAATGCTTGCCTCCGCACACTCCCGTTACCCAGTGTTGCCTTCTGTGGGAAGTCATTTTTAGGAGTAGGAAGATAGATACAATTGTTTATCTCATTAGTTTATTTTCTCTTTAAGTAACTACTGTCACTTAAAAAAGGAGATTGTTGGCACAAAATAAATTTGCTGGATCAACCCCTATATATCTCCATTAGGCCTTTATCACCGGTACTAATAGAGTTTTTAACATATTTAATTAGGTAACTTAGTTATAGCTACAGTTATATGCATCAAGCAGGTGAAAGAAGTTGTCAGTGAAAGATTTTTCTGAGCTTTACTGGTTAAAGATGCTCAATGTTTTTCTGAGAAATACTAGTAGCAAATTGATTCCTGCAGATCAAACTGTAGCAAGATTTAATTTTCTGAAGTTTTACTGCCTCAGCAACACTTTTTCTGTAACAAATGGAGCTCTCCTGAGACTCAGTAACTCCACAAAATGTATTGGACTTCATGGTATTGAGCCTAATCTGCTACCTGTGCCATTCATTCTTCTGCCATAACTGCTTTCGAGTTGCAGCCCTACCATCTTGTGATGTGAAAAACTTCTTAAGTTAGACACTAACCCCAGCATAGGAAGGAGCCCCAGCATAGGAAGTCAAGTGTAGGTGTACCCAGTATAGAAAGACAGGTGTAGGAGCCCCCAGCATAGGAAGTCAGGTGTAGGTGCACCCAGTATAGAAAGACAGGTGTAGGAGCCCCCAGCATAGGAAGTCAGGTGTAGGTGCATCCAGGAGAATGTGCAGGCAGCCGCGGATCAATCACCAGCGCTGACATCTCTCTTCAGCGCCCCCTCTCTCTCCCCCTTTGCTTCTGCGCTCTGCCTCCGCTACGTGTTTACTGTATAATTAAAGCAGGGCTACAACAAAATGGCCGCCAATGCCATTTTCTTGAAGCTAGGCTCTAACTTTACACAGAGCAGAGGCAGAGCAGAGCAGCATGCGAGGGAGACAGAGCCAAGCAGCAACACATACCGGAGACTGCCGCAACACATGAATGTGTCGCGGCACATGGACTGGGAAACCCTGGTATAAGGGCTTGGATTCACTAGAGCATTTTTGGCAACATTTTGGGATCGCTTTCATTAGCTTGCGATTTCCCCAAACACTTTGACAATGTAAGTGAATGGAACGGATTGCGATTAGGTAAATCACAATTGCAGGACATGCAGCATTTTGGTAGCGTTTCCACTCTAATGTATTGTATAAGAGCAGGGAAATTGCTTCTAAAAATCTCTCAATATCTGCCTTCCATTCATTTATCTCAATATCTGCCATCCCTTCATTTGGCTATGCGGAGATATTTATTTAACATATACTGTATCTATTTTATATAAGGTATTATTAGGTATCGGATTATACCTTTATGATAAGTAGGGGTTTTTTTCTATTTTTTTTTTCCTTTTCCTTTTTTTTCTTATTTAATGTTATTTACAATTTGTCCCACCTTTCTCTCCTCCCCCAGCGCCTCACACTTGTTGCCTAGCCACCTGTTGGCCGCTCCCCGTAGTTGCACACAATCTTATGCGCTTCCAGGTTGTGGTGTTCGTTGAAGCACAAGTTGCGCTCACATGACCTGGCTTATACATCTTAAAGCTTTGCATCGGAAGTGCAGTTGCTGGCACCAGGCGGGGAAGTGGTGGGCAGGCCTGGACTTTATAGTCCAGGCCTGGACGCATGCAATGGCATCTGTTATGGCCGACTCTTTGGAAGGCGATAAGGTGTGTGATATCCTTGAAAATGCCGGACACATAGGACACCATTCCAGCCACATTACTGCACCCACACCTACCCATCTTAGCCCGCACCTGCTTTGGGATCCATTACACCTGGATATCCTGGACTCTGGGGTGGTAAGTATAACCACATGCTCACGCTACACACATGAACAACATTGGATGCCTTCTCTAACTCATATTTGTTTGCCAAGCCTGGATTTTGCACTTTGGACTGGGATACATCCTGCGATTGGGGGTGACACCATCCATTTCTACTGGTTTGTTTGCATACTGAACAGAGGACACTATGGGCCCAGCCTGGCATTATTAATACATGGTTGTGGAACTTCTGCAGTGAATCATGTGTGTGACCTGTCTACCGTCCATCTATCGATGACTTGTTTGCTTGATCTGCGATTGGGATCAGCCATAAATGTATTCATCATTCTGGAACCTTATCATTACAGGCTGTATTGCTACACTTCCAAGGAACATCACTAGCAGGGCTTGGACACTTTAAAGGAAACCTGAGATGTAATAAAATAACATTTTCATACATACCTGGGGCTTCCTCCAGCCCCCTCCACACCGATCGCTCCTACGCCGTTTTTCTCCACTGCTTCACTTGCTTGGAAGAAGCCCCATACGCTTGGCCAGTCAGGGCGTACTGCGCATGCACGGCCCGGTTGTGTGCGTGCTCCCCACTGTGCTTCCATGTCCAGGAGCGCTCTGCGTCTGCGTCTTACCAGGAGCAGAATGCACTCAGCCACAAGAGCAAGACGTGGATGCACGCGCTGGCCAACTGTGCCTGCGCTCACTGGCCCTGACTTGCCAAGCTGATGGGGTTTCTACTGGGCAAGTGAGGAGGCGGAGGAAGATGGCGTGGGAGTGATTGTTGCAGAGGGGGATGGAGGAAGCCCCAGGTACAAAGCGCTACTACAAATTGCTAGCGATTGCGATACCGATTTGCCTCCCAGCCCCCAGCCCTAACTGTCAGTTTTAATAATTTTCTTACTGGCAGGACATGACTACTGAAAAAATGATTAGTTTCTCAGGTTCTATCTTAGTGTAGGTGCAAGTATTGAACTGAACTGCTTTGCTACAGTTTTTAAAAACTGCAGACAATATTTACGCTTAATTCCAAATAAAGATATCGTTCTTTAGCACATAATTTTAAAAGAGATGACAATACATAAAAATAAGAGAGATTATACAATGTTTCTAGAACTTGAATAACTCAAACAAAATTGCAATAATGTTTTGACTAAAGAACATTCTGAAATTTGCAATCACAGCTTTCATTTGTTTTGGCTTACTCTCCACCAGTCCTTCACATTGGTCAGTGGGATAGTGTACTCATTAAGGCTGTTGCCTTTGATGTATAGTTCCCAGCTCAAGCCAGTATGTAAAACAGTAAAGAGTCTTTGGGCAAGGCTCCCTAATAATTCTGGTCAACCGTGAAGCATGCCCTAAGTGGCTAAAGCTCTGAAGGGAGAAAAGTGCCATATAAATGTTAAGTGTCTTGCCTGTCGAGTGACTTCATACCATTCTGTCAGCAAAAAATCAGCTCAGCTTTATTTTTTTGTGACCATTTATCCTCCTCTTGGTGTCATTCCAGAGGTTTTTTTTGTTTTTTTTAAGAGTTTGAATCTAGAGAGCTAGCCAAGGTTTACCCTCATGAAATGGGTAGCCACACCAATGCCTCCTGTTACGTGAGAGCACAAATCATCTATGATGGGTATACGATGACAAGGCTGGGAATGAGCCAGCCATTGTTTCATAAGCCATGTACAATATAAGCTGGCATATGTGACTTTTATAAAGAAAAACATTTAGCATTGTCTTATATATTATGCCTGTCTGACGCCATGCAATGTTTTGTTTTTCTCTAATTGTTGTAAAAACATTTCTTTCAAAATAAAAAATCTTAAAAAATAAAGTAATTGTCAAGCAACCCACTTATAAAGCAGATTGTGGAGGTGTTTTGAGTTGAGCCTTGTGTTGTATTATGACTAAACTCTTATGTCCAGTGGAACATAATGAGATTTTACAGGATTTAACCACCATTGTTGTTTATGCAGTGTCTTTAATGATTTCTCACACTGTTAGAATATTGTTGCCATTTTTTCCTTTCATTTTTGATAACAAGTATGTTCATTTATTTGGTATGCTAAGAAAACGATGTTCTCATAATTTGCTTAATGGATCCTTTCCTATACAGAGCAAACCAACTCTTAACTTCCTCAATGAATTCACACTGTGTTAATCTTTTGTGACAAAGTACAGTACACTTTAAATGTCTTTACCCAGTATTTTTAACCACAATTTAATGAGATTTGAGGTTGCGAAGTATTAAATCCTGATCGACAACTGCAAATACTTTTCTTTTTCTTTTGCTACCAGTATTATTAGGTTTCCTGATTAGGCATTAGCCTCACACTGTGACTTAAATTGTTTTCTCAGGCGTTTGTTATAGATCACTGGTGTTTCGTATTTTTGTAGGAGACAAAGAACAATTGAAGGCCATTACTAATGTCTAGACTTTCATAGATGGAGCTATGTGTGTTGCATGGTGTACATCAATACAAATACATCTTACAATCATAAAAGGCTGCTAAAACAAGCAAAAGCTAATACAAAGTGTATTAAAAAGAATCACCTCCTTCAAAATGTTTATTTTTTTTTTTTTTACTTTGCAGGCTGACATGAAGACACACACACAAAAACTATTTTTCCATCTGTATTTCTTTATTGCAACATTTAACAGTAATTGCAAGATATAATAACAGTACAACAGTTCAGAATGAAAAAAACAGAATCACTGAGATGGATCACTCCCTTCCTAAAAATTCTTGTAATTTCAGTTAGGAGTATAAAAGATGTCTTTAAATTTAGTCTGAAAACCCTCCGGTTCAGTTTGGCATTTGCAGAAACATAATTTTTTCCTCTGTGTTAATACTTCATCCTACTACCAGTACCAATTACCGAATCTGAGAAAGCCTAAGCGCTTTGAGTCCTATGTGAGAAAAGCGCTATAGAAATATTATTGTTTTTGTTAATTGCCATGTCAATTACAGCAAGCTAACTGGCTTTCAGTTGTGATCAGCTGTGATCATTTTGATTAGTTCATAATAAAAACATTCCAGTGCTTTGCAGAGCAGCTGAAAGCAAACAATCAGCTATGAACGTCCAAGCAATGCCAAAGAATCTCAATAAGTCAGGACTCAGGAGATGGATGCAAAACTTACAAAATGTTTTTAAAGGTTTTATTAATTTGCAAGTTGCACAGTAGTGTACATGTAGTCCTCGGTTAACGAACGAGATAGGGACTGCCCACTTGTTCTTAACCTGAATCTGTGCGTAGGTCGGGACTACCTGTTGTGGCCCGCTAAAAATGCAGAGTATGGGCAGCGGAAGGTAAATAGAGGTTATCTCACCTGATCCTCGGCGGTAGAAGGTGCCCTCGTGGTGCCCGGAAGGTCCGCAGCCCGTCCTCTCGCTTCCTCCATTGTTCCCCGGCGGCTCCTGGCTTCACATGCGGCGCATAATGACGTAATCAGGAAGAGCCCTCTAGTGGCGGCGCTTCCTCATTGCGTCATTATGCGCCGCATGTGAAGCCAGGAGCCGCCGGGAAACAGTGGAGGAAGCGAGAGGACGGGCTGCGGACCTTCCGGGCACCATGAGGGCACCTTCTACCGCCGAGGATCAGGTGAGATAACCTCTATTTACCTTCCGCTGCCCATATTCTTCATTTTCAGCGGGCCAGAACAGGTAGTCCCCGGCGGGCATGACGTCATGCGACGGTGCGGAGCTATGGTCGCGGCGTTCGTATCGACGGGTCGTTCGTAAGTCGGGCGTTCGTAACCCGGGGACTACCTGTATTATTAAGATGTGTAAAGTGTTTGGTACTACCAGGATGTTTCCTGTATCAGAATGTCACTCTAAACTAGATGGTACAGTAAGGAGGAAACGGGTCAGAGAGGCTACCAAGAGACCAGTGGCAACTTTGAAGCAGTTATTACAATACAGTAGAACGTGCGCTGGACTTAAATAGTTTAAAAACGTATTTATTACAATAAGTCTTCAATCAATACATATGTTGCAATTCATATTCAATTAATACCTATTATGTCTCGTATATTCAACCTCATCCACACATCCATACATTCACACAAAGAGCATGCTGGTTCCCCTTAAAAATTAATAATTGATGTGATTTCACATGAAAAAATTCTTTAGTTATAAACAATTTAGCTAAAAAAACCTGATTAGGGAATAGGTCCACAAAAATGGTTGTGGGCTGTTTGGCTAAAATAATCCCTATTAGGAAATATTAGGAAATAGAGGATCTCACAAACTGTCTCACAAGCTGTACAGCTCTCCAGCTGATATTAGTTCCTCAATGCTGTAGACAAGCGGAGAGTAGTGTGCAACGCGGACCTCTTACCGCAATAATAATAGGTATATGGCGGACTTCTGCCGCGAGTCTCACCACTTCCAATGATGCCGGAAAGTCCTTGGCTCCAACCTGGATTTTCTCTTCTGAATCTCCAGCGTCACTCTGGAGATGTAACTCGCAGTGCCGCTCCAGCGGTTAGCTGCTCTGGTCCAACGCTACTGCGCAACCGGGTTGGATGGTCGACTTCCGGTTCCTCGTCCTAAGGGTAGTGCGCCTCAACCCAGTTGCCACAATGACTTCCTTGCGCTTCACCGTTCGGATACCTCTCTAAATGTTGCAATTGATAAGTAGCTGGTGATAATCGCGGAAAGTTACTCTGTACTAATGCGGGGCGCCCCTACACAGTTACAACGTGCGGCTTGATTAACATGTTTCGACGGCGCGGCCGTCTTCATCAGAATCTATAGGACGGGTTGGAAGTCGCCATCTTTATATGGCAATGTTCATCACTTAACTCCTCCCCCTCCTGTCTCTTTAAAGTGGCACTCCTCTCCACACTTCATCGCTATTAAGTAGCATGTTGCTATAGGCAATTCCATTTTGTACATCACAGAATCTCTTCCAGTGAGAATAAACAATTCACACCCCTCAATGACCTATTCAATAAAATCATTATATATCACTTATTCAAAATTTCAAAAAACTAAGGGATCCAGCACCTCACTGGGGAACCAAAATGCTAATATTGGGAAGGGATGGGAGGGGCATCCACTGTCCAAACATTTTAGTGATTATCACAATTGTAGTACACACGATGTGGTTTACTTTGGTTTGGAGGTGGTACACAGAGATATAAGGGGAGGGGACTACATAGCTAAAATGTCGCGACAGGAGAGTAGGTGGATATTTAATTTAGATACTTTAATACCCAAGGGGTTAGATGACGAAATGGAACTCTTTGGTTTTATGAATTAGTATATTTCTTGTTGATATATGAGCATTTTGGTTCCCCAGTGAGGTGCTGGATCCCTTAGTTTTTTGAAATTTTGAATAAGTGATATATAATGATTTTATTGAATAGGTCATTGAAGGGTGTGAATTGTTTATTCTCACTGGAAGAGATTCTGTGATGTACAAAATGGAATTGCCTATAGCAACATGCTACTTAATAGCGATGAAGTGTGGAGAGGAGTGCCACTTTAAAGAGACAGGAGGGGGAGGAGTTAAGTGATGAACATTGCCATATAAAGATGGTGACTTCCAAACCGTCCTATAGATTCTGTTGAAGACGGCCGCGCCGTCGAAACATGTTAATCAAGCCGCACGTTGTAACTGTGTAGGGGCGCCCCGCATTAGTACAGAGTAACTTTCCGCGATTATCACTAGCTACTTATCAATTGCAACATTTAGAGAGGTATCCGAACGGTGAAGCGCAAGGAAGTCATTGTGGCAACTGGGTTGAGGCGCACTAGGAAGTGACGCCACTACCCTTAGGACGAGGAACCGGAAGTCGACCATCCAACCCGGTTGCGCAGTAGCGTTGGACCAGAGCAGCTAACCGCTGGAGCGGCACTGCGAGTTACATCTCCGGAGTTACGCTGGAGATTCAGAAGAGAAAATCCAGGTTGGAGCAAGTGTCCCGGGCCAAGGACTTTCCGGCATCATTGGAAGTGGTGAGACTCGCGGCAGAAGTCCGCCATATACCTATTATTATTGCGGTAAGAGGTCCGCGTTGCACACTACTCTCCGCTTGTCTACAGCATTGAGGAACTAATATCAGCTGGAGAGCTGTACAGTTTGTGAGACAGTTTGTGAGATCCTCTATTTCCTAATATTTCCTAATAGGGATTATTTTAGCCAAACAGCCCACAACCATTTTTGTGGACCTATTCCCTAATCAGGTTTTTTTAGCTAAATTGTTTATAACTAAAGAATTTTTTCATGTGAAATCACATCAATTATTAATTTTTAAGGGGAACCAGCATGCTCTTTGTGTGAATGTATGGATGTGTGGATGAGGTTGAATATACGAGACATAATAGGTATTAATTGAATATGAATTGCAACATATGTATTGATTGAAGACTTATTGTAATAAATACGTTTTTAAACTATTTAAGTCCAGCGCATGTTCTACTGTATTGTAATAACTGCTTCAAAGTTGCCACTGGTCTCTTGGTAGCCTCTCTGACCCGTTTCCTCCTTACTGTACCATCTAGTTTAGAGTGACATTCTGATACAGGAAACATCCTGGTAGTACCAAACACTTTACACATCTTAATAATACAGGTAGTCCCCGGGTTACGAACGCCCGACTTACGAACGACCCGTCGATACGAACGCCGCGACCATAGCTCCGCACCGTCGCATGACGTCACGCCCGCCGGGGACTACCTGTTCTAGCCCGCTGAAAATGAAGAATATGGGCATCGGAAGGTAAATAGAGGCTATCTCACCTGATCCTCGGCGGTAGAAGGTGCCCTCATGGTGCCCGGAAGGTCCGCAGCCCGTCCTCTCGCTTCCTCCACTGTTTCCCGGCGGCTCCTGGCTTCACATGCGGCGCATAATGACGCAATGGGGCAGCGCCCTCCAGTGTGTATACCAAACTTTGAAACAGTTGTAAGAATTTAGCAAAGAGTGGTCAATGTGTGTATTACAAGTGCTTTACAAATGTGGATTGTATAGAAACATTGCAAGAAAAAAGCCACTACTCAAGAACAGGCCATATTAACCACATAGCAGCAAGCCACTACATACAGTAGAAACATCCTGCTAGAGCCTCCTAATAGCTACAGGACATTTTAATGTATCACTCGCCCCTGCAACCGCTTGTACCCATTGGGACACAGAGATCCATGATTGGGGAAGGGAAACAAGTGTTCCCCTAACCAATCACAATGCCTACAGGAAGTAGTAAGAAGCTAGTAATATGTTAAAAAAATAAATACAAATAAATGAACAATTCCTGGTAAACAGGATAATGTTTACAGCACCATCTAGTGGCTGCAAAGTAAAATTACACACACATCATACATTATAATTAAACATTAATAAAATGAATCCCAAAGCCAAGCACCCCCCCCCCCCCTCAAAAAAAAAAATAGTTAAAAAAAACATAAAAAGTTGCCTTAGGAGCTCAGCTTTTTTAATATGTATTTTATGAGAGTATATTCCTGTTATGTTACTACATAGGGGCTTGTAATTATTGACCGGACACACACAGAAAAAAAAAGTTACACCTATATTTCCAAATAATATATTGTCATCATATATTGTGATAGGTACATAATTTAAACGGTGTAATAACCGGAACAAATGGGCAAATAAAATATGTGGGTTTTAATTATGGTAGCATATTTTATTTTATGTTTCAATAATTTTTATTGGGGTTTTTTCAAGACATACAAAAGGCAAAAATGCCAAAATATCAATTTAACATAAATTTTTACATATACAGATTAATGACAAATGTATACATAAGTTTGTATATAGACAACTAGACATTCAATTGTCATAAGCATATATAGATAACAATATTGAATTACTATCAAATCTCTAATGAGTTAGTATAGGATATGTAAATTTATTTGGGTACTGATTTTGCGAATGGAGCAGATCCTCTCGGAGACTGGGGGACCAGAACCACCCTACTAAGTCTCTGAGTGTCGCATCCATCTTTACTTAGAGCTGAGAAAGCCCAAAATGATAATGATATAGAAGAGATACTTCTAAAATCTATTAACCAGTGTCAATACCCCATTAATTGTTTTATTCTGATAAAGTTTTTATCTATTTAACACTAAAACAGAAAGAAAGAAGAAGAAAAAAGAAAGAAAGAAACAAAGAAACAAAGAAAGGAAGAAAAAATTGCAGTTATTGTCAATATAATTCCAATGCTGAGGTGCATATTAGGCTTTATTCTTAAATTAAGAGCTCATGTGTAGAGTCAAGATGAGTCATAGAAACATGAGAGGGTGATAAAAATTACAATTCAAATAATTTAGTATGGGGGTAGATGTTAGATCATAATTGGGCTTTAGATAAAAAGTATTGAATATTACCAGTCTTAATAGTGCAGGGGCCATATTCTATTGCTGAACTCGCCAGCGCTAAGCACTGGCGAGTTCTTAACTTAGGCGATGGGGGCATCGCCTAATCTAATTAAACTTTAGACCCCCCCAGGCGGAAAAGAACTCGCTTGGGCGATATAATCGCCCAGCGAGTTCTTAACACGGAATCCAATTACCCTTATCATGTCTCCGGGAAGCGATGCTTCCCGGCAGACATGAGCGTTAGCTTAGACCTGCAAAAAGCAGGTCTAAACTAGCTAACGCACGTCGTCGCCGCAGCATCTGGGGGTCTCCTTTAATAAGGAGACCCCCAGAGCTCCCCGTCGGGTCGCCGCACAGTTTAGAAGCCAGCGCGCAGCTCTGCCCGGCTCCTCTGTCATACGTACCGCCGCCGATCACCCGCCGCCTCTCGCTGCAAAATCCGTCACGTAATTACAGTGTATCTAACACTGTAATTACTGTGCGCATAGAAGGAGCCCGGGCAAAGCATCTTTGAATCTGCAGCCGGGCTCCCCATTGGTCTGCTGTGTTAGCCATTTTATTGGTTCAGACAGCAGACCAATGGGGAGCCCGGCTGCAGATTCAAAGATGCTTTGCCCGGGCTCCTTCTATGCGCACAGTAATTACAGTGTTAGATACACTGTAATTACGTGACGGATTTTGCGGCGAGAGGCGGCGGGTGATCGGCGGCGGTACGTATGACAGAGGAGCCGGGCAGAGCTGCGCGCTGGCTTCTAAACTGTGCGGCGACCCGACGGGGAGCTCTGGGGGTCTCCTTATTAAAGGAGACCCCCAGATGCTGCGGCGGAAGATGTCGGCGATGTTCGGCAGACGAGTGCGCATGTGTGGGGAGTGAGGCTGTGGTGCTGATGGACAGCACCACAGCGTAAACCTCACTCCCCATCGCTCGGTAACAGGGAGCATCGCTCAGGCTTTCGCCTGGGTAATGCTCCCTAACGATCGGCCATCGCGCGAAGGATATGGGCAATAGGATTTGCCGGTAATCCTCGCGCGATGGCAAGGTGATAAGTAGCTCGCATCTGCAAGATACTTATCACCTTGAATAGGATATGGCCCCAGGACTTCTCAGCTAGAAGGTTGAGTTCTACTGTTAAGGATAGCCTCTATTTTTGGTAAATTTTTAGATTTCCACTTTTCAGCTATTTGTATTCTGGTGTTCAAGAATAAGTGATTAAAGTGATTATATATCAGTCTTTCTTTGGGAGGTAAGTCCATAGTGCCAATATGTGTAGTAGGGCCATGGACGATGGAATAAGAGAGACATTTGTTGGAAGAGTCTTTAAAAGATTTTCAACTCCTTTCCATATTCCCTGTACCTTAGGGCACTCCCAAAAAATATGTTCTAGAGTGCCAACATGACCACACTCTCTCCAACAGAGGGGAGAAGCCTTAGTGTCAAATCTGGAGATTTGCTCAGGTGTTAAATACCATCTCCAAATCATTTTGAATACATTTTCATAATGCGATATTGTAACAACGTGTCAGCAACAGCACTAATATCTGATTAAGTGGTGATCTGCAGTATCGCCACCAATGCAGATCTATTAGGCAAAAGCAATCAGTATCCTACTGATAGTAGATCAGCGGAAGGCTATTAACACAATCAGTACTTTAATAAGAGTGTGAACACAGGTGATTAGTGCACAGTATACAGGAGTACTCCTGTGTGATAGCGCCCTGACTGTAGGGACTATTACTAACAGAAAGGTTGTACAGGCAAAGTCGGTAAGGATCGGTCAACAGCAGTACAAAATCGTGAGGCTAAACGTAGTCAAATAGGAAGCGAAGGTCGGCAACGGGTCGGACAGATAAGGTACAGAATCAAGAGGCACAAATCAGAGTCAAAGGTACAGGCAGGAATTCGGCAACAGATCAGATAGCTAAGTACAGAATCGTGAGACAAAGGATAGTCGAGAGTTCAGGCAAGGTTCATACACATCTTTATGTGTATGAACCTTGCCTGAACTCTCGACTATCCTTTGTCTCACAATTCTGTACTTAGCTATCTGATCTGTTGCCGAATTATAGCTATCAAATAATTCCTATCTATGTGTGAAATCCCCGGTTTCCTTCTGGATCAAAACACACCGGCACTAACTAAGGTCTGAGAGCTAACACGAGGTATTCGCAACAACAGACAGCTGGCAACTGAAAGCCCGTGTTTCTTATAGAGGAAGTGAATCCCCGAGCCCGCACCCAGCCAATCAGCGGCGAGGCGCGCCCCCCGTGACGTCAGCCGTTCCGCAGGTCAGCTGATGCGTCTACGGGACGCATATAGGCCTCGCCGCTGGCCGCGCGCACGCGTAGTTCTGAGGCTGTGCGTGGGCGAGAGTCTTGTGCGTGGCCTGCGCAGCTGAGTGGCGGGGATGGTGGCGGCGGTCACGCTGCTCTCCATGACCGTCGTATCCCCGCCGCTTGTTACAGATATACAGTGCGAGGATTTTTTAACCGACCTTATTGCTAATTCCCAATCCCCCTGTTCCAAGTCCAGGCGAAGAAAGGTTTGCCATTTAGTCAATTGCCATCTAGGTAAATTTTCTCTGGACGAGAGTAGTACTTTATAAAACATAGAAGTGCCTTTTTGGTGGGCCCTTTCCTGAAGTAGTAATTTATTAAGTTGTGGGGGAAGAGTTAATGGTGTAGGAGTATGTTTCTGAAGACATTTTTGTAGTATTTTATATTCGTAGCTCTCAGATTTAGGTAGATAATACTGTGTCCTTAATTCTTCAAAAGGTTTGAGATTAGAATCTTTGAATAATTTATCGATTGAGTCTAATCCTGACTTGATCCAATTCTGAAGGTACAGTTTTTTCATAAGGTAAGACAGACCAATCAGTGGGATGGAAGTTTTAGTCGATAATGGGTTCTTTGAGCATAATTTATTTAAATCCTTCCAATGTTTTAAAGTGTTTGCTATAATAGGATTTTTTATTGTTGTTCTATGATGTTTCCAGATAATTGTAGTTTCAAGGAAGTCTTTATATGGGAAGAAGGGGATCATAGTTTGTTCTAGTTCCAACCACTGTCTGGTTTTGTCTTCTAAACAGATTGATCTTGTCTGTTCCAAAATAGTAGCTTTAAAGCAGGGGTCTCAAACTCAATTTACCTGGGGGCCGTAGGAGGCAATGTCAGGATGAGGCTGGGCCGCATAAGGGATTTCACAATCAGCAGCACCCGGACCACAACCCCTGACCCCCCCCCCCCCCCCTGTGCCTTGCATAAATTTTTATTTCAAAATCAAATTCACACTGAAGCCAACTATTTTGCCTATTTCACCTTATAGTTTGCTTCAGTGCTCCTATTACAAGTAATCCACCCGTGTCCCCACCGCAAAACGAGGGCTGCAGAGCCCAAGGGGCAATCCGCCGGCATTTTCTGGAAGGGGCAGAGCTTTCAGCTTCAGCTCTTCCCCTCCTAACGTCAATCGCGGTGCATCGCCGCCTGTGCCCGCCCCTCTCAATCTTCCTTCACAGAGAGGAGAGGGGCGGGGAGAGGCGGCGATCCGTGCGGCGATTGACGTCAGGAGGGGCAGAGCTGAAGCTGAAAGCTCTGCCCCTTCCAGAAAATGCCGGCCGATTGCCCCCGGGCAATTTGGGGGCTCTGCAGCCCTCGTTTAGCGGCGGGGATGCGGCGGATTACTTGGGAGCACTGAAGCGAACTATAAGGAAGCTTTTGCCGGCGCGGGCCACAAAATATTGTATCGAGGGCCGCAAATGGCCCACGGGCCGCAAGTTTGAGACCCCTGCTAAGGTAAAGTTCAATGTCAAGGACTCCGAGTCCAAGATCTGTTGTATGAAGAGTCAAGATTCTGTTTGAGAATCTAGGGGTTTTATTGTTTAAAATACATTTATTTATCATTTTCAGAAGGCAAACAAAAATTTTTTTAGGGATTTTTATTGGCAGATTGCGAAAAAGGTATAGAAGTTGCAGAAGGATCATCATTTTGAGAGCCGCAGTTCTCCCTAACCAAGAGACTTCAAATTTTGTTAATTCATCTAGTTTATTTTTAAGTCTAGTGAACCACGGCTCATAATTTTCTTTGTAAAGTTGTTGAATGGTAGGGGTGATATATATGCCTAGGTATTTTATGTATTTATTTGACCAAGAGTAGGAACAGGAGGCTTTGAGAGACTGAGTAGTGGCTACAGTGATGTGAAAAACTATTTGCCCCCTTCCTGATTTCTTATTCTTTTGCATATTTGTCACACTTAAGTGTTTCTGCTCATCAAAAACCGTTAACTATTAGTCAAAGATAACATAATTGAACACAAAATGCAGTTTTAAATAATGGTTTTTATTATTTAGTGAGAAAAAAAACTCAAAACCTACATGGCCCTGTGTGAAAAAGAAATTGCCCCCTGAACCTAATAACTGGTTGGGCCACCCTTAGCAGCAATAACTGCAATCAAGCGTTTGCGATAACTTGCAAGGAGTCTTTTACAGTGCTCTGGAGGAATTTTGGCCCACTTATCTTTGCAGAATTGTTGTAATTCAGCTTTATTTGAGGGTTTTCTAGCATGAACCGCCTTTTTAAGGTCATGCCACAACATCTCAATAGGATTCAGGTCAGGACTTTGACTAGGCCACTCCAAAGTCTTCATTTTGTTTTTCTTCAGCCATTCAGGGGTGGATTTGCTGGTGTGTTTTGGGTCATTGTCCTGCTGCAGCACCCAAGATCGCTTCATCTTGAGTTGCCGAACAGATGGCCGGACATTCTCCTTCAGGATTTTTTGGTAGACAGTAGAATTCATGGTTCCATCTATCACAGCAAGCCTTCCAGGTCCTGAAGCAGCAAAACAACCCCAGACCATCACACTACCACCACCATATTTTACTGTTGGTATGATGTTCTTTTGCTGAAATGCTGTGTTACTTCTACGCCAGATGTAACGGGACACGGACCTTCCAAAAAGTGCAACTTTTGTCTCGTCGGTCCACAAGGTATTTTCCCAAAAGTCTTGGCAATCATTGAGATGTTATTTTTAGCAAAATTGAGATGAGCCTTAATGTTATTTTTGCCTAAAAGTGGTTTGCGCCTTGGATATCTGCCATGCAGGCCGTTTTTGCCCAGTCTCTTTCTTATGGTGGAGTCGTGAACACTGACCTTAACCATTTCAGCCTTCAGTGTAATTTCACCTTATGGACCAGAGCAATTTTCACATTTCAGCACTCCTCCCTTTCATTCCCCAATAGCTTTATCACTACTCATCACAACTAAATGATCTATATCTTGTTTTTTTCGTCACCAAGGCTTTTTGGGGGAGATATTTTTTCCTAGTAAGTATCTTACTTTGTATGAATTTTAAAGGGAAAAATAAGGAAAAAAATGAAAAAATACATTATTTCTCAATTTTCTTTCGTTATAGTTTTAAAATAAACAGTACTACTATTGATAAAACCCACAAATTTAATTTGTCTGTTTGTCCTGGTTATCACAACATTTAAGTTATGTCCCTAGTACAATGTGTGGCGACAATATTTTGTTTTGAAATAAAGGTGTATTTTTTCCATTTTGTGTTTTTGGTTTTCTCATTGTACTCTATCAGTAATTACAAGATCTTATTTGCAAATAGAACAGCAATACACCCTAATGACATACATATTTGAGAAGCTGAGTCTCTAAGGTAACTATTTAGGTATTCTCTTTTCAGTTCTGTTACTTTAGTTTTTTTTTGCAAATGTTTTATTTTGTTGCAGAGTATATGAAAATAACAATTTTATTGCTTTTGATTTAGTTTGCCACAAAACAAAAATCACTCGACATATGCTCTAGCCCTCAAATACCCTAAATTCTATTCTCTCACTTGTCACGGTTAAAATGATACCCTATATACATAATCAGATGGCTTTTTGGGCACACAGCACGCTGTTAACCACAAGTAGCACCACTGGATTTTTCAAGGCCATTTTTTGTACAGAAAGTAATACAGTCATTGTTTATTAGCAAAGGCCCTAGAGTCTCAGTACATTTGATACAGGTCACAAATGTCACCATTCTGAAAAATAGAGACTCAGGCCTACTCAGATATGTATACTGTGTAACATTTGGGCCAAAGTGATTTTGCTGAAATTGCACCATAACTTTGAAAATGCTATTTTTTTACAGTTTTTTTCACTTTGCCAGTAGAGAAAATTCATATGACAGGGGCCTCAGCCCTCATAAACCCCAAATTCTATTCTCTCACTTGTCACGGTTAAAATGATACCCTATATGCATAATCAGATAACTTTTTGGGCACACAGCACACTGTTAATCACAAGTAGCACCACTGGATTTTTCAAGGCCATTTTTTGTCCAGAAAGTAATACAGTCATTGTTTCTTAGCAAAGGCCCTAGAGTCTCAGTACATTCGATACAGGTCACAAATGTCACCATTCTGAAAAATAGAGACCCAGGCCTACTCAGATATGTATACTGTGTAACATTTGGGCCAAAGTGATTTTGCTGAAATTGCACCATAACTTTGAAAATGCTATTTTTTTACAGTTTTTTTCACTTTGCCAGTAGAGAAAATTCATATGACAGGGGTCTCAGCCCTCATAAACCCCAAATTATATTCTCTCACTTGTCACGGTTAAAATGATACCCTATATGCATAATCAGATAACTTTTTGGGCACCCAGCACACTGTTAATCACAAGTAGCACCACTGGATTTTTCAAGGCCATTTTTTGTCCAGAAAGTAATACAGTCATTGTTTCTTAGCAAAGGCCCTAGAGTCTCAGTACATTCGATACAGGTCACAAATGTCACCATTCTGAAAAATAGAGACCCAGGCCTACTCAGATATGTATACTGTGTAACATTTGGGCCAAAGTGATTTTGCTGAAATTGCACCATAACTTTGAAAATGCTATTTTTTTACATTTTTTTTCACTTTGCCAGTAGAAAAAAATCATATGACAGGGGCCTCAGCCCTCATAAACCCCAAATTCTATTCTCTCACTTGTCACGGTTAAAATGATACCCTATATGCATAATCAGATAACTTTTTGGGCACACAGCACACTGTTAATCACAAGTAGCACCACTGGATTTTTCAAGGCCATTTTTTGTCCAGAAAGTAATACAGTCATTGTTTCTTAGCAAGGGCCCTAGAGTCTCAGTACATTCGATACAGGTCACAAATGTCACCATTCTGAAAAATAGAGACCCAGGCCTACTCAGATATGCATACTTTGTAACATTTGGACCTATGAGGTTTTGCTGAAATTGCAACATAACTTTGAAAATGCTATTTTTTCCAGTTTTTTTCACTTCACCACTAGAAAAAATTCATATGACAGAGGCCTCAGCCCTCAAACACTCCAAATTCTATTCTCTCACTTTTCACGGTTAAAATGATACCCTATATACACAATCAGATGGCTTTTTGGGCAACCAGCACAATGTTAAATCATAAGTCAACAGCAAGGTCTATAAACCCAAATTGGTACTCACCATTGTAGAAACTGTGGAAACATGGAAGCCTGAAGAGGGTTGTAAGCCAGGCCAGGGGTCAGAGGGTTTTCGGCAGCCATGCCAGGGTTTCAGAGGTTGTTCATCAGCAATGCGAGAGGTCAGAGGGTGTTCGGCAGCAATACAAAAGGTCAGAGGGTGTTTAGCAGAGGGTGGTCTTTAGCCATTCCAGAGGGTCATTGTCAGACATGCCAGGGTTCAGAAGCCGGAAGGTCATCAAAGGGCAAAAACAAAAAGAAAATGTGCAGTGGGAAAAAAAAAGGGGGGGGGAGGTCTCTAATAATGAAGGACTGTGTGGTATGCCCCAAAACAAGGTTTGAGGCAAAGTCCTGGTTTGGAGGGACACTGTGGGCAGTGGTACCGTGTGTCTCTTCTGATTCGGTGTTTCCTGCACACCTTGCACCGTTTCTGTGGGTACTTTTTGCATGTCGTTTCAGGGAGTGGCTCGGGAAAATGTTTTTCTTGGATTCGAATGATATCCTCAGAAGCATGTGGGTCTCTGGCAGGTTGGCCGGATTCTAAGACCAGGGAATCTATAACGTCCTCTGTGAATTCCAGATATGCGCCCCTATTGCCTGCTTTGTTATAGATGATAAATGCATTGTGTAGGGCCATCTGCATTAGGTAAAAAGCAAGTTTTTTGTACCACACCTTCCTTTTGCGATTTACACTGTAATAGGAAAGCTTTTGGTCGGCCAGGTCGACTGCCCCCATATATTTAGTGTACTCTGCGATAGCAACAGGCTTCACCACCACCTCTCTTCGAGATCTTACAGTTTTTGTTGCCTCTGTGTGAATGGTGGATAACACTCGGACGTCCCTTTTATCCCTGAATTTGAGTGCAAGGAGCTCATCACTGCGGTAGCTACACAACTCCCCCTTTTTCAGTGTCTTGTTCACAACTTCTTGTGGCAGGCCTTTTCGATTTGCTCGCACTGTACCACAGGCTGGGGTCTCTGCAGCAAACAAAAATTTAAAAAGGGGAATGCTGGAATAAAAATTGTCTACATATAAATGGTACCCCTGGTGCAACAATGGGTTGAGCAAATCGATGACTATTCGCTCCGTTGTAGTCATGTAGGGGGGGCATCCGGCAGGCTGGAGGAGGCTATCTTTGCCTTCATAAACACGAAATGAAAAAGTATAGGCAGTCCCACTCTCGCATAATTTGTACAATTTCATGCCATATCTGGCTCTTTTGCTGGGAATATATTGTTTTATCCCTAGCCTCCCATGGAAGGGGACTAGGGACTCGTCAACTGCTAGATGTTGGTCTGGAATATACACCTCTTGGAATCTGGTGTTCAGGTTATTTATTAGGGGCCTAATTTTAAATAAACGGTCGTGGGCTGGGTCCTCACGTGACACATGCTCGGCGTTGTTGGCAAAATGCATGCACCTTAGCAGCATTTCATAGCGCATTCTGGTCATTGCAGATGAATATAAAGGTGCAATGTGGATGGGCCTTTTTGACCAGTAATGGCGTAGCTGTGGTTTTTTTGTGATTCCCATGCTGAATGTGAGGCCCAAAAAAACTTTCATTTCTGCGACATTTGTGGGTTTCCACTTTCTAGCAATAAGTGAAGTGGGGCTGGCTGTTGTGACTTGTTGGGCATACTGATTGGTTTGTTCACAGATGTACTCGATCAGTGAATCGGACAGGAAAATTTGAAAAAAGTCAAGTGGCTTAAAATTTTCTGTGTCAATTTGTGTGCCACTTCTGCCTGTAAAAGCGGGTAGGTTAGGGGCCTCCATATTAGAAGGTGACCACTGTGGGTGACCAATTGCATATGGCACTTCGTGTCTTTGTGGCACCCTTGCTGATGTTGGCTGCCTTCGCCTGCTAACCCTCTGACCTCTCTGACTGTTGGTTCCAGCAGGTTCAGGTGTTGTTGGGTCTTCCAGTTCTGAACTGCTGTCGCTGCTTATGATAGCGTTCCTAGCCTGTGCTCCTCTTCTCCGCTGAGCTGGCGGTGGTACAGCATCATGTTCTGAACTTGAGTCCTCATCGCTGTCAGTCAGGGGCTCAGAATCAGAAATTGGAAGCCATTCCGTATCAGAGTCAGTATCCAACTCCTCTTCCTCACTACTCATCTGAAGAATGACGCACGCCTCTTCTACACTATACAATCTTTTTGCCATCTTTGCAGTATAGCTCAATATAGCACAGGCAGGTGAATAAATAAAACAGGGGTTTTTTTTTGTGGCGGGGGAAAGGGGAAGGGGTGGAAATAAGGCTGGGGGGAGTATATGCGTATATATAATATACGCAAGTGGCTGCCTTAAAAAAAAAAAAAACCCTGATCAATAGGGAAAAAAGCTCTGATCAATGAAAAAAGCTGGAGGAGAGGGGTGGGCTTGGTAATGGGAGGCAGAGGGTTAATGGGGGTGAAAGTAAGGCTGGGGGGAGTATATGCGTATATAATATACGCTAGTGTCCGCCTTAAAAAAAAAAAACCTTGATCAATAGGGAAAAAAGCCCTGATCAATGGGAAAAAAACCCTGATCAAGAAAAAAAGCTGGAGGAGAGGGGTGGGCTTGGTAATGGGAGACAGAGGGTTAATAGGTCTATTTAATAAAAAAAAGAAGATCCACAGAGTTCCACACTACTCACAGGCCTGCCAGTGCTTCTGTCACTTCAGATGAGCAGAACTGCTTATCTGAGGTGAAGTAGTAACAGTAAAGTAACTCTGTTACTTTATTTACAAATATTCTATGAATGACTATTGCCATTGGCCTATAGCAATAGTCATTCAGGCAATCAGGCTCTGTGATTGGTTGAAGGAACACCAGTTCCTTCTCATCAATCACTGGGCAGTCAGGGGGGCATTGTGCACGTGGGGGGGAGTGTTGTGCACGTGGGGGGGAGGACTTTATTTACTTTATTTACTTTTTTATGATTGCTGAATGACAGTCATTCAAGCAATCTGAACACTCTGATTGGGGTCTAGGAACGTAAGTTCCCAGTCCCCAATCACCGGACAGACAGCGGCAGACGGCGGGCAGCGTGCACGCGACCGTGCACGCGCACGATCGCTCGCGGCGGCGCGATTCCTTCTCAGCACATGGAGGACGCGGCCGGATATCCGGGTTATAGCCATTCATTCATTTAAATGAATGACTATAAGCAATCGGGCAATGTAATTAGGATTGGGAACGTGAGTTCCCATTACCTAATTACCGGGTGAACTGGCAGTGCGGGTGGCGCGCGCGGACGCGCGCACGAGTATGCGCAGCAGCAGGGGAAAGACAGATACGTATATCTACGCCCCTGAGGCTTAGATGAAGTATTTCAGGGGAGTAGATATACTGTATCAAAACCAATAAATGGTTAATTGAGGCAAGTGAGGCCTGCAGTTCTTTAGATGTTGTCCTGGGGTCTTTTGTGGCCTCTCGGATGAGTTTTCTCTGCGCTCTTGGGTTAATTTTGGTCGGCCGGCCACTCCTGGGAAGGTTCATCACTGTTCCATGTTTTTGCCATTTGTGGATAATGGCTCTCACTGTGGTTCGCTGGAGTCCCAAAGCTTTAGAAATGGCTTTATAACCTTTACCAGACTGATAGATCTCAATTACTTTTGTTCTCATTTGTACCTGAATTTCTTTGTATCTTGGCATGATGTCTAGCTTTTGAGGTGCTTTTGGTCTACTTCTCTGTGCCAGATAACTCCTATTTAAGTGATTTCTTGATTGAAACAGGTGTGGCAGTAATCAGTAACTCTGGTGTGATAAACCACAGTTAAGTTATTTTTTAACAAGGGGGGCAATCACTTTTTCACACAGGGCCATGTCGATTTGGAGTTTTTTTTCTTACCAAATAATAAAAACCATCATTTAAAACTGCATTTTGTGTTTAATTATGTTATCTTTGACTAATAGTTAACGTTTTTGATGAGCAGAAACATTTAAAGGGACTCCGAGCAGTGCAGAAACTATGGAAAGATGCATATAATTTTAAAGCTCTCTTTCTCCTCTTTCCAATGATATATAAAGCGCCGCCGTACGCCTTTTAGTTTTCACTATTTTTGCGATTGAAATTTCCGCGACCGCGATTTCAATCGCGAAAATAGAGAAAACTAAAAGACGTAGGGCGGCGCTTTCTCCTCTTTCTGACGACACCTAAATCGTCGCCCTACGCCTTTTAGTTTTCTCTAATTTTGCGATTGAAATCGCGGCCGTGGCAATTTCAATTGCGGAAATAGCGAAAACTAAAAGGTGTAGGGTGGTGGTTTATATATCATTGGAAAGAGGAGAAAGAGAGCTTTAAAATGATATGCATCTTTCCATAGTTGCTGCACTGCTCGGAGTCCCTTTAAGTGTGACAAACATGCAAAAGAATAAGAAATCAGGAAGGGGGCAAATAGTTTTTCACATCACTGTATATCTAAATTGCAGGGTAGGATAACTGTTTTGTTTTCATTAAGTTTATAGTATGGTACTTTTGAAAATTATCAAGCTCTGTTTGGAAATTTGGAAGAGACGTTAAAGGGTCTTGAAGGTATAATAAGATGTCGTCGGCGAATAGGCCTAATTTTGTCTCTTGATCTCCAAATCTGACACCACGAATATCCTTATTATTTCTTATTTTATGTGCTAAGGGCTCAATGGAGAGTCCAAAAATTAGTGGGGACAGGGGGCAGCCCTGCCTGGTACCATTTGATATGTCAAAGGGATCTGAGAGAGAACCTGATGAAAGCACTCTTGCAGAGGGCTGGGTATAAAGAGCCATAATGGCCTTATGTAGGAATCCTGTGCATCCAAACTTGAGCAAAACATTAGATAGATAACACCAGTTGACTCTGTCGAACGCCTTCTCTGCGTCCAAGGAGACAAATAGAGAAGGCGTCCGACAGAGCCCTATCCTATGCATCAACGCCAAGACTTTTCTTTTTCCATCACTTGTGCCTCTGCCCTTCACAAATCCGACCTGGTCGGGATGTATCAATTGAGATAATAGTGGGGCTAACCTATTGGCTATCACCCTTGCATAAATTTTTTAATCAGAATTTAGTAGTGATATAGGTCTATAATTCTCTGGTTCAGTTAAATCCTTTCCTTCTTTAGGAATAGTTGTAATAACTGCTGTTAACGATTCTTTTGGGAAGACACCCTGTGATACAATCTCATTAAACATTTTGACCAATGGATCAACCAGTATGTACTTATATTTGATATAATAGTCATTAGTGAATCCATCAATTCCAGGGGCCTTGTTTTTTTTGTAATGATTTATTTACTATTTATACTTCTTGGTTTTGGAAAGGGATATTGATTTGTTTTTGCTCAAATACATCTAGTGAAGGAAGCTCAATGCTATACAAATAATTTTTGATTGCTTCTTGTGAAGGTTTGAGAGTATCTGGGTGTCTTTCCAAATGATAAAGATCCTCATAGTACTTTGCCATGGCATTGATAATATCCTTATGATGGTGAACTGTTGCTTCTGTATGAGGGTGCTTCAATTTAAGGATTCTCTGTGAAATCCTACGGCCTTTGATTTTTTGGGCCAACCATTTTACCAGCTCTGTCTTTATTAGAATACCAATTCTCCCTCATAATCCCCTACCACTTATCATACTGTTGATACAATACATCCCTTAGCTCTTGTCTGAGATTTTCAAGCTGAGGAATCAATTCTTTCTTGTTATCAACAAAGATAGATTTCTCCAAAAGTTTTACCTCTTCTAAGAGTACATCTGTTTGTTCTTTTCTTTTTTTCTTTAGGATGGAACTGTGTTTTATAAAGATGCCTCTCATAAACGCCTTATGGGCGTTCAATAAAGTAGTTCTGGATATATCATTTTTATCATTGAAAGAAAAATAATCCTCTAGGCTTTTTTTAATCAGAGGAGCTGTGTGTTCAGAATTTAGGATAAATGTATTCATCTTCCATAAGTGAATACACTCTTCCATAAATACACTCTCCCAGTCTCATACGCGTCTTGCGTCATGCGGACGCGCTTTACGGACCGGCGCGGGCACAGGGCGGCTGCAGGAGGCTTGGGAAAGCCCTAGGTAAGGTTCCCTTTGAGGACAGTGCTGGTGAACAGTGATTGAGTGTAATTCTTGTTCTGTTGTACAATGATAATAAAGTGCTTGCTTGAATCTTGAGGATTCAATGGATATTTTGCTAAGCTTCATTTCACTGCCACATTTAAAAGTTTTCAGAGGATCATTTATGGAGATTTTCTCTTTCTCTTTTTAGCCTCCTTAAAAATAAATTAATTTTAATAGGACATTATCATTTTTGATATTGTATTTTACTTGCATATAAATACATTATTGTTCAGTGAAAAGCTGTGCATGGGGATTTGCCAAAATTTTAAGTTAGGGATTAAGGATAATCAATGAGATTGAGTTGATACAGCATTATGCAAAGTTTGCATGCAGAATTATGCAGCTTGAAAATAGACCAGTCAGATGAAGCCAAGGTGGTATTTGATCGGTCCATTTTCCGTTTTCAAAACATTTTTATTAGCGCACTATAGAAGGACTCAGAGGCTGGTCATTGTATACAGAGTATGCCTCTGTGTCCTAATAGGATTTCACAAACCCACCTCGGGTTCTCTTTAAACAAACTGGGTTAACAGCTTTGAATATGCAACCACATTTTTTAATTATTTTATATATTTATTTATTTATTTATTTTATTTATAAAGCACCAACATAGTACGCAGCGCTGAACATTAGTTTAGGTTACAGACAATATTTAGGGGTGACATACAGCAAAATGACAATACATGAATACAAGAAAGACCAGATCAGGCAGCACAGTAGGAGTACAAGGTAATGCTTAGTCAGTCACTGGATGGGAGCATGGAGATTAGGCAAGTGAGGTTCATTTAGATGCATAGCATAGGTTCACACTAATGGAGGTGCATGATCAGGTAGGACACAAAAGGAGGAGGACCCTGCCCACAGGCTTACAATCTAGAGGGAGAGGTAAGGACACGAAAGGTAGGGGACCAGAGTTCAGCTGTGGGTTTAGAGCTCTTGTGAAGGGTAGTAGGCCAGAGTGAAAAGGTGAGTTTTGAGGGCCTTCATGAAGTTGTTGAAGGAAGGGGCTGCCCTAATGGGTGGAGGTAGGGAGTTCCATAGTGTTTGAGCAGCTCTTGAGAAGTCCTGGAGGTGCGCATGGTGATACGGGGGGCGGTCAGGCAAAGTTCATTGGAAGAGCGGAGTGAGCGGCTATTGAGTAAGATCAGTAATGTAGGTTGGACAGGTTTTGTGGACAGATTTGTAGGTCAGGCACAGTATCTGATTCTGGACTGGATAGGAAGCCAGTGGAGGGATTCAAGGAGGGGATCGCCGTGGTGGAGCGATGGGAGCAGTGGATAATTCTGGCGGCCACATTCATGATGGACTGCAGTGTGGCTGTTCGGGTCATAGGGAGACTAGACAGAAGGGCATTGCAGTAGTCAAGGCAGGCAATTATGAGGGGACCAATGAGGAGTTTGGTGGTGGCAGAGGTCAGGAAAGGGCGAATCTTACAGATGTTATGAAGGTGGAATTTGCAGGACTTTGTGAGGTTTTGGATGTGGGGAGTGAAGGAGAGTGCGGAGTCCAGGGTGACACCCAGACAGCGGGCTTGAGAGGTAGGGGGAATGGTAGTGTGGTTAATCTTGGTGCAGGGCTGATTCACTTCACTGCTGGGAATTCTGAGCACTGATTATAATACATTGCTGTTGTTTGTAAATTGTTTTGCTGCTGTGATATCTGGTGACTTGTGCATTGCGGTTCATTTGATATCTAGCAGCAAGTGTCAGTTTTTAAAAGTACATTTTTTTTTCTTTTCCCCTCTAATTTGCTTAGAAGCAGGTAGGCAATTAGCTAGGGGGAGGGATTAGCTGTAACAGGAGGTATTTGGACAGGAGGTACCCGAGCTTGCTCAGTCTGTGGCTTGCTCACTAAGTGGCTTCGACACAAGTGGCATAGGCGTTAAAAACAGGCGTTACAACACAGGCACAAAGAGAGAGGCGAGAGGAAGCAGGTAAGGACTAAAAAAACAAAACAAAAAAAAACAACAAAAAAAAAACCTTCAACCAATATTGCGTTTTTTTGCATTGGTTAGAATGCGCTAGGCACATTGTGGTGTAGTCTTAATTTTTCCCCACACAATCATGATGGACTATGCAGTACAGTGTACATCCTGCAGCATGTATACATGCCTTGATCAGCAGATTGAGGGTGTTTACTGTTGCCCTGGGTGTGTGCGTGTTGCTCAATTAGAGGCAGAAGTCGCAGAGCTAAATAAGCATCTCACAACACTGAGACGCATATACAACATGGAGAAGAGCTTGGATCTCACGATCCAGACGCTGGATGGAACAGGTGAAGATGAGGTGGGTGGAGTACAGTCGAAACAAGAAGCAGAGGTAGCCGCTAGCTGGGTCACAGTTAGAAGGGGTAGGGGAAAAAGTGGCAGAGAGGCTAGTCCCGAGTTGTCCCTCCCTAATAAGTATGCTTGTTTGCGTAATATTGGGGAGGATGATTCTGGAGTAGCAATGCAGGATGTGTCCCTTAGCAACCAAGGGGCAGACTTCTGCAACGAGAAAGGGAATAGGAGTGCAGCTAAGGCTAGACAGGTACTGGTGGTAGGGGATTCAATTATTAGGCACAGAGATAGGGTAATCTGTCGAAGAAACTGTGAATGCCATACAGTCTGTTGTCTCCCGGGTGCTCGAGTTCGGGATGTAGCGGAAAGAATTGACAGATTATTGGGTGGGGCTGGGGAAGACCTGGCTGTCATGGTACACATTGGCACCAATGACAAAGTTAGTGGGAAATGGAAGGTCCTCAAAAATGATTTTCAGGTACTTGGAGATAAACTTAAAGCAAGGACCTCCAGGGTGGTGTTCTCTGAAATACTGCCAGTGCCATGTGCTACATCTGAGAGACAGAGGGAGCTTAGGGAGTTAAATTAGTGGCTGAGAAATTGGTGTAGGAAGGAGGGGTTTGGGTTCCTGGAGAACTGGGCAGACTTTTCAGTCGGCTACAGGTTCTACAGCAGGAATGGGCTGCACCTTAATGGGGAGGGTGCAGCTGCATTGAGGGAGAAGATGGCTAAACGGTTGGGGGAGAATTTAAACTAGGATCTGGGGGGAGGCGGAAGGATAAAGTCTCAATATGTAGACAAGATAAGGTAAAACGACAGTGGGAGTCTAACATTATTGGGGGTGGAGAGAGGGGTGGGGACAGTGTAAAGATTAAGGAGGTTGGTAAAACTTCAAGTAGCTCATTTCATGTAAAAAAAATTGGTAAATGTGGTGGAAAAAAATATAAAGTGCATGGTAACCAATGCTCGAAGCCTTGCAAATAAAATAGATGTACTAGAGTTCATCCTGAATGACAAAGGCTATGACATTGTGGGAATAACTGAGACATGGATGGATGAAAGCCATGACTGGATAGCTAATTTAGAGGGATACAATGTGTTTAGGAAGGATAGAACAGGGGAAAAAGGTGGAGGGGTTTGTCTCTTTGTTAAGAATTCTTTTACAGCTGTCCTCACCGATGAGATGGAGGAAGATTGCGAAGATGTGGAGTCCGTTTGGGTAAATATTCATGGTGGAAATAAAAGTTGCCAATTGCTTATTGGGGTATGCTACAGGCCACCTCATATTAATGAAACTGTAGAACTGCGATTACTACAGCAGATTGAAAAAGCTGCAAGTAAAAATGAGGTCATAGTTATGGGCGACTTCAACTTTCCAGACATTGACTGGAGTATTGAGGCTACTCACTCTGGTAAAAGCAGCAGATTTCTGGCAGCACTACAGGACAATTACTTGACTCAAATGGTAACGGAGCCAACTAGGGGGAATGCGTTACTGGATCTGATCATTTCTAATAGACCAGATAATGTATAAAAAGGTGCAGGTTCAACAACATTTGGGAAATAGTGATCACAACATGATAACGTTTGATCTGGTGACTTATAGGCCACAGGGCAGCGGGACCACTAAAACCATGAATTTTAGAAAGTCAAAGTTCAATCAACTTAGGCAGGCGCTAAGTTTGGTGAACTGGGATAATGTACGACAAGGGGAGGACACTGAAGGGAAATGGCAAGCTTTTAAACTTATTCTCAATCATTATTGTAGTATGTATATCCCATATGGAAACAAAATGTCTAGGAATAAAAAAAGGCCTATATGGATCAATAGAAAAGTTAGAGATAAAATGAAGAGGAAAAAGAATGCTTATAAGGTCCTAAAACAGGAGGGGACTGAGGCTGCACTAAGCAATTATAAGGAGTGCAATAAAAATTGTAAAAAAGTAATTAGGCAGGCAAAGATCGAAGCTGAAAATCAAATCGCTAGAGATATCAAATCTAACCCAAAAAAGTTTTACAAGTACATCAACTCTAAAAAAAAGAAAGGTTGACTGTATAGGACTCCTAAAGGATGAGGGTGGGAACTCAATGGTGGATGACCAAGGTAAGGCAGAGTTATTACATTCTTTCTTTGCTTCTGTCTTCACAAAGGAAACAGCACTGTTGCAAATTACAGATGCAGAAGAGTCTCAATCTTCCAACTGTAATATTAAATACTTAACGCAGGAAGAAGTGAAGGCAAGACTAAATAAATAAAAAATAGACAAGGCACCTGTCCCGGATGGCATGCATCCTCGGGTCCTAAGGGAATTAAGTTCAGTTATAGATAAACCCCTTTATCTTATCTTTTGTGACTCTCTTTCAACTGGCAGAGTCCCAGTGGATTGGCGTACAGTCCACGTTTTCCCATTATTTAAGAAGGGCAAAAAATCAGATCCAGAAAATTATAGACCTGTAAGCTTAACATCAGTTGTATGCAAACTATTTGAGGGGTTACTAAGAGATACTTGGACTTTGCAAAGGCCTTCGACACTTTTCCACACAAAAGTCTGGTGCAAAAGTTGAGGATGCAAGGACTGGGGAAGAGTCTGTGTGCATGGATAGGGAACTGGCTAATGTACAGAAAACAAAGAGTTGTGGTCAATGGATCATACTCAAAATGGGAGACTCTTAGCAGTGGGATCCCACAGGGGTCTGTACTGGGTCCAGTGCTCTTCAATTTATTTATTAATGACCTAGTAGATGCAGTAGTGAGCAATGTTGCTATTTTTGCAGATGATACAAAATTGTGCAGAATCATCAACTCTCAGGAAGATAGTGTCATATTGCAACAGGATCTGGATAGGATGGCTATATGGGCACATACATGGCAGATGAAATTCAATGTTGAAAAATGTAAGGTCATGCATTTTGGCCGTACCAATGGTCTAGCACCATACAAAATAAATGGGATACAGTTGGGGACATCGAACTTGGAGAAGGACTTAGGAGTACTCATCGACAACAAGTTAAATAATCGTACTCGATGCCAAGCCGCTGCAGCTAAAGCTAATACAATTTTGGGATGCATTAAAAGGGATATAAAAACTCGAGATGCTAGCATAATATCGCCCCTGTTTAACTCTCTAGTAAGGCCACATCTGGAATATGGAATTAAGTTCTAGCCACCACATTACAAAAAAGATATTGCAGTGTTAGAGCAGGTGCAGAGACGAGCAACAAAATTGATACGTGGGATGGAAGGTCTCGCTTACCAAGAGAGGTTTGATAAACTGGGTTTATTTAGTCTAGAGAAAAGACGCCTTAGAGGGGATCTATTTAACATGTATAAATACATCAGAGGGCAATATAATAGCTTGGCGGATGAGCTTTTTGTCCCTAGGCCTTCTCAAAGGACTAGAGGACACGATTTGTGCATGGAGGAAAAACGTTTTAGCCATTTATTTAGGAAAGGGTTCTTTACAGTAAGAGTGATTAAGATGTAGAATGCATTGCCGCAGGAAGTCGTTATGGCAAACTCTATACCTGCATTTAAAGGGGGCTTAGATGCTTTCCTTGCGTTGAAAGACATCCATGGCTACAATTACTAGGTAATGCCTAATGATGTTGATCCAGGGATTTTATCTGATTGCCATCTGGAGTCGGGAAGGTTTTTATTTCCTTTTTGGGGCTAATTGGACCATGCCTTGTAAGGTTTTTTTTGCCTTCCTCTGGATCAACAGAGATATTTCAGGGAGCAGGCTGGTGATGTACTTTGTTCTCTGGTTGAACTCGATGGACGTATGTCTTTTTTCAACCAAAATAGCTATGTAACTATGTAATTATCTAACAGTGACATGGATGGCCGGGGTGGGAAGATCATAAATTCCGTTTTGTCTAGATTTAGTTTCAGGAACCTAGCGGACATCCAGAAGGAGATGGCTGATAGGCAGGAGGAGACCTTGTCCATGGTACTGGGAGATATGTCAGGGGTGTGGAGGTAGATCTAGGTGTCATCTGCATACAGATGATAGCTAAAACCTATGGAGGAGATAACCTTGCCAATAGAGGATGAGTATAGGGTGCACAGTAGGGGGCCAAGGACCAAGCCTTGGGGGACTCCCACCGAGAGGTGGTTGGGGGTGGACGAGGACTCATTGAAGGCGGTCGTGAAGGAGCGGTTGGAGAGGTAGGATGAAAGCCAGGTCAGGGCGAGATCGTAAATGCCCATGGACTGGAGGGACTGGAGGAGTAGGGGATGATCTACTGTGTCAAAAGCTGCTGAAAGGTCAAGGAGAAGGAGAATGGAGTAATTACCTTCAGTTTTAGCTAAGGCAAGGTCATTGACCACTTTGGTGAGAGCAGTTTCGGTTGAGTGGGCAGGCCAAAATCCAGATTGCATTGGGTCTAGCAGTGAGTTGGAATTGAGGTACTGAGTCAGGCATTTGTGAACCAGATGCTCAAGAAGTTTTGAGGCAAAGGGGAGGAGGGAGATAGGGCGGTAGGTGGAGGGTAGCGAGGAGTCGAGGGAGGGTTTCTTGAGCAGGGGTAGTACAGTGGCCTGCTTAAATTCTGAGGGGAAGGTGCCTGTGGATAGGGAGAGGTTGAACAGGGTAGTATGGACTGGGGCCAATTCCGTTAAGTGAGGCTGGAGTAAATCAGAAGGGATGGGGTCAAGGGAGGAAGTAGTGGTATGGTAAGTCTGCAGTAGGTGGATGCCTTCCTCGGTGGTAGTAAGAGTGAATGAGGTGAGGGGAGGATAGGGTGGAGGAGGAGCTGGTTGGTAGGGGGTGGGAGGTGAAGATTGGAGATTGGAGATTTCCTGACGGATGGCGACAATTTTTTTTGTGAAGTGGGTGGCTAAATCTGTGGCAGAGAGGGAGGAAACGGAGGGTGGGGGGTTGGGTTTAAGCAGGGAGTTGAAAGTGGCAAAAAGATGCCGGGGGGGGGCTGGAAGCTTGTGCTCCGATGAGCTTGGTAAAGTATTCCTGCTTCACATGAGCAAGGGCAGTGTGGAACTGCAGCAGGTTAGTCTTGTACTGTAGGAAAACCTGGTTAAGTCTAGTTTTCCTCCATTTCCGTTCAGTGGCACGTGTTTTCCTCTGGAGGTTGCGAGTATGGGTAGTGCACCAGGGCTGGGGGTTAGGGAGTCGGTTTCAGCGAAATATTGGTGGAACAGCTTTCTCTAGGGCTGATGAGAGAGTTTGGCAATACTGAGCTGCAGCAAGATTAGGACAGGTTAGGGTGGGAAGAGTGGAGGAGAGGGCATGGAGGGGGTCAGCAAGGATGCTAGGGTTGAGCTTGCGTAGGTCTCGCTGCCATCGACCAGGTGGGTGGGCGGGTAGTTTGGAGGTACCTTCTGTGAGGAGGTTGAAGGTGAGAAGGTGATGGTCTGAGGGTGGAAAGGGTGCGATGTCAAGGTCTGCAATGGTGGTGGATATAGTGAATATAAGGTCGAGAGTGTGACCTGCAGTGTGAGTGTCCAAGTGAGTTGGCAATGGTGAGTAGCCGGGTCAAAGCGAAGTTCTGGGCTTCATCGATGGGAATATTGAAATCCCCAAGGATGATGGTGGGGAGGTCAGAGGAGAGGATGTGAGGGAGCCAGGAGGCAAGGTCATCGAGAAATTGTGGGGTGGAGCCCGGGGGCGGTATAAGATCGCAACAATGGCAGGGAGGGGGTGGTAGAGGCGGATAGTGTGGGCCTCACATGATGTGAATTGTAGGGAGGTAGGTGGGGTGAGGACACGGAAGGTGCAGGATGGGGAGAGGAGCAGACCCACCCCTCCCCCATTCCTGTTGTCTGGTTTGGGGGTGTGACTGAAGTGAAGCCCCCCGTAAGAGAGGGCAGCCTCTGCGGCAGAGTCAGAGGGGGTGAGCCATGTCTCAGTGAGTGCGAGGATGGTGAGGGATTTGGAGGGGAAGAGGTTGTGGACTGCTGTAAGTTTATTGCGGACGGATCTGGCATTCCAGAGACCGCAGGGTAGGGGGAGCATGTGTTTGTGGGTGGGATGGATGGAAATAAGGTTTGAGCGAGGATGGATGTTGAGGTTATTTGTGGACAGAGGGCTGTAAAGTGTGTGAAGCAGGTCAGCAGGGGATGCTTGTCTGGCAGCAGGCTGTGGTCCAGGACTGGGTGATATATCACCAGCTGCAAGTAAGAGTAGGAGGGAGAGAGTAAGCAAATGTGAATGGGATTTAAATGTTTGTGAGGTTTTTGAGCTGCTGGGGGGAGAGAAAGATTTCAGGAGAGCTAACAGTTCATGAGAAGCCGAGCAAGGTGAGGAAAGCAGAGCAGGTGAAATTAATATGGACTGTGGTACACTGGGAGGATGCATGCAGCAATGCAACTACAATATATGTAAACGTTTACATGGTGTATTCAATAAAAACATGGAAACATTTAATTATTTGTGTTGTATTAGTTTAAGCAGACTTTGATTGTCTATTGTTGTGACTTAGATGAGTATCAAACCACATTTTATGACCAGTTTATGCAGGAATCCATATAATTCCAAAGGGTTCACATACTTTTTATCGCTACTGTATATATGTATATATATTGGGGCTGGTAGCATACAGTATGTCTCTGCATACACTGTATTCTCAGACTCCATACAATGTAGGCATGAAGAGGAGAAATAGTGCATCGGCTGAAAAGAGCCTGTTTTCTCTTAAATTACCCTGTTAATAGTGTAATTAGGAAACAGAGATGTTTCAATTAATCAAGGAAGATATAATCTATGCTCTCCGCAAATCCCATTACAGCAGTGCATTCTTTATTCATGAATCCATAACATGCCCAATATCAAAACCGGTCATTATGCATACGTACTCACAACACAATTACTCATGGCCAGGGCTGAAGATACAAAGGGTTTCATAGTTAATATTTGTTTCTACCACCTGCAAAATGTAGATTGACCACTCACTACTTTGCATGCATTTTTCTGGCTTCTTATAAGAGGTTGGAATTTTTTTATACACAATACTTATTTTTTTTGGTGTGTTTATGTAGCCCTGACATATTCTGCAGAACTTTACAGAGTCCATAGTCATGTCCCTAACAGGAGCACATAGTTTTAGGCCAATTTTGGAGTGAACCCAATTAACTTATCAGTATATGTTTGGGATGTAGGCAGTGCAGGATCATCCGCCAGGCAACCTAGGCATGTGATTGGGGTCTAGAGGATGTCAAGGGGCCCACCTGCCACCTTCTTTGACGTCTCTTCACTTCAGGACCACAAGGACACTTCAAATCTACTACCTCGCCTAGTGCCCCACTACATCTTACTCCCTCTCTGGATGTAGGAGAAATCTGGGGGAAATCCATATAAACACAAGGAGAACATTACAGTCTCCATGCAGATAGTTTGGCTCAGATTTGAACCCGGGACCTCAGAGCTGCAAAGTAAGAGTGCTGTCCACTACGCCATTGTGTTTGCTTCGATTCTGAGCATTTTATGACTGTGCATATGAAATATATTTCCTTTTTTTCTATATTTATATCATACTTTGGGGGATGCGCCGACTCTGCTCCTTCCTCAGAGCCCTCGTTAACCACCGATGATGACACTACCACCATAACAACTTAGACAGCAGACATTTGTAGCTCTGAGGTTAAAAAAAAAATTGAGGTGGACAATCGAAAAAGTAATCTGTCAAAAATAATAGAAACTATAAAAATAAAGCATTATAAGTGTGCCTGCATTCATGTGACATTTTGACTGTTGCTTATAAGGAAATCTTATAAAGAATGGCTTTTGAAAATGTACAGGTTCGACATACTATTTTTAAAATAATAGTTTCTGTTCGCACGTTATTTCTTTATCCTGCCTTGTTAGAAAGACACTTTAATTCATACATTATATTCTTGAAAATGTTGCTAGCAACCTTTGGACTTGGGTTAAGCTTCTGGAAATCCAGCAATTTACTCAGATTATTTTTATTCATGAGACATCTTTTTCTTTAAATACAAATTCGGCTGCTCAGTTTAAAGGTCACAATTTCCATGGCTTTACAATGGAGATGTCTTAGGAGACGCTGCACTTGAGTAACAATGCTGGACTACTAAACTAAGATATTACAATTCCTGTAAGTTGTACAATTCATAAATGTTTTAGCTTTCTTCAATTCATGCTAAAATGAAGATGCTATAGAATGTATATTTAATATGTTAGCTCCTACTTCTTCATCATCGACACTGGGCAAACAAAGTTGAATAACTATTGTTAAAGTACCCATGAACTCGCTTTTAAATTACATATTTTTTATGTTTTTTTTTGTATTTGTGGTGCTGTGACATATGAGTCACAGCACCATCCTGCCCCTTTAGGGTCCCCTGAATATTTCAGCTGAGCAGAGCGGGGGACAGGGGGGAGTGCAAGAGGGGGAGGAAGGTGCTGTGACAAATGTCACATATGTCACAGCACCACAAATAAAAGAGCATTAAAAGTATGTGATTTTAAAATGAGTTTAAATTACCAACTGACTTTTTGAACCTATCATATTTTTAACCTCCCTAGCGTTCTGGATGAGCTGAGCTCGTCCAGAGACACAGAGGTCACTGCTCAGGTCCCGCTGGGCCGATTTGAATAATTTTTTATTTAAAACATGTAGCACTTTACTTGCTGCGTGTCCTACCCGATCGCCGCCGCTACGCACCGTGATACAGGGCCCCACCCCGAAACCCCGTGCACTGCCTGACCAATCAGTGCCAGGCAGCGCTGAGGGGTGGATCGGGACTCCCTGTGACATCGATGACGTCACTCCATTCGTCGCCATCAGGGAAGCCCTTAACCGATTCCGGCCTGACGCAGTACAAATCTACGGCGGGCAGGGGGCGCTGCGGTCCTGACCGGACATATCTTCTACGTCCCATTGACTGCACGCCCCCGCCATTCCCGTCGCTCCCGTTGTGTTCAACCCGCCGAAATTCGCATGCTCTGCCGCCTCTATGACCGCAGAGCACTGTGAGCTGGGCAGGAGCCATTTTCATTGGCTCCTAGCCCTGTCTTTCATGTAAGCAGCTCCCATTGGCTTACATGGGAAAACAGGGTCAGGAGCCAATGAGAGCGGCTCCTGACCCGCTCACATGACTCTTCCTTCATAGAGACGGAAGAGTCTGTATCCTGGGGGTCCCGGCGAGCGGCGATGACGGCGGTTGCGGCGGTAAGGAGCGGCGATTCGTCGGGAATCCGTCGGGATTGGACCAGCGGTCTCTGGTCCTTAGGTGCCCGGAGACCGCTGGTCCGAAAGTGGTGAAGGAAATCCCGTTCAGAACGGGATTTCCGGACGGGTCTTTGCGCCGACGGCGATCAGAGGGGTGGGAGCTAGGAGGCAGGGAGATTAGAATCATGTAGCTAGCGCTAGGCTAGCTACATGATAAAAAAAAATATGCACAAAAAAATTGTTTCCGCTGCCACAGGGCCGCGGGAATCAGAACGCCAGGCAGGTTAAAGGCATTTGTTTAACGAGCACTGACTACTGAGGGGTTTTTACCCCTTTAGGACCAGAGCAATTTTCACCTGTTAGCGCTCCTCCCATTCTTTCGCCAAATAACTTAATCACTCCTAATCACAATGAAATGATCTATAGCGTGTTTTTTTTTTTTCACCACCAATTAGGCTTTCTTTGGGAGGTACATTATTTTATTCTGAACACATTTTAATTGCAATAATAAGAAAAAAATGAAAAAAAAAAACAATTATTTCTCAGTTCTCGGCCATTATAGTGTTAAAACATTCTACTGTGGATAAAACCCACACATTTTAATTGCCCATTTGTCCCGGTTATTGCAACATTTAAAATATTTCCCTAGTACAATGTATGGTGCCAATATTTTATTTGGAACTAAAAGTGCATTTTTTCAGTTTTGCATCCATCACTAATTATTAGCCTGCAAATTAACAAATAACAGTAATATACCCTCTTGACATACCTATTAAAAAGGTTCAGTACCTAAGGCAACAATTTATGTATTTTTATTCAATTTTTTTTCTATATAAAAAAAAAGTTTGGGTACTATGGGGGAGTGTGGGAGGGAAATAGTTAATTTTAGATGTAAGTGTTGGTATTTTTATTAAATAAAATGTGTTTAAATGTAGTTTTAATATTTGGCCACAAGATGTCCTCACTCATTATTTCCGATCTATGTACCTAAGTACGGGAATTGGAAGTAATGCGGTAATGCGTGACACTGTAACTTTAGGAAGATACAATGACGCAGGCATCTAATAGATTCTGGTGTTCATTTTCACGGGGACTTGCATTACCATTCATTAAACTCTATGCTAACGGGCGGTGACGGGAGCGCGTGATGGCTGCCCTCCACTGAAGACGTGTATTCACGGCCCTGGGACTTCAAATGAATTTTTCCAGGCCGTGATTATACTGCACCAGGTGCAGTAAGTAGTTAATATGCCAAAATTGTATCATCAACATTTATTTAACCCAGGCTTTACATTTTGTTGTATAATTTAACATTTACTATATGATTGTTGTAAAAAAAAATGTTTTATATTTAATACATAAAAGTTAACTTCTATCTCTTTAAATGTCTACAACAAAGCTGATTGATAAACAGGGGTGGTCTTGGAGTAATTAAGAATAATAATAATATTAATAATAACAATAAAAATAAAGGCTGAGGACATGGTTTAAAAGTCTGTTGGTGAGAATAAAGCTCCCCACTAATGATGCAATCATGCAAACTTGATTGTACAATCTAACCGCTTCTATGTAATATAAGGCACTATCTAAAGTACCCATTCAACATATATTCACTTGGTTTACCCTTCTACTTCATACATTTGGTAAGATTGTACAATCATGAGTGTATCACTAGTGGGCACCTTAAAGCTGCCCATCAACAACACAATCTTGATTGTACAGTCTTCCCAAATGTATGTAGTAGAAGGGTATTCTGAGCGATTATATACTTTAAGCTGATAATTTAAGAGGTAGTCTCTCATATTACATAGCTTTGGTAAAATTGTGTTATCAAGATTAGATTATTATTGAGCACCAGCATATGTGATAGAAAATGTGTACAAAGGCTTAAAAGCTCAAGATTAATAATTTGAGGGTCGTTTAACCTGATGGGCGTGAACGTGGTGGTTTCCCCCAGGAACGCCTAACGCCGATCAGCGTAAAGTCCTGGGAGAGTGTTTTGCAGTAGATCGCTCGCGCTGATGCGCGTGCATCTCTGCTTGGATGACGGAGCTCCGCTCCACCTTCAGTCTCCCAGCGGCGATCGTCTATTTACTGGGTACAACGCTGCAATCTATGGCAGCGCTGTATTGGGGACAGCCGTATAACACGGTTGTCCCCCTGGCAGGCTCAGGGGTGATCTGCTATCATAGGCTGAAGCCTATGACAACCGATCACAGTGATTGGCTGGAGGGGGGAGAGAGGGAGGGAGATAGGGGGAAAAAAAGAAAAAGCACAAATTTATTTAAAAGGGAACTGAAGAGAGGTGTATATGGAGGCTGCCATGTTTATTTCCTTTTAAGCAATACCAGTTGCCTGGCAGCCCTGCTGATCCTCTGCCTCTAATACTATTAGCCATAGCCCCTGAACAAGCATGCAGCAGATCAGGTGTTTCAGATTCCAATTCGTGAAACATGGCCTGGTCTTTAGGGGGGTTTAAGCCCATGGTGGTTAAATCGGACCTCAACCCATACATCCTCTCTGCTCTAAAAGAAATGCAACAGCATAATAACCTTTAAAAATAATTTCTTTGTTACAGCTGATACAAATGCTAAAATAAATCTGCACTGTTTCTACTTCCTGATTCATGGAAGTAGACATTTTGTTAACATCCAGTGCTTTCAAATGAGCTTATCTGCCTTTAAAGTGGTAAATATCACTGGTATGTCCTCCTTTTGAATCTCACAATTGCTGTAGTGGTGAGACAATTGGTAACGGGTGCATTTAAATCGAATTTGGAGGACTGCTTAGCCTTAATAGTGTATGACTTCAAGAAGAAGTAGAGGAAAGGTGCGTACACATGCACTGCGGCCGCCAACGACGGGTCCGTCAGACCCTCCCGCTGGGCGGACTTTCAGGCGACAGTAGCGCTCAGCGGATCGTTCAGAAACAGCCTTATCAGTCCGCCGACAGCGCGTACACACGTGCTACTGTCGCCTGAAAGTCCGCCCAGCGGGAGGGTCTGACGGACCCGTCGTTGGCAGCCGTAGTGCGTGTGTACACACCTGAAGACATGGTTTTGGCTTTCAGGAGGTTCAAGGATGAAAGAGATGCATTAGTATGGTCAATGCAGGATGAACCAACATGTAGATAAACTGGATGCATTTGTACAAGTAAAAGGCAGGAAACCCATTAAAATTATAAGCTCCATAACTCACACAATGGATCATATTGTATATGCATTGCATATTATATTGTATTACAATGGAAAAATTAAATGTACCGTATATACTCGCATAGAAGCCGAATTTTTGAGCACAAAAAATGTGCTCAAAAGTCCCCCCTTCGGCTTCTAGGCGGGTCAGTGTCCTCCGGGGGCCCTCCCGACTTGTCACTGAGGAGTGTAAGGGATTGTGCAATGATCCCCCACTCATGTGCTGCATCCCCGGCTGCCTCGTATGTCCCTGCACACTCGTGGCAACGGTGTATAATCCAGCATTACATCTGACCTGTGTCCCCTGGGTAAGTTGTAAGAGAGAAGGACATCGTCACTGCTCCACAGGTGCACAGTTTAAAACAGAGATGCCGCTTCCTCCAGGGCTCCCCGCTGTGTCCATGTCCGTGGTAGTTCAGACGCAGTGCATGTATTAGAGTCACGTGCAGCTCTGGGGATTCCCTTGCCTCTCTGCCCCGCTCGCTGTTTCTCAAGGCGCCACTAGATGGCGTCATATGATAGACAGCGAACGGGACAGAGGCAAGGGAATCCCTAGAGCTGCACGTGACTCTGATACATGCACTGCGTCTGAACTACCACGGACATGGGCACAGCGGGGAGCCCTGGAGGAAGCAGCAACTTCATTTTGAAGGTGCGTCTGTGGGGCAGTGACGATGTCTCTCTCTCTGCTACAACTGATCAGGGGACACAGGTCAGTTGTAGTGCTGGGTTACACTCTATGTTGCCGCTGAGGTGCAGGGACATAAGAGAGAGGGGGGAGCAGGCCAGCACGATCATTGCACGATCCCTTACACAAGTCAGCCCCCTTGTGCTGGTGGTTACACATGTCATGCCAGCCTGCCAGTCAGTCAGTCCAGTGACATGTGTTGTTCCTTATCCTGCTAGCCAGACACTCTAGTCAACTCTTGTTGTTGTTGTCCCTGCTATACCAGCCTGCCAGTCCAGCCACACCAGCCTGCAAGTCCATGTGTTGTCTTCCCTAACTTTCCAGCCAGCCATTCCAGTCTGAACTTGTTGTCCATGTCCCTGTCATGCCAGCCTGCCAGTCCATATGTGTTGTCCTTATCCCTGTACTGCTAGCCAGACCCTCATTTTAACAATGAAGGGTTGAAATGGTACTGAACTCAGAACTTCCTTTCTATTTATACTGTGGAGGGGGCTATACTGGGGGGAGGGAGGCTTATATGCGAGTCAATCACTTTTTCCAGTTTTTCAAAGGAAAAGTGGGTACTTCGGCTTATATGCGGGTCGGCTTATTTGCGAGTATATACGGTAAGCTTAAAATCAGGATTGTAGAACATTTCAGGGAAACTGCAAACAAGAATGCCAAAGGCCCAAGTTATATACTAAGTTATATACTATGCTGCTGTGTTGAAAAAGCTTAAGAGGGGGTATCTCAACAATTGGAGTCTAGATGGATTTAAATTAGGTATGCTATGCCCATATGGTTTTACCACTGAGTTGAGTATACAGTAGCTTCTTTCTCAGGGGAGTAAGTGTGACTGTTGAGTTATGAGCGGTTATATGTACGTTTGGTGCCAGGATAGGTCAACATAAAATCATTGTGAAGGCCTAAAGGAAAAGAAATAATAAAACCCAATATTTTTTTTGTAGAAACATAAAGTAACATTATTATTTAGTATTTATATAGCGTCAATATCTTCTGCAGCTCTGTACTTGTCACTTAGCTGTCCCTCAGAGGGACTCACAATATAATCCCTACCATAGTTACCTATGTGTCTATGTATATATCGTGTAGTGTATTGTATCGTGTAGTGTATCGTGTATTGTTGCCTTTGGCCAATTTAGGGTGATGCCGATTAACTTTTTTGTATGTGTTTTGGGGATGTGGGAGGAAACTGGAGTGTCTGGAGGAAACCCACACAGACACGGCAAGAGCATGCAAACTCTGTGCAGGTAGTGCACTGGCTGGGATCGGATCGGGGTCCCATCGCAACATGGCAAGAGTGCTAATCACTACGCCACCATCCTGTCCGTTATATATGTATCTAAAAGCTCAACATTTGGACATTTGCGTTCCTTACAGGAATAAAATTCCATTAATTTAATAAACTTTAACAAGAAATGAGGCATAGACAAAGATGAGTTAAATAATCTGGTTCTTACAAAGTTTTAATAAAGCCATCAGACACCCGTGGATGCTTGATTTGCAGTATTCTCATTATGCAAAAGTCAAAAAGATGGTCCCTAGCCTTTCAGATTCAGGTGTATAAATTGTGAGCATGCATAGTAACCAGATACTTGACCTTAGACTAATCAAAAATGGATTCCAGAATGAATGAGTGGTAAATGAGAATGAAGTGTGCTTAACAACTAGTTTTTTTTACTTTGTTAATTATATGATTGCTCTGTATCTATAAAGGAGAACCACAACACCTTATTTCTGAGTATTGTGGCAACCAAACGTCTTCTCAATTAAAACCGCATTTAAAATAATTTATTTTAATAAATATTGACAAAGCAAAGCTTTATGCAGTTCTCGCTCCCTTCACAATGGAGAACATTTCTGTAATCCTAAAGATAACAGTTCACTAAACAGTTTAACAGAGATTTTCTAATCTGATCTCATCTTTTATTGGAATTGATGGAAGAGACAGAAGAGTTCCATTTATAGCAGCCACAGTACACCTGCAGGTCTTGGGGGAAGGAGCCCACAATATCGAGGATGTGGGTTTTGACATGTGAAACAAATAATGATGGACATGTCTTTTCATTCTCATCTGCGGAACAATCTTTCACGCACCAATGGAGCATATATTTGTAATCATATAAGTCGGATATCTTTTCCCACAAGTATACCTTAGTAGGAGATGTTGCTGGGCTAGCAGACTGGCAGCTCTCAGGTACAGATGGTTATATATTTTTCTAATGAAAGAAACCAAACGATCAAATGGGTAAACTTCAAGATGGGAGTTCATTTATCCTGAAATGATAATAGCTGCCAGCACTTGTATCCCACATAAATCCAAAAGTGTTTACCAGCTGTAGGTTTTACTGCTTCTTCTTTCCAAGTTGGCATTTGAAGATTCAACCTTTAATCTTTAAAGCAAACCTAAAGCGAAAATAAACTTTTGAGAATTTTATGTGTAGTACAGCTAAGAAATAGAACATTGGTGGCAAAGAAAAGATTCATATTGTTTTCCAGTACAGTAAGTGTTAAACAACTTCAGAAGTTATCTGTGCAAAAGAGCTTCTCTGAGCTATTCGACCCACTGGGTCGAATACAGTCCTGTTTTCTGAGGCACTTAAACAGCCAAGAAACAGTGAGAGAAAGCTTGAGATAAGGTGCTGGAAAGTTTAAAGGGTCATTATTTCTGCTTTGTTTTATAGCTTGAAATCCGTACTACACATACAATTCATATCATAAGGTTGTTTTTTTCGCTTCAGGTTTGCCATTATGCCCTTTTTGGCCTAGTTTAATTTAGCTTAAAGACGAACTCCAGTGAAAACAATGTAATAAAAAAGTGCTTCATTTTTACAATAATTATGTATAAATGATTTAGTCAGTGCTTGCTCATTGTAAAATCTTTCTTCTCCCAGATTCACATTCTGACATGTATTACATGGTGACATTGTTACTGTGGGCAGGTTATGTAGCTGCTTCTAGCTGTTCTGGCTGTTACAGACAGCTGTAAGCAGCTACTTCCTGTCTGTGAACATTGTTACATTGTGGCAGTTTGCCCAGAGTACCGCGGTACCAGAGCTTCTTGGGGGAGGGGTTTCACCACAATATCAGTCATACAGCGCCCCCTGATGGTCTGTTTGTGAAATGCAATAGATTTGTCATGTAAAAGGGGGTATCAGCTACTGATTGGGTTAAAGTTAAATTCTTGGTCGGAGTTTCTCTTTAACACACATGTACATAAAGCAACACTAAACTAACCATACAGAAACATACAAAACACAAAAAGGTTTCATTATCCATTCTACACATACAATTTATTATATCATTTTTTTTAGTTTCAGGTTTGCTTTAAGAAACAATTTATGTATACAAAATACATTAAGGTTGTATACAGTGAACAATATAATCAGTTAATTGTGTTATTATTTCCCGGTGCTATCATCCCCCGGTGTTTGTTCACAATAGCAGTAAGGTGTGTGTGAAAGCACTGGAGGGGGTTGCTAAGTTTGAGACATACTACACCGTAGATGTTTATCCTCTTTATACATGAGTTTATGAAGACATTGCACTGCTGAGAAGAAGGAATATCTGCTGGCTGGGCCGCATGCGTGTTTGCTGATATGATTAGCCTGGAGTTCCGGTGAAAGCAATTGGTTTACTTTATTTGGCTAGAGTAATGTGCAAATGAAGATGATAAGTGTTGCAACTCCCTGGTGTTAAAGCGTTCCAGATGTGTAATAACCAATTGGTGTTGTAGGATTTTCTATAAGTAATAATCAAGGACATTTATAAAGGACATTTTTGCTGAGCGTTAAACCTTTTTGCATTCAGTGTATACGGTGAAGCATACAGTCAATGAAAAGTATGCTTTACTGTAACTGTTAACGTGCACATTTTGTGATGCCACAAACACATATACAATGTCAGTTTATATGTACACATTTGCCCTTGTATAGTGATTAATGTTCTACTTTAGCGGTGGCCAGATTTAGGATTGACAGTGCTGCATAGGAATGTATGCGCTTACTCGTATACATAACTACTTCCTGTGTTCCAGCGTGGTTACATATTTACAGGAAGTGCTCACCAATGGTGGATGACATCACTTCTGGTAGGTCATATGTGCGGCATATCTGAATGCGCACACGTGACCACCTAGACGCCGATCACACTAGGAGCAGCCCCCAGCATCTCTTGATAAAATGACTTGGGCGCCGCGGAACCGGTGGAGCAGTACGGCGGTGGCTACCTTCTCCTCTCCATGCTTTTCCCATCATACTCCTTGTCTGGGTATAGTATTGCCTCTCATCCTTATCACTACATACTGTTACTGCGATCATAGTCACCTCATCACATCACTTGTCAATCCCAAATCCTACCCTATGGTCTTTATATATATGCACTTTATTGATTTGATATATTTATATGGATGTTTATATTCCTCATATGCACTGTTTATTTGTTTGATGCAATACTAGTGAACCCGGGTTCTACATCCCATAGGTAGTTCTAACTGAACACCTTGGGCTAATAAGATACTATTAAGTGTGATCATATACCCTTGCATATATTTGAGATATTATTGATGCCGTGCAGGCTATATGTGGAGAGGATGAATTGCTTTTTTAATTGGTTTTAAACATTGTAGTGTTTACCTATATTTGGATAAATAAAATGTGTTAAATTTGTATACATGTGGAGTGCTAATTTATGGGCTACATAGTGTTTATTTTTCAACATTGCTGTCTCTTAAAGCCCCAGCACACACTTAGTGCAAAAGTCCAATTTCTTTTACGATGCCACACACCGTTATACTGCAACGCACCTATTGCATTGTGAAGGTCACATAGGTGGTGCATTGCAGTACAGCAAGCCATGTTATAATGATGTTATTTCTGATTAAATCATTAAAATCCTGTCAGGCCTCTCGTTGTATAGAATTACAAAAAAACAACTTCTTCATGACTGCTTGCGGTTATTGACTGATTCAAGAAATGCATCTAGTTTAGCTTTAACTGGAGGACATTTGCTTATCCCCACTCGATCTGTCATCTAGCAATTAAGGTTGCAAAATTACATTTTATTACCCTGATGCTCCTTGCACACACTATGTGGAAACAGTTTATGGTCCAATTTGTGTCAAAAATCCATCAATATAAGAAGTATTCACAAAGTGGAAAAGTCCAAAGCAAAGCAACTGATATGCAATGTAAAGGCACTTAAGCTAAGTACACACTTTCAATTATAATTGGCCAATTACTGACCAATTTTACCACCCCCATGCAGTATGATGGCCAGCAGATTTTGAATACTTAAGCTGAGTACACAGAAGATAAAAGTCTTTGAAAAATGAAAGATCAAAGATAATCTGCAGATAATCTTTGCAAATAAGTTAAACAAAAGACCTCCAAAGATAGCAACGAAAGATATCTGTCTCTTAATCTTTCAGATCCATCCTGGTGGAACTGATCTGCAGACGATTGTTTATTAAACAAGGTGTGTATGGAATCTGCAGATAATTATTAACTTTTGTGTGCACTTGCATGCATGAAAAAGAAGGTAGTAAATAGACTATGAAAGCATTTTGCAGTAACTGATCTTTTTCAGATGTGAACAGCATCTTTAGAAAGATCAATCTTTCAAAGCTCCCTGACAAACCTATGTGACAGATTGATTCCTCAGTTTGCAAAGATTTGTATCTGATGGATGTACTCAGCTAGAATAGACGACTGTGCAGGTATGCTCTTATACTACATAGAACTGGAAAAATTGGCCTTAGATCTTTCATTTTCCAAAGACTTTAATGGCATGTGTTTATTTAGCATTACAATTCAATGTAAATGCTTTGATGAATCACTTTTTGAGTGTTTTACTTTTTTACTCTGACATCTATTTTTGAAAACCCACCCTGATGATCGAAACTAGCAGATGCTCAGCTTGCAGTAACTGTGAGCATGGAGAAAAGTGAACAGTTCTTCAGAGCATATTAGTTAAAAAGAATTAATGCCAAGACTGAAATTGCTGAGGATTTTTTTTTTTTTTTTTGGGGGGGGGAGGGGGGGTATTTTATAAAGTATATGGAGAGTTTCACCCTAGTGCTGGTACATGGTTGTTAATAGGTGCATTAGAATAGTGAGATGTTCCATATAGTGGCTGCAGTCAGAAATGTTTTGGGCCCCTACCTGTGATCTCCAAGGCTGGCTTTTATATTCTCAGTCTTTGACTGACCTCTGCATTTCATCACCAAGAGAGTAGGGGCTAGTTCAAATAGACAGTGGAGATGCAGGGCCATATCCTATTCAAGGTGATAAGTAGCTTGCAGATGCGAGCCACTTATCACCTTGCCATCGCGCGAGGATTAGCGGCAAATCCTATTGCCCATATCCTTCACGCGATGGCCGATCGTTAGGGAGCATTACTCAGGCGAAAGCCTGAGCGATGCTCCCTTTTACCGAGCGATGGGGAGTGAGGTTTACGCTGATTTGCTGTCCATCAGCATCACGGCCTCACTCCCCACACATGCGCACTCGCCCGCTGAACATCGCCGCCATTTTCTGCCGCAGCATCTGGGGGTCTCCTTTAATAAGGAGACCCCCAGAGCTCCCCGTCGGGTCACCGCACAGTTTAGAAGCCCCAGCGCAGCTCTGCAAAGGCTCCCCTGTCATACGTACCGCCGCCGATCACCCGACGCCTCTCGCCGCAAAATCCATCACGTAATTACAGAGTATCTAACCCTGTAATTACTGTCCGCATCAAAAGAGCCCGGGCAAAGCATCTTTGAATTTGCAACCGGGCTTCCCATTGGTCCGCTGTCTGAACCAATAAAATGGCTCAGACAGCGGACCAATGTGGAGCCCGGCTGCAGATTCAAAGATGCTTTGCCCGGGCTCCTTCTATGCGGACAGTAATTACAGTGTTAGATACACTGTAATTACGTGATGGATTTTGCGGCGAGAGGCGTCGGGTGATCGGCGGCGGTACGTATGACAGGGGAGCCTTTGCAGAGCTGCGCGGGGGCTTCTAAACTGTGCGGCGACCCGACGGGGAGCTCTGGGGGTCTCCTTATTAAAGGAGACCCCCAGATGCTGCGGCGACGACGTGTGTTAGCTAGTTTAGACCTGCTTTTTGCAGGTCTAAGCTAACGCTCAAGTCTGCCGGGAAGCATCGCTTCCCGGAGACATGATAAGGGTAATTGGAGTCCGTGGTAAGAACTCGCTGGGCGATTATACCGCCCAAGCAAGTTTTTTTCTGCCTGGGGGGGTCTAAAGTTTAATTAGATTAGGCGATGCCCCCATCGCCTAAGTTAAGAACTCGCCAGTGCTTAGCGCTGGCGAGTTCAGCAATAGAATATGGCCCGCAGTGTGGCTACCATGTTCCAGTAGCCTAAAACCCTTAGCACTAGTGATTTGAAAAGCTCTTGTAATGTAATGCAATGGCTGATTTTTATAAAATCATGTTGCTGGAGTGAGAACACACGCATAGCATTACATTGGCAAGAGCTTTTAAAATCACAAGCGCTTAGAAAAAGCTCTTGTAGAGTGAACCAGCCCTTGATATCCTTAAAGGATTAGATCACATTAAAGTGGTATGAAACTCAAATTTAATCTATGGTCTAAAAGCATTAAACACAGCATGAAACTAATAAGGACAAGCATATTATTGTTACTGAGAGGGTTAATAATTCAAACTTCCACTTCACTTATAAGCTAATTGATAAAATTGCAGTTGCCAGCCAAAATCATCAGATTGTGTTGAGGTGTATGGAGCTGTATAAACAATACAGAAAAGCTTCTGCTGTATCCAAAGAGGAGGCAGAAAACTCTGCTTTGTTTGCACAGCAGTTAGTTAATTACAAGACAATATAATAATTTGTCCTTCAAACCTGCAGTTAAGAAAATTCAAGCACCAACCATGGAGTTTGTTGTCCACAAATAAATATCAGCTTCCATATCCCTCTCACTTCAGGTTCCCAGACAGTCACCTTACAGTATTTATGGTATTTGGCGATTAAAAACATCAATAACTTTGCAAGTTAAAGTCAAAAAATTGTTTTAAACTGCTGCTATTTAGTTAAGTGCCCACAGCCTTTCCCTTTATGTCTGGGCTGTACCCTTATTATTGGATGCATTGTGGGGCCTCAACAGGGTACCCAGGCAAACAATGTAATGGAATCAGACTGGCCATGCTACTTGATACAATGTTTTAATATCTGTGAACAGATAAGCTTATTACAATTGGGCAAGCTTGCATTTTGTATTTTAGAAATTGAGTCTAACCAAATTTGCTCTTTAGAATTGTATATGGAATTTATTAAATAAATGAAAAAAATATATAAATAATTGTCTCACGAATGATAACCACCGTGTGCTGGTTGCTGAAACTGAGAAACAGCCATATGTTATATTCATGAGGGTCCTCAGGCCTGAAACACCAATTTTTATTAATGGCACGGCATATCAGGCATATTTATTTGCGTATTTGCAATCACACCACAATATGATTTGTATTTATTAGGATCTGCATGTCAGTGGCATAGGAAATAACCAGTAATTTTACACTTACTATAGCAATGCAGGGTACAATAGCTCAAAATAATTAATTATTTACAATTCATCTTTAAAGGAACATTATTAATACCCAAGTGTTCTAAAATGACAATGCACAAATAATGTCTAAGTAGCTGTGTAAACATTTTCCTACTTTTCCTGTTCAATATCAGAGGCAAAAGCTTTAATTCATTGTGCTTTGGATTTAGCTGTATTAGAACAAATCTTTCTCAAAAGGGGTGTCTGCTTCAATGCACAGCCAGTGTTGTTTTGTTTTGCATATCAGACTACAATGTATTTTTCTCTGAAAGCAAAAAAAGTATGAAAAGCTGTGTTGTCACACACAATTACAAATGTTTATAACAAGTTACATTTCCTCTGCTCTCTTCAGACACTTCAGTCAGAGACACAGGACATTCTGTTACACACACAGGGTTAACAAAGGCACTGTGAGGGAATTACCCCTCCCTTCATTGTTCACTCTGCCATCAGATTAGAGCAGACTGCCATCAGTTAAAGGATACCACAACTGACAAAAAGGAAGGTGCGGTGGCAAGGGAAGGAAAATTAGATACTTACTGCCTCTCTTGTTCCCTGCCGTCAGCCGCCGGTCTTCTCCAATAGATGCCGGTGTCGGGCGACTCTTCTGACCTCTAACCTGGACATACTGCGCCGACACACTGCGCATGAGCAGTATGTCCATTCTTCACCGCTTCTGCCAGTGCATAATTTCGGCAGAAGCAAGTTGTAACGTTTACGGGTTTCTATTTCCGTGCGCGCTGACACAGCGGAAATCCTCCACAAGCGTATAATTAGACAGTACCCAGCTTGGATGCAATGCACCAGTAGAGGGCAATTCCCACCAGCAGATGGAGCTGTGGAGTGCAGACGAGCACAGCCTCTGCACGGCCACAGATGCCAGATGGGAATTGTACAGATACAGGCAAAGTAGGGCACGAAAGCCCTCCAAATGAAAGAGCACAGAGACAGGATTAATGTGTGTCGCCCAATCTAGTCGCCACCCAGCGACAGTGAACACACATCCACAGAAACAAAAGTGGGAACGCAATTGCAAGAGATGCGATTGCCAGATGTGACAGAAGGCTGAACAGAACAGAGCACGAGAGTAGCAAAGGCACAGCAAACAACAATCAGAAGGTAAAGAAAATAACAAACGCTAGCTAAACGCGAACACCGCAGTCATTCGCAACAGCGAACGCATTTCTGCACGATCACCGCGTGTTAGGCGCCCAGTGATAACCGTGCCACCCTAACTAACCAATGACAGACAAACACGAAATAGAGAACACGAACGCTTGCTAAACGGTTACCTCACCGAGCCTACAGCAAGCGTTCGTATAAGACAAGACAGAGAGGAGGAGCGGCCAGCAGCAACCGTAGCTCTGGCCTACACTCCCAGACAGAGTTCAGAAGGAACCACCGCTGCTACCGCTAGAGCGAGTGCGATCCAGACTGACAAACAGATGGGGCTACCAGTAGCAACCGCTGCTCTGGTTAGCACCCCCAGACAGAATACAGAAGGAGGCACTGCCACTACCACTAGGGCGAGTGCGATCCAGACAGATGAACAGAAGGGGCTACCAGTAGCAACCGCTTCTCTGGTTAGCTTCCCCAGACAGAATACAGAAGGAGGCACTGCCACTACCACTAGGGTGAGTGCGACCCAGACAGATGAACAGAAGGGGCTACCAGTAGCAACCACTGCTCTGGTTGGCACCCCCAGACAGAATACAGAAGGAGGCACTGCCACTACCACTAGGGCGAGTGTGATCCAGACAGATAAATAGATGGGGCTACCAGTAGCAACCTTTGCTCTGGTTAGCACCCCCAGACAGACAGAACGATTCCCTGTCGACCGCCGCTGGCGACAGGGCAATCGAGACACAAAGACTGTACAGGCAAAACAGGTAATACAATCCGACTGCACTAGAGGGAATGCCTAGTACAGTCCCAAGAATTACTCTAAGATAATCTTTAACAAACAGGCAAGGCTGACACTCTAGGAGTGTTTAGCAGTAACAAACCATTAAGATGACCAGCAAAGGATTTTGGGAGAACATGGTATTTATACTGCCAGCCTTCAAAGGAGGCAGGTAGGCAATTTGCATAACAAATATATGCACATTCCTCAGCAGCAGAGCAGGTCTCAAACTTGCAAAGCAAAGACAGGTCTCTTTTCCAGAGACCTGCAGCCCTCAGACTTAAAGGAGTACTATCGATTGAAACGACTTTTTTTTTAATACTCTATATTAGTGTACACATTACCACTAGTGCTAGGGGCACTTTATTTATTCACCCAGGTCTCTCTCTCACTATCCCTGCTTAAAAATTCATTTCTCACACAGCTCATAGTAGTTTGGGTCACCCTGAGCTGCTTGGTTACTCTGTCACACAGCTCACAAATATATTTCACTGTGTCACTCACAGCATGCAGCAGACATGAGGAGAAATAGACTGATCTGAGGTGGTAACAGGTAACTAAATGAGCTGTAATATTGCTGGAATATAACTAGCTATTGTGTTTACACTCAGACTGCTTGCCTGGCTGTCTGCTTGAGGTGATACACTCCAGGCTGCATCCACTTTACAAGCTGCTGAGAGGGGCAGATCACTGTTTACAATTAGCATTATTAGTAGCTTTATCAGTCAAGAGAAGCAAAGATAATAAACACACATTGCTAGAATCTTTAACCCCTTACCACCATATCAACAAGATTCTTTCAGCAAGGTAATAATTAAACTATAAACTGAGGAGTAGATAGCAACTCCCCTGTGCAGACATGGTCTAGCCCTCTGGGAGCAGTCAGTATTAGATACATTTTGTATCCAACACTGACGCCAAAACTGACGGAGGATTTTACAGCTGAGAGGAACAGCTGTGTGAGGAATAAAATTGCTCCTAGTACTTGCCCTAATGTGTGCTACAACATACAGCATTTAAAAATAAATGCATACATCGATAGTATTCCTTTAAGGTATGGTCAAACAGCTGTCTGTCAGTGCAGACAGCTGAGCAGATCGTTACATAAGTTCACTCCCCTGGCTCCTCCTTCCATGCAGCGCAACACGTTATGAAGGAGGAGCCAGGGAAGTGAACTTGCTTCTGCCGAAATTATGCGCCGACAGAAGCAGTGAAGAACGGACTTACTCCGCATGCGCGGTGCAGTATGTCCAGGTTAGAGGTCAGAAGAGTCGCCCAACTCCAGCATCTATTGGAGAAGACCGGCGGCTGACGGCGGGGAACAAGAGAGGCGGTAAGTATCTAATTTTCCTTCCCTAGCCACCGCACCTTCCTTTTTGTCAGTTGTGGTATCCTTTAAGTGTGAAAGGAATTTGATACAGTAAACAAAAGACGTAAGCAAGTGAATTGTATACATCATTATTTACCAGCACTTCAGCAACTCTCTCAATCCCAGATTAAAATAACATGTTAGAAGTGCAGAAAAACTTTTTGAGACAAGCTCAGTGAAAAAGAACAGTGAGAGAACAGTTTTTGTCATGAAAAGAACATTTTTATACAGTATACGTAAGAGGGCCTGCTATCAAGACAATTAACATTGTTTTTTATACTAGACAACTGAACTTTGTGATGAAAGCAAAAGCTCCTATATAGTGTTCCTTTAAAGAAGCATTGTAGTGTCATATAGTAGAATTCAGTAAATTATTCAGAATACACGCTTTTATAGTAGTTTTCCTGGTTTCAGCATCAAAAACGCTTCCTATCCTCTATAATAAAACCCCGTGTCCTTGCGTCACACTGTCCCTGTGTAGCTGGACAGGAGGGCGGGGACAGGGAGCCCAGCGGGCGGCGTGTGAGCGGGCGGCCGGGTGTGCTGCGTGTGAACGGGCGCGCGCACAGCGAGAAACACAGACCTACAGCCTGTTTTTAAAGGGAAGGTTCAGGGAGGGTGGGTTAAAAATAAAAATCAAATTCCACTTACCTGGGGCTTCCTCCAGCCCGTGGCAGGCAGGAGGTGCCCTCGCCGCCGCTCCGCAGGCTCCCGGTGGTCTCCGGTGGCGCGCCCGACCTGGCCAGGCCGGCTGCCAGGTCGGGCTCTTCTGCGCTCCAAGGCCCGGAACTTCTGCGTCCCACGCCGGCGCTCTGACGTCATCGGACGTCCTCCGGGCTCTACTGCGCATGCGCAGAACTACTGCGCATGCGCAGTAGAGCACAGAGGACGTCCGACGACGTCAGAGCGCCGGCGTGGGACGCAGAAGTTCCGGGCCTTGGAGCGCAGAAGAGCCCGACCTGGCAGCCGGCCTGGCCAGGTCGGGCGCGCCACCGGAGACCACCGGGAGCCTGCGGAGCGGCGGCGAGGGCACCTCCTGCCTGCCACGGGCTGGAGGAAGCCCCAGGTAAGTGGAATTTGATTTTTATTTTTAACCCACCCTCCCTGAACCTTCCCTTTAAGGCTTAGGTTTGCTAGTATCTATATAATGATGTATATCAGTATGTTGCCTGCCCTCCAAGTGATGTTCAGTCTAGGCTTATTAGCTATTTGGAATTCTCCTTCCAATGCATTGTGGAAGGCCAGGTATATTTGCTACTGACTTTAGAACTCTCAGTACACATTCTAGGGAGATCAACTGACAGGACTGAAGATGTCCCCACTTGTGACAAATTTTCAGTATGTAAATCAGGATGAGGACATTTTTTTTTTTTTTACAAAAAGCAACCACTGACTAATTTATAAATTAATATTGTAAAAAAGAAAAACAAACAATTTTATTCATTACACAATTTTCAATACAGTTCATCTTAAAAGTGTACCCAAGTGTAACCCAAACCACAACTTGTGAAAGCAAATCCATTGTAGTCAATATAGAGTCATGATTTCAATGTGGATTGCAGCTGGTCCAGACCCCATGATGTCACTCATCGCTGCCTGGTGAAGTTGAACTGCCAACTGAGGGCAAGGAGGGCAGCATGAGGGAGCGGCAGACTGCCAATGATACTGAGGTGCAGACAGATTGCAATCTGAACTTTACTTTTTTAGATTGAAAAAAAACCCAAGGTGTTCCCATTTCCTTCATCTCTTTTCAGTGACAAATCAGAAAGGGTAAATCTTATTACTGTGGATATGACAGCAATAAAAATGTTACAGATCAAAGCACACATAAAAATGCCTGAAATTTCCCTTTAGAGTATCATAGAAATTTAGAAATGTCAGCTAAAGTGGCATGCCTGGCTTACAATCCTTTGAATTCCAGGAAGACATGACATCCAGACGCTCACATTTTAACGTTCATTTTCTGTAATTAAGGGGATGCCTCAGTCCGGGATCTGCCTTCTGTTCAGCACACGACATTTCCTGGAAAAAAAGCAATTTCATTTCTTAATCGCTTTACTTGATTCCTAAAAATATTAATGTTTCTTGAAATCTGCTTGTAAAACAATCGTATTGTAAGACCCCATTATAGGAGCTACTTGTATTTGTGTTTGTATGCCCATTATAAGCTATTTTTACAACTCAAGCTATTGATTTATATATTATTTTTCTCATTATTTACAGGAGCTTCAAAGTGACACTTAACACTGCACAGCAAATCATTGGGAAAATTACTGCAGCCTTAGAGCCTGTTCACATTTCCTTGCAGCTGCCCAAGCTTCCACTTCACTTAAAGGATACATGAGGTGACATATGCCATGATGAGATAGACATGTGTATGTACAGTGCCAAGCACAAAATAACTAGGCTATGTTCCTTTTTTTTCTTTCTCTGCCTGAAAGAGTTAAACATCAGGCATGCAAGTGACAGTTTCTGTCTGGGTCAGGACTGGGTTGGATTATTGCGTAACCCTCACTATTAACCTCTTGAGGACCACAGTGCTTACTCCCCTAAAGACCAGGCTATTTTTTGTGTAATTGCCACTGCAGCTTTAAGGCCAAGCTGCAGGGCCGCACAACAGAGCACACTAGTGATCCCCCCTTTTCCCCCCACCAACAGTTCTCTCTGTTGGTGGAGTCTGGTCGCCCCCCCCAGTGTTTGTTTGTTTGTTTGTTTTTTGTAAATATTTATACTAATCTTTTTTAATTAAATTTACTTATTTATTTATTTACAATACCCTCCATCCCCCCGCCAGCCAATCCCTGTGATCAGCTGTCATAGGCTTCAGCCTATGACAGCCGATCACCACCAACAGTCAGGAGGGGACAGCCGTGTCACACGGCTGTCCCCAGTACAGTGCTGCTGCAGATCGCAGCGCTGTACTTAGAAGAAAGACGACGGTTTCAAGGTCTAAAGTCTTCCAAGCAGCAATCGCCGCTCGTAGACTGAAGGTCTAGCTCAGTTTGGCCTACCAACAGGAGATGCGCGCGATCTCCTGCAAACTGCCGCCCCAGGACTTTATGCCGATCGGCGTTAGGCGGTCTCGGGGCTGCCGCCTCATCCACGCCCATCAGCGCGACGCGGTTGCCAAGCAGTTAAGGAATTACAACCATAAAGCACTTTCCTGGCAGAAAGTGGCTTCTGAGAGCAGGAAAGTGAAAAAAGAGTCAAAAGTTCATAGATTTTAGCACTGGCATACTACAATGAATGTGTCATGGAGCAGAGGCAATTAAATAGTAAAAGCTTAAAAAGTAGATTTAAATATACAATAAAACTGTAGGATAGCTTACAAAGTAATTTTTAGTAGGAGGATAGATACAATGTTTTATCTCATCAGTTTATTTTTTACCTCATGTTTCCTTTAAAGGGACTCCGAGCACCTCTCATGGGCATGCCTTTAAGCCAGATGACTTCCAACAAAGTCGTGCTATGACCCCTCTGGAGGAGCCTCTTGCAATGGCCATGAATGTCACTTCCTCTTCCTACTTCATTCAGTGATGCACTTCTCTAACAGAGAAGACAGGGGTGACCCGGAAGTTATAACATAGCCAAGATGGCAGCCGCAATTTTTAAATTGAAATCGAATAAAAACTATTTGGTGTAGAATGGCATCAACTGAAAGAGGAGAGCACAAGCTACAGAAAGGTATGCACCTTTAACCACTTCAGCCTTTAGTCGTTTTCACTTTATGCATCTGAGCAATGTTCACCTCCCATTCATTAGCCTATAACTTTATCACTACTTATCACAATTAACTGATCTATAGCTTGTTTTTTCCGCCACCAATTAGGCTTTCTTTGGGTGGTACATTTTGCTAAGAGTCACTTTACTGTAAATGCATTTTAACACAAAGAATAAGAAAAAAAACTGAAAAATTCATTATTCATTATTTGTCAGTTTTCGTCCATTATAGTTTTAAAATAATACATGCCTCCATAATTAAAACTCATGTATTGTATTTGCCCATTTGTCCCGGTTATTACATTGTTTAAATTATGTCCCTATCACAATGTATGGGGAAAATATTTTGTTTAGAAATAAAAGTGCATTTTTAAATTTTTCCATTTTGCATCCATCACTATTTACAAGCTTATAATTAAAAAAAAAAAAGAAATATTTCATGTTTACATTGATATTTAAAAAGTGTAGACCCTTAGGTAAATATTTACATGTTTGCTTTTTTATTGTAATGTTTGTTTGTTTGTTTTTTTGGGGGGGGGGGGGTATTTTTGGGAGGGTTGGATGTAAACAGTAATTTTTTTTGTACAGTGGTGTGAAAAACTATTTGCCCCCTTCCTGATTTCTTATTCTTTTGCATGTTTGTCACACTGAAATGTTTCTGCTCATCAAAAACCGTTAACCATTAGTTAAAGATAACATAATTGAACACAAAATGCAGTTTTAATGATGGTTTTTATTATTTAGTGAGAAACAAAACTCAAAACCTACATGGCCCTGTGTGAAAAAGAAATTGCCCCCTGAACCTAATAACTGGTTGGGCCACCCTTAGCAGCAATAACTGCAATCAAGTGTTTGTGATAACTTGCAACAAGTCTTTTACAGCGCTCTGGAGGAATTTTGGCCCACTCATCTTTGCAGAATTGTTGTAATTCAGCTTTATTTGAGGGTTTTCCTGCACGAACTGCCTTTTTAAGGTCATGCCACAACATCTCAATAGGATTCAGGTCAGGGCTTTGACTAGGCCACTCCAAAAAGTCTTCATTTTGTTTTTCTTCAGCCATTCAGAGGTGGATTTGCTGGTGTCTTTTGGGTCATTGTCCTGCTGCAGCACCCAAGATCACTTCAGCTTGAGTTGACGAACAGATGGCCGGACATTCTCCTCCAGGATTTTTTGGTAGACAGTAGAATTCATGGTTCCATCTATCACAGCAAGCCTTCCAGGTCCTGAAGCAGCAAAACAACCCCAGACCATCACACTACCACCACCATATTTTACTGTTGGTATGATGTTCTTTTGCTGAAATGCTGTGTTACTTCTACGACAGATTTAACAGGACACGCACCTTCCAAAAAGTTCAACTTTTGTCTCGGCGGTCCACAAGGTATTTTCCCAAAAGTCTTGGCAATCATTGAGATGTTTTTTAGCAAAATTGAGATGAGCCTTAATGTTCTTTTTGCTTAAAAGTGTTTTGCGCCTTGGATATCTGCCATGCAGGCCGTTTTTGCCCAGTCTCTTTCTTATGGCGGAGTTGTGAACACTGACCTTAATTGAGGCAAGTGAGGGCTACAGTTCTTTAGATGTTGTCCTGGGGTCATTTGTGGCCTCTCGGATGAGTTTTCTCTGCGCTCTTGGGGTAATTTTGGTCGGCCGGCCACTCCTGGGAAGGTTCATCACTGTTCCATGTTTTTGCCATTTGTGGATAATGGCTCTCACTGTGGTTCGCTGGAGTCCCAAAGCTTTAGAAATGGCTTTATAACCTTTACCAGACTGATAGATCTCAATTACAGTACTTTTGTTCTCATTTGTTCCTGAATTTCTTTGGATCTTGGCATGTCTAGCTTTTGAGGTGCTTTTGGTCTACTTCTCTGTGTCAGATAGCTCCTATTTAAGTGATTTCTTGATTGAAACAGGTGTGGCAGTAATCAGGCCTGGGGGTGACTACAGAAATTGAACTCAGGTGTGATAAACCACAGTTAAGTTATTTTTTAACAAGGGGGGCAATCACTTTTTCACACAGGGCCATGTAGGTTTTGAGTTTTTTTTCCTCACTAAATAATAAAAACCATCATTTAAAACTGCATTTTGTGTTCAATTATGTTATCTTTGACTAATCGTTAACGGTTTTTGATGAGCAGAAACATTTAAGTGTGACAAACATGCAAAAGAATAAGAAATCAGGAAGGGGGCAAATAGTTTTTCACACCACTGTAAATATGTGTTGATTTTTATTTTTTTTTTACATTTTGTAGTTTTACTTTTTGGCCACAAGATGGAAGCCATGAGTTTGTTTACATGACATCACTCTAAGCGTAACATGTACGCTTAGAGCGACGTAGGGGGGCGTTGAAGTCAGAAAAAGCGAAGCTTTCGAGAGAAGCTGTCGCTTTTTCTGCGGGGGAGAGGAATCAGTGATCGGGCTCCATAGCCCAATTCATTGATTCCTGGGCTAACGATCCGCGTCTGGGAGCGCGCGTGCATGAGTGCAAATTGCCGCGGGAGCGCACATGGCCTCCTGGACGTAGCTAGTACGTCCAGGAGGTGAAAGTGGTTAACCACTTAAGTACCAGTGGTCTCTGCCCCCTTAAGGACCAGAGACCGCTGGTACAAGAACGACGGAATCCTGACCGCAACCACCGTCATCGCCGCACACCGGGATCCTCAGGACATAGACTCTGCTGTCTCTATGATGGCAGAGCCATGTGAGCCGGTCAGGAGCCGCTTTCATTGGCTCCTGATCGTGTCTATCAATGTAAGCCAATGGGAGTGGCTTACATTGATAGACATGGCCAGGAGCCAATGAAATTGTCGATTGAAATCTATGCCCTGCCAGCCAGGAGCCCACCAAAACAGGGTGTAGATTTCAACCACCGCGGTCCGAAAGTAGTTACTGTATTTTTCGGACTATAAGACGCACTTTTTCTCCTTCAAAAGTGGCGGGAAAAGTAGGGTGCATCTTATAGTGCGAATACTACAAGCATTGCCCGCCCCCTGTGCTAGTGATACTCGCCCCCGTCCTAACCGCTGCTGCTGGTAATACAAGCCTGTCCACGCTTGTGGTCCCGCCGCTGCTAGCATACCCCCATCCATGCCCGCTGTCCCGCTGCTGCTGGTAATACAAGCCTATCCATGCTGGTGGTCCCGCCACTGTTAGCATGCCCCCATCCATGCCCGCTGTCCCTGCTGCTGCTGGTAATACATGCCTATCCATGCTGGTGGTCCCGCCGCTGTTAGCATGCCCCCATCCATGCCCACTGTCCCCGCTGCTGCTAGTAATACATGCCTATCCATGCTGGTGGTCCCGCCGCTGTTAGCATGCCCCCATCCATGCCCACTGTCCCCGCTGCTGCTGGTAATACATGCCTATCCATGCTGGTGGTCCCGTCGCTGTTAGCATGCCCCTATCCATGCCGCTGTCCCCTCTGCTGCTGGTAATACATACCTATCCATGCTGGTGGTCCCGCCGCTATTAGCATGCCCCCGTCCATGCTCGTTGCCCCCCGCTGCTGCTAGCAATATGAGCCTGTCCACGCTGGTGATCCCTGCAGCTTCTGGCAATGCCCCCATCCATACCCGCGGTCCCCGTGCGGCAAGTGCAGGGATAACAGTGAAGCTGAAGCCCTCAACCGTCCGTCTGGAGCGCACAGTGTTTTCCCGTCTTCCAGACTGTATGGTCATTTGCACACTGTACTGCGTGACCCCGGCGCACATGGGGGTCACGCAGTAACAGTGCGCAAGCGACCATACAATCTGGAAGAAGTAATGGGAGTGCTCCAGATGGACGGGTGAGGGCTTCAGCTGCACTTTAACCTCTGCAGTTACCGTGCGAGGACAACGAGCATGGACAGGGCATTGCCAGAAGCTGCAGGGATCACCGGCGTGGATAGGCTCGTATTGCTAGCAGCAGCGGGGGGCAATGAGCATGGACAAGGGCATTCTAGCAGTGGTGGGACCAACTGCGTGGATAGACTTGTATTACAGCAGCAGCGGGAGCAAAGAGCATGGACGGGGCATTGCCAGAAGCTGCAGGGACCACTAGCATGGACAGGCTCGTATTACCAGCAGCGGGGACAGCAGGCATGGACAGGGGCATTGCCAGCAGCCATGGAGATCACCAGCATGGACAGGTTTGTATTACCAGCTGCGGTGGGGATGAGCATGGATAGGGGCATGCTAGCAGTGGCATGGGCCACCATAGCATAGATTGCTAGCTTGGACAGTTACATGGATTGCTAGCATGGACAAGGGGGTGGGTAAAAAAAAATCCTAGCTCACAGCACAGTGAGCTATACATAATGATGTAATAATTTGAGTGTAGATTATTTTATTATTAAATTGTAGCACAACATTTTGTATTACACTTTTTAATGCTGTGGTTTACAGCCATAGAAACTCATTGGTTAAAATAAATTGCATGTTGCACTTTAATGATTTAATCGATTATGGTAGTTTGCACAGTGAACCTCAGGCCTTGGTTGTAAATTGTGCCTGCAGTTTCCTGCCTCCCTTACCTGCAACCATTTGCCATCACATCTAGCCATGTGACTGTAAGAAGTAGGCAACAGGGCTTAGTGTAGCTTAGATAGAGACAGTTTGAGGGGAAAAGGTCCATAAGACGCTCCTGCACCACAGACGCACTAGGTTTAGCATATATATATTTTTTCACAGATTTTTGCCCTCTTAACCTTGGTGCGTCTTATAGTCCGGAGCATCTTATAGTCCGAAAAATACGGTAAGTACTTTGCAGTACTGGTCAGAGTCTTAAAGGCATGCCCATGAGAGGTGCTCGGATTCCCTTTAATGCAGCACCATTTACACTGAACCTGGTGTAGCACAGCACAGTAAAAAGATGTGTCTAGGTACATTCTGAGATGGCTGAAATGAGCTAATTTACTTGTACTTAATAGGGCAGCACTGCAGCATCTCCCATCAATCTGACCTTTGTGTACAGAGATTTCTCCCGATTCTCTGAAATTGTGAAAGATAATATCTACTATAGAACATGACATTTGGAAATTTCATGCTGAGGAACTTGTCCACACAGTGTTCACAGAGTTTTTACTCCATCCTAATTCCTGAGAGTCTCAACCTTTTTGGGATTTTTTTTTATACCCAATCATTTTACTGACCCGTTACCAATTAAACCAATTTCTTGGCAAATGCACCTCCAGGTATATTACACAGGTGCATTACATCTGTAAGACGCAAACAGAAAGACTAGAAAAACTTTGTAGTGCACCTGTGTAATATACCTGGAGGTGCATTTCCCAACAAATTGGTTTAATTGGTAAGATGTTAGATTTCCTGTTTGGCTTCCCATGGCGTTGATCGGGATGACATCATCGACATCATCCACGTCATGGCGTCTGGGGGAGTCCCGATTCACCCCTTAGCGCAGCCTGGCGGTGATTGACCAGGCTGCACAAGGGGTCTGGGGGGGCCCTCTAACGCGGCGGGTAGCGGTAAATCAGCACGGATCAGCGGCGATCGGCTTGTACACGCAGCTAGCAAGGTGCTAGCTGCGTGTAACAAAGCAAAAAGCGTGCAAATCGGCCCACCAGGGGCTGAGAAATCCTCTGCGTTGGCTTAGCCCGAGCTCAGCTCTGGCTTACCGCTGAGGAGGTTAATAAAATGCCATTATTCATTTATTCCTGGCCTTGGTATTTCAGTTAGTTCCTAAACAGTGACATTTCTGCTCAGTTTCAGGTCTTATGCATTGTTTATGAAGTGCAATGCATGATTCCTATGCAAATCATAACACATATCTTCGGGTTCCTTGTTGGCCACTTCCAGGAATTTTAACTTTGTTGAAGGCTGTGAGTGCTCTCACAGTGTTTGAGCTATTCTGCCCACCAGCTGTTGCTAGGTGACTGGCCTGCCATTCAGCAAAGAACATAAACACTCTCTCATGAGGTTTGCTGGTGCTAGCTCTGGGCTTTGGAAAAAAAAGTTTTTTTTTTTGTTTTATATAACATCTCATATTTATGATATTCTCTTTGATGAAGTACATTTGCGTTTTAACCTTAAAGCAAACTGAGCACCTGTGTCCCTTGAGCTTCAGAAAAGAACCTCCCCCTAATGGTACCCATACACGGTACAATAAAACGTTTGATTTTCCCAGTTTATTTGACCAGTACAACCGAATGAAAGTCAAAAATAATCTTTTATTCAATCAATAAAAACGATTATCCTGTTGTGTTTTTTTTTTTTATAAAAATTTGATCAGACATGTTGGGAAAAAAAATTATATTCGAACTAACGGAATAATAAAATAAAATTATTTACTAAAAAAAAATTAAAAAAAAATATACCATGTATGGGCACCTTAAGGGGTGTTCATAAACTGTGTGCACTTTTAGGTATAAAGAAGGCATTTACTTACCTAGTGGGGCTGCTCTATAGCCCCCTTTGTGTCTTTGGACGCCTCCATCTTCTATTCCCCATGCTGCAGAGATGCAGGGTCTCGCTGGTTAGAAATCAAAAGAACTAAAGATTTGATACTTACCTGGGGCTTCCTCCAGCCCCATGAGCTCGTCTGAGAACCACGCTATCCTCCCACAGTCTGCCATTCAGCTGCGATCAGACCGGTAAGGAAGCCCCGGGTAAGTATCAAATCTTTAGTTAGTTTGATCTCTGCTACACTTTAAAAAGAGATATGAAAAGGTAAACAGGGCGCTCTACAGTCAGCAGTTCAAATTATTCTCAAACATTACATAAAACACTCATATAGAAAGGGTGAATATGAATAGAAAAGGCTCTATAATAATGTCCCTGATATTAGAATCAAGTCCACAGGGTTCTTCCTCCAAACTTATTTAGTGCATAGGTGACCTCCAGCAGTTCCAGAGTATTATAGAAACAATATACGCTCACCAGATTCCACAGCTGCCCTTCTCAGGATCAGCCAAACACGTTTTTGAATAAGCCAATATTCTCTCGATGCCCCAGCTTGTTCCTCCTCGATAGGCCGTGCAAACATAAGAGACAAAAAAACTCCAATAGTGTGATACTGTATGGTTTAAATCCACTTCATTGCACCAGTGCTCCCAGTAACTGACATAAGCACCCTGTGCTCCACCACCAGATAATCAACAAAGCCTCTCACCAAATAGTCTGGCTGACCCAGCACAGACCAGCATTGATCGCCTTGCCGCTTGCATCAAATTTAGGAGCGAGGGACGCTGAAAGAGCTCACGAGGATTTTATATGCGCAATTGATTCTACAATATTGTAAGTGCACTACGTTTTAACTATTTTAATAAAAGAAGATTTTACACTATGTATGGCCCTGTTTGAGTCCTAGGAAGGCTGTCAACGAAAATATAAATTTGATGCAAGCGGCAAGGCGATCAATGCTGGTCTGTGCTGGGTCAGCCAGACCAGCTGGCTTCCTGTGGTATATAAACTGTTTCTGATTTTCATTCATCGCCTGTGATATCGTTAGTTACACTAGCTGCTGGGTGCGCTTGGATTACTATCGATCTTCTGTTGTGACTATTGCCTGGACTCTGACTACTCTTTTGGATTGCTGCCTGGACCGACATTGGATTATTTCTGACCCTGATCTTGCCAAGTCACTGTATATTGCAATATTCCTGATCTCCTGTGTATGACCATGGATGATTACAGGACGTGAGTTTGCTCTATGAATTTGTACTTTGCCTTATCGGATCCTGTTGCTGCTCCAGACTGTTTGTACTTTTTGCTGGGTCTAGTTAGTGTGGTTCTGGTGGTACTTTTGTCTTCCTGGCCTCAGTCCTTATGCTTGCACCCTTAATTTCTGGGGATAACCATAGTTGGGTAGGCCTAACTCCGTCTCCCGTTCACGTGGGGGCTTGGCTGTAGGCGACTATAGGTGTGGCTATAGGTGAAGAGCATGGTGGTAGATTGGGGCAAAAGGACTGAAAAAAAGGCAGGAGATCCGCCAGGCCTCACAACAATATCCTTAACTTTAAATTACAAAAACAAGGTGTGTTTTGTACCATATGTTTGGAAAGTGGAATTTGCCATTCAAATCTGCTGAGAATAACATTCATTAAATGTCTTATCCTGTAAAAGCAATTATTCAATTTTCCAACTGAAACAAACACAAACAACAAAGAAAGAAAGTGAAAAATAACGATTATTCACCAGAGACAATACATAGATCTTCAGTTTCTCATATTTTATTTCAAAACCATTACGGTCATTTCTCTAGCAGGATGTCTGCAGAGCCAATGTGATGGATAGCATTTTTGAGAGCGATTTGTGAGTTCTAGTGGATTCCAGCCCTAAGGTTTCGATCTATGCTGAGAAAACTGCAGAAGATCACATTTTTTTTAAGGTTTTTCTACATTCCTTAAGATTTTCCAATATGTAACCGATTGCCCTAATGACGTATATGATATGAGGCTTCTCAAGACAAAAGACAAGTTGCTAAAAGATCAATGTAACCTGCTAGCTATAACTAATCAATAGTGCATTCCAAAGAATCTTCATCTGCTAAAAGCAGCTTACGTTTCCTAAACTAGTCTAAAACTGTAAATAAATTATAATGGTAGACTTTTACTGTGATTGTTTTCCAACTTATAAAAGAATAATTCTCAACAGTATTGGTAAATGATGTCTGAGTGGTTAGCACACACTAACTTCCACTGACTTCCAATGAGGGCCATTACTAACGTAAAGGGACTCCGAGCACATATTAAAATAGAAAATGGTACTCACCTGGGGTTTTCTGCAGCCCAGTGTAGGTCGGGACGTCCCACGCTGGCGTCCTGGCTCTTCTCCCATCACCTCTTCCCGAAATAACTAGCCGGCGGCAGCCGGGCAACACTGGCCCCGAGTGTCGAGCTCCTCTTCCTCAATCGTCATGGCTGACGTCACCACGCAGAAAGCCCCAGGTGAGTACCATTTTCTATTTCAATTTGAGCTCGGAATCCCTTTAATTGGTGCCTCACAGACACACACCAACACATACTATGCCATTGATACAGAACAATTGTTTATTTATTAATTATTATTATTTATTTATGATAACTGAACTTTTATAGTAGAAAACATACACACAGCAACCTGTGACACAGAAGGCCAAGCATTGGACATAACCTAGTGAACCTAGATTGCCTGCTGTAGGGTCTGTGTTAAAGTGGCAACACTTCCTTTACCCACACAGTACAAAGCCAAGGGCAAACAAGACACAATGCCACACATCAAGATGTAGACTGTAAAAATTGAAATGGGAAAAAATGACAAAAATAGATTGTAAACAAATAAAATCAATAAAAAGGTAGATATCTATAACATGCAACTTTTACCAACAAATATTTACAAATCAATGACATGCAGATAATTTCAACGATTGGCAGATGTCAGTGACATGCATGCAGTAAACATTTTCTGTTTAAAAGCTTTAAAAACTAGGTTTAATATTTTATTATCTCAGCTGAATGACACAGTCTTTCACACAGTCTCACACAGTTTAGCGCAACAATGTATGAACTATTGACCTTTTTATTTATTCCATGCTCTCAGAATCTGTTTTCTTCCAGGAAATAGTTTTATGGCTGTAAATCGTAATCAGTTGGGATTATGCTACAGTCTGACTAGGTCTCAACTAAAGAAGCAATCATTTTTACACCTGAAGGTTTAACTCTTTCAGTCAGAAACAGAATGAAAAAATAAGCATAGAAGTTGTGATGTACCTGGGGGGTGTGAATCCTCTGTGTGGCTGGATGGGTGCAGCTCCTGGAGACCAGATGGGCACGCCTGGAGGTGACTGCTGAGTGCAGCTTGATAGTCCGATGCGAGGTACAGGTACAACAGACAGAGGAAGTCAGGGATAAGCCAGGAGTTCGGTACACATGGATGGTCAGACCTTTGCCAACATCAAAGCCAGGATATCAGTTCAGAATGGTTAAGTTTCTTCGGAAACTAGGACACAAGACACCTGTTGCTCAGGCAGTTTGCAACAGGTACAGAAGCACTTTTAAAACTTAATCCATGAAGTGAGCTCACAGGTGCAAACAGGCATACTTAGCACATTCTGGACATTAGATGGTGCATGAATGTCAAAGGTTATAAGGGAAAACAGTTCTGTAGGAAGAGTCCTGAGTTGGTGGGTTGCTGTGGACAACCACTTGTTGAGATGTGATACTAGTTAGAAGCAGTAAGGGCACCGTACACACACGTTTATTTCACTGTGTGCGTGATTCATTAAGCAGCGCAGCCTAATGAATCAAGCCCTATGTTACATATCAGTTTAGGTACCCTTTAAGGCACCAATCTCCCCTGTTCCCTACTACCACCATGTCTACCACTACTTTCACTCCTTTCTTTGGGTCTGCCTAAAAAGGTACAACATTTTCATTAGTATTGCATTGAATGTATTTGAAAAATAGTTAGGCCACCAAGTGTTTTTTTTTAACAACAGAAAGCAAGCTTGTTCAGTCTGACATGGAAAACTTACTGTCCCACTATTCTGAACCTGAATAGAAACGTAATACAACTGTAAAGAGATTAGCCTATATCTATCTATTTATTAATAGTATTTTTGTCAATTTGACTTGTCATGTCATGATGTCATGACCAGGACACTTTTTTACTTAAAGTGAGTAGATCCAGGGGCGTAGCAATAGCCATAGCAGCTTTAATGGGGCCCTGGAGCAGAGGGGGTCCAGGTGGTACTTAACATGAACCTGAGATGAGAAGCGTCTCAGGTTCCATACTTACCTGGGGCTTCCTTAAGCCCCCTTGAGGCCACTTGTCCCTTGCCGTTTCCCTGGGGGGCTCCAGTCCTCCTGCGGGTGGCCAAAAGCTTGACGGAGTAGCGCTTCATCGCACATGCGTGACTCGGCTGCGCACTAACCATCACACTCCTGCTGCTGGAAGCATTTTGCACTTGTGCAGTAGTTTTGGGCAGGCGTCTCAGGTACACTTTAATGCATTCAACATTAACTTTCTTGTGTTTCTCCACCCTCTGACTTTGTCTCAGCGCCAATGAACTATATGCAGTGTTGATTGAATAAGAATGCAACTTGCCCAATTAACTCATATAAATAAGGTGGCATTGCTGAAGAGTGCCTGCATCTGAGGGCCACATGAAAGTTTTGCTATGGGGCCCCATGATCTGCAACTATGCCACTGAGTAGAGTCCACAATATTTTCTGGTTAGATATGTATGCTATACAAACCTAGTCCTGCACTCATCTCCTTCCAAACTGACATGTGGCGGTGGGTGCAGTTTCCTTTCAGCTTCTGGCCAGTGTTGATGTCTCATGGATGTTACCATCTTTGTTTGTTCTGAAATTCTGAAGAAATATCTTGTGTCAGTGCTGATGTTACTGATGGTGGTGGGAAGGCTGCTTCAGACACTTACATAGTTACATAGTTACATAGTTATTTTGGTTGAAAAAAGACATACGTCCATCGAGTTCAACCAGTATAAAGTACAACACCAGCCTGCTCCCTCACATATCCCTGTTGATCCAGAGGAAGGCGAAAAAACCCTTACAAGGCATGGTCCAATTAGCCCCTAAAGGGAAAAATTCCTTCCCGACTCCAGATGGCAATCAGATAAAATCCCTGGATCAACATCATTAGGCATTACCTAGTAATTGTAGCCATGGATGTCTTTCAACGCAAGGAAAGCATCTAAGCCCCCTTTAAATGCAGGTATAGAGTTTGCCATAACGACTTCCTGTGGCAATGCATTCCACATCTTAATCACTCTTACTGTAAAGAACCCTTTCCTAAATAAATGGTTAAAACGTTTTTCCTCCATGCGCAGATCATGTCCTCTAGTCCTTTGAGAAGGCCTAGGGACAAAAAGCTCATCCGCCAAGGTATTATATTGCCCTCTGATGTATTTATACATGTTAATTAGATCCCCTCTAAGGCGTCTTTTCTCTAGACTAAATAAACCCAGTTTATCTAACCTTTCTCGATAAGTGAGACCTTCCATTCCACGCATCAATTTTGTTGCTCGTCTCTGCACCTGCTCTAAAACTGCAATATCTTTTTTGTAATGTGGTGCCCAGAACTGAATTCCATATTCCAGATGTGGCCTTACTAGAGAGTTAAACAGGGGCAATATTATGCTAGCATCTCGAGTTTTTATTTCCCTTTTAATGCATCCCAAAATTCTGTTAGCTTTAGCTGCAGCTGCTTGGCATTGAGTACGATTATTTAACTTGTTGTCAATGAGTACTCCTAAGTCCTTCTCCAAGTTTGATGTCCCCAACTGTATCCCATTTATTTTGTATGGTGCTAGACCATTAGTACGTCCAAAATGCATGACCTTACATTTGTCAACATTGAATTTCATCTGCCATGTATGTGCCCATATAGCCATCCTATCCAAATCCTGTTGCAATATGACACTATCTTCCTGAGAGTTGATGATTCTGCACAATTTTGTATCATCTGCAAAAATAGCAGCATTGCTCACTACTGCATCTACTAGGTCATTAATAAATAAATTGAAGAGCACTGGACCCAGAACAGACCCCTGTGGGACCCCACTGCTAACAGTCACCCATTTTGAGTACGATCCATTGACCACAACTCTTTGTTTTCTGTCCATTAGCCAGTTCCCTATCCATGAACACAGACTCTTCCCCAGTCCTTGCATCCTCAACTTTTGCACCAGACTTTTGTGGGGAACAGTGTCGAAGGCCTTTGCAAAGTCCAAGTATATCACATCTACAGCATTCCCAATATCCATATTAGCATTCACTACCTCATAAAAGCTGAGCATGTTAGTCAAACAGGACCTGTCTTTAGTAAACCCATGTTGATGCTGAGAAATAAGATTATTTTCTACTATGAAGTCATGTATAGTATCTCTTAGTAACCCCTCAAATAGTTTGCATACAACTGATGTTAAACTTACAGGTCTATAATTTCCTGGATCAGATTTTTTGCCCTTCTTAAATAATGGGAAAACGTGGGCTGTACGCCAATCCACTGGGACTCTGCCAGTTGCAAGAGAGTCACAAAAGATAAGATAAAGGGGTTTATCTATAACTGAACTTAATTCCCTTAGGACCCGAGGATGCATGCCATCCGGGCCAGGTGCCTTGTCTATTTTTTATTTATTTAGTCTTGCCTTCACTTCTTCCTGCGTTAAGTATTTAATATTACAGTTAGAAGATTGAGACTCTTCCGCCTCTGTAGTTTGCAACAGTGCTGTTTCTTTTGTGAAGACAGAAGCAAAGAAAGCATTTAATAACTCTGCCTTACCTTGGTCATCCACCATTGAGTTCCCATCCTCATCCTTTAGGAGTCCTATACAGTCAACCTTTCTTTTTTTAGAGTTAATGTACTTGTAAAACTTTTTTGGGTTAGATTTGATATCCTTAGCGATTTGTTTTTCAGTTTCAATCTTTGCCTGCCTAATTTCTTTTTTACAATTTTTATTGCACTCCTTATAATTGCTTAGTGCAGCCTCGGTCCCCTCCTGTTTTAAGACCTTATAGGCATTCTTTTTCCTCTTCATTTTATCTTTAACCTTTCTATTCATCCATAGAGGCCTTTTTTTATTCCTAGACATTTTGTTTCCATATGGGATATACATACTACAGTATTGATTGAGTATAAGTTTAAAAGCTTGCCATTTCCCTTCAGTGTCTTCCCCTTGTAGTACATTATCCCAGTTCACCAAACTTAGTGCCTGCCTAATTTGAGTGAACTTTGCTTTTCTAAAATTCATAGTTTTAGTGGTCCCGCTGCCCCGTGGCCTATCAGTCACCAGATCAAACGTTATCATGTTGTGATCACTATTTCCCAAATGTTCTTGAACCTGCACATTTGATACATTATCTGGTCTATTAGAAATGATCAGATCCAGTAACGCATTCCCCCTAGTTGGTTCAGTTACCATTTGAGTCAAGTAATTGTCCTGTAGTGCTGCCAGAAATCTGCTGCTTTTACCAGAATGGGTAGCCTCAATACTCCAGTCAATGTCTGGAAAGTTGAAGTCGCCCATAATTATGACCTCATTTTTACCTGCAGCTTTTTCACTTCTCATTAATTATTGCCTCTGTAGCGCAAACTCCCAAAGAGTTTTGACAGGAAAATTAGATATGCAAACAAAAGTGAAGTGTGGAATCATATGTGTGAAAGAAGCCTAGTCATAGCTTTTACTTGTAAGAGAGTTTCTGAGTTCTGGTATACATTAGACATGGATAACAGCTAGTCACCTGTAAAGCGGGAAAAATATTTTCTATACTTTGGTTGGTGTGAAGTGCTTTTGTTACCCTTAAATTCATGCAAGTTAGTCGACTAAAGCATTTTTTTAATTGAGAAAAAAAATCATAATACTTTAGCATTACTTTACCTGACATTGAATATTGCCAGTGAAAATCACTTTTTCATCCACTTACATATGCAGGGGGGGGGGGGGGGGGGGGGGGGGAGGAATAATAAACAGTATTGACAAATTAATTTATTAAGCTGCCAAAATAACTGCAGCGGCCCTAGCTTCTGCAGAATACAAATGCTGGTGAATTAAAATGAAGGAACTGGGAAAATGGATAGTAAATATAATGATTTATTATTATTTTGTATTTACTATATATAGACTCGACATCTTCCGCAGTGCTTTACAGTCTTGTCACTAGATATCCTGACTATGGTCAGTGGAGGGATAGTGCACTGGTTAAGGGCTCTGCCTCTGACACAGGTGACCTAGGTTCAAATCTTGGCTTTTGGCAACCCTTGTTAGGGAGCCTTGCCTAAGGTGACCTTGGGCAAGTGTAATGGTCTGCTCTGCTTTCTGCACAGACAGACAGCTTTTTGACCATTTTGTAGGTCTGAGTTCTGCAGGTCCCTGGAAAGGAGACCTGTCTTCACTCTGCAAGTTTCAGAGTTGCTCTGGTGGTGAGGAATTTGCATCTACTTGTCATGCAAATTGCTTAGCTGCTTCCTTTGATGGCTTGCAGTATAAATACCTTTTTCTCCCAGAATTCCCTGCTGGTCATAGAGGTTTGTTCCTGATAACTTACCTGGAGTCTCAGCCTTTGCTAATTGTTTGCTAAGATTATTTTAGAATAATTCCTTGGGAGTGCACTAGCATTCCTTCTAGCGTAGTCAGGTTGTAATTATCTGTATTGCCTTGTCTGTCTATCTGTTGCGATTGTCTTGTCGCCAGCGGCGGTCGACAGGAAATCGTTCTGTCTTAGGGGTGCAAGCCAGAGCAGCGGTTGCTACTGGTTGCTCCGTCTGTCTGTCTGGATCGCATCCGCCCTAGCGGTAGTGGCGGTGGTTCCTTCTGTACTCTGTCTGGGAGTGTAGGCCAGAGCTGCGGTTGCTACTGGTTACTCCTTCTGTCTGTCTTGTCTGGAACGAACGCTTGCTGTAGGCTCAGTGAGGTAACCGTTTAGCAAGCGTTCGTGTTCTCTATTCATTTTCGTGTTTCATTGGCTAGTTAGGGTTGACTTGCATTTTGTCTCTGTTGCGCTTTTTGTGTGGAGACCGCGCCATTAGCGTGCTTTGTCGCTGTTGCACTTTTTGTGTTTTTCTTGGTGTTCTGATCATTGTTGTTTGCTGTGTCTTTCTCGCTACACTTGTGCTCTGTCTCTACTCGGTCTTGTGTCACTGTTGGCAATCGCCACTCTTGCGATTGCATTCCCACTTGGTTTCCGCTGTTGTGTGTTCACCGTCGCCGGGTGGCGACTAGATTGGTGGACACACATACATTCTGTCTCTGTGCTCACTATCTCTCTACAGGTGCATTGCACCAAAGCTGGGTTCTGTCGTTTTATACGCTTGTGGAGGACTTCCGCAGTGTCAGCGCACATCTTATGCGATGACCACGGAGATAATTCCACAATCGTTACAGCAATGCTCCCTAATACGGCTACTGCCTGCTGAGCGCGTCCTAGTGGCTGCAGCTCTGGCGCTATGAGTCTCCTAGGAGAAAAGCACTATATAAATTCTGCTCTGTGTCTTGTCGTATGTTCATTACAGTCTAGGGCCATTTTAGAGGGAAGCCAATTTACTTATCTGTATGTTTTGGGTAAATGTGAAGTCATCCTGGGTAATAAATAAGATTAGAGCAGTAGACTGGTCAGGTTTGATTGGCTGAATAATTGCACGGACTTAATGATCATTATTAATGTATATAACTTAATGAATACAATTGATTATCTTTACAATATTCATCTACAGTATAAATTATTTATTTAGTATTTTCCTATTGTAAATTTTTACCTCACCCTGATTTACATTCTTAAATTTATCAGAGTTGCCTGCATTTTTACTGCTGGCAAAGTTGATCACTGTGTAATGTTTTTTCCCTTCTCTGTGAAGTGAATAAAAATATCACATGATCTCCCAGAGTGCTCTGGGGGAGAAGGCTGCATGACACCACAGCCTAGGCTAAACATCATTGGGAGGATGAGGTTACATACCAATATACAGAAATATATATATATATATATATATATATATATATATATATATATATATATATATATATATATATATATATATATGAAGGATTTCTGTTGTTGAAGCTAGGATAATTAAGGTAAATGGGTATCTTGCGTAATTTATTATATTTTAGAGTAACTAAGCAGCTCAGGGTGACCCAAACTACTAGGAATGTATAGGGGGATAAAGGGATCAAAAAGCCCTCCTACTAAAAAAAGCAAAGCTTGGTGTATTTGCCTTCTTAAAACAGAAGGAAATCTGCAATAATTCAGCTATAAGTGAACATTTGTGGTTACCCACAATGCACTACTACTGAATATGCAAATTATCCCCTTTCACCCTTGTTAAGCAAAGCAAGCATCCAGAACCGCTGGTGTATAGCAAGCCTATAGCTTTAAATTTTACGCAGCCATATCAAACCCAATAACCCAAAGGGATAATTTGCATATTTAGTAGTAGTGCATTGTGGGTAACCACAAATGTTCACTTATAGCTGAATTATTGCAGATTTCCTTCTGTTTTAAGAAGGCAAATACACCAAGCCTTATTATATTTTACTATATGCCATTACAGTTCCTTTTTATTTTTTACTAGTGTATTACATGCTGCTCTTGTGTAATGTATAATGATGATGCACAGTATTTGCTTTATACATAGTAAGGATTTTCTGTTTTAAGAAAAAAACAAATATTTAATGTAAGCTATCAACGACCCATTTGTTGTGCAACCTGGTGTGAAGTAAAATCCCTCTGGTTATTTGTATTTCCTCACACAGCAATGCATGATGTGAATATGTGATGCATGCTGGAAGAAGTACAGATGTAACCACAGCAATGAGAACTAAGGACTTTAAGGACCAGCGCCTTTTTTTTAACTTTTTGATTGTGATCTCAAGTGATTGGCTCACAGTAATCAAATTGACAGGAGCCATTTTCCTGTCAATGTGACTGGCACATGGAGGTCAGCTGTCGTAAGATAGTCGAGTTTAGCGGCAACAGAGCAGCAATAATGGCAGGAGCTTGTTGCAATTGCCAATGGCAGATTGAGGCTAGGTACCCACTTAGCATAAACGTTAGCGATGCAGAAAATGCCGCATCAAAAAAGGCATATAAAAAACACAAATGCGTTTTGTATGCATTTTCAAACATGTGTTTTTAAAAATGCTGGTTTTGTTGCATAATTTTCAAAAATGCACATAATGAAAATCAATGGTAAAGCATTTTGTCTGTGCTTTTCTATGCGTTTTTTAAATTTATTTTTGATATATTTCTGCTTCCTGTTGTCTTCTTAGTGATTTGCATAAAATGCAATTGAAAAACGCATAGAAAACGCATATGTGTTTTGTATATGTGAACTGTAAACGAGTAAAAATGCAAGCAAACAATAGTAAAACGCATATGTGGCAAAAAACGTAACCGCACAAAAACATGCACTAAACACACACACACACACACAAAAATGCACGTGACAGAAAACTCAACTCACAGCCATGTGTGCACCCAGCTTCAAGTCTACACCCTGGTAGGGATTAGTGATGGTCATGTCTAGGACAACTCATAGAGAAGCATGTGATTTGTTTGATCAGCTGATAGTTTTGCAAAGCTGGCCACATTGCCTGCGCAGTACGCCTTGGACAACGTGGCCATGATTGACAGCGGTGCTTCATACAGGCGCAGTAAGGACGAGCTCGGGGTCCGCTTCTGCACCATGCGCGGAGACTGGGACGGCGGCAGAGAATGGAGCGGTCAGCGTGGGACAGTCAGCTGCAAGGGGCTGGAAAAAGCCCCAGGTGAGTAAAGTTTTTTTTTTTTTGCCTAATAACTCCTTTAACATTAAATTACAAAAACAAGTTGTGTTTTGTAAGTTGTATGTTTGGAAAGTGGAATTTGCCATTCAAATCTGCTGAGAATAACATTCATTAAATGTTTTATCCTGTAAAAGCAAATATTCAATTTTCCAACTCAAACAAACACAAACAAAAAAAAAAGTGAAAAACAATGATTATTCGCCAGAGGCAATCTTTAGTTTCTCATCTTTTATTTCAATAACGTTACGGTCATATGTCTAGCAGGGTGTCTGCAGAGCCCAATGTGATGGAAAGGGTTTTTGAGAGAGATTTGTGTGTTCTAGTGGATCCCAGCCCTAAGGAAAGCTGCAGAAGATCAAATTTTTTCAAGGTTTTTCTACATTCCTTAAGATTTTTCAAGATGTAACCGAATGCCCCATGAGGTGCATGATATGAGGCTTCTCAAGACGAGAGGAAAGTTGCTAAAAGATCAATGTAACCTGCTAGCTATAGCTAATCAATAGTGAATGCCAAAGAATTTTGATTTGCTAAAAGCAGCTTACGTTCCCTAAACTAGTCTAAAACTGTAAATAAATTATAATGGTAGACTTTTACTGTGATTGTTTTCCCACTTATAAAAGAATAGTTCTCAACAGTATCGGTAAATGATGTCTGAGTGGTTAGCACACACTAACTTCCACTGACTTCCAATGAGGGCCATTTCTGAAACAATTGGTGCCCCACAGACACACACCAACACATACTATGTCGTTGATAAAGAACAATTGTTTATTTATTAATTATTATTATTATTTATTTATGAAAACTGAACTTTTATAGTGTAAACTGACTACAATAGAGGTAGTTTTCTCTGTAGAAAGCAGTGCTGGGCGGAAATTACGCATGAGCGTAATAACGCATCGTAATTCAATGCAAATTTACGCGTAAGCGCTACGCATAACTTATGGTCTTACGCGTAATTATTTACGCGTAAGCAGTTAAGTGGTATCGTAATTTCGCTGTCTACCGTAATTGCTAGGTATGCGCAATTTTACGAAGACTTACGCGTAATTACGCGTAATTACTAACGTAAAAACTCCCCTTTTCTATGAGTAGCCAATCAGTCAACATCCTAAGCAACCAATAGTATCTTCTCCCGCCCTTCAGTATATAAGCATACGTTTTGCCGCATACGAATGATGTGTACGCAATAGCTGTCACATTGTCCGTATGCGTCAAAAAGCACGCATTAATAGGTTTTACGGCACTACGCGTAACATCGTAGCGTAAGCGCCTACATTGCGGTATCCTTACGCGTAACTGCGTAAGTTAGCGCGTAATTACAGTGATGAACCGTAGATAGTTTCCTACGCCGTAACCGTAATTGCGTAATGCGTAATAGCGTAAAATTACGCGTAATGATCCATAAGCGTAGATTTTTCCATTACGACCAGCACTGGTAGAAACCTGTGACACAGAAGGCCAATTAGACATTAGACATAATCAAGTTGTGACATAGCTGGGGGGCTGTGTAGCTGGATGGGTGCAGCCCTGGAGACCAGATGGGCACATCTGGAGGTGACTGCTGAGTGCAGCTTGATAGTCCGATGCAAGGTACAGGTACAACAGACCGAAGAGGTCAGAGATAAGTCAGGAGTTCATTATTAGGAAATAAGTCTGACCCAGGTGAGGTACAGGAACTAAGGACAAATGGATAGTCAGACTATTGCTAAGATCAAAGCCAGGATATCAGTTTAGAATGGTTAAGTCTCTCGGGAAACTAGGACACAGGACACCTGTTGTTCAGGCAGTTTGCAACAGGTACAGAAGCACTTTTAAAACCTAATCCAGGAAGTGAGCTCACAGGTGCAAACAGGGATGCTTAGCACACCCCGGACACTAGATGGCTCATGAATGTCTAAAATTTCTAGAAGGGAAAACAGTTCTGTAGGAAGAGTCCTGAGCTGATGGGTTGCCGTGGGCAACCACTTGTTGAGGCATGATACTAGTTAAAAGCAGGAAGGGCACTGTACACACACGTTTATCTCATCATGTCACACGTCAGTTCAGGTACCCTTTAAGGATCCAATCTGCCAAATTCCCTACTACTACCATTGCCTACCTCTAATTTTGCTCCTTCCTTTGGGTCTGCCTAAAAAAGTACAACATTTTCATAAGTATTGCATTGAATGTACTTGAAAAATAGGCCACCAAATATATATTTTTTTAACAACAGAAAGCAAGACATGTGGCAGTGGGTGGAGTTTCCTTTCAACTTTTGGCTGGTGATGATGTCTTATTCTCATGGATGTTGCCATCTTGGATTTTCAGAAATTCTGAAAAAAAATTCTCAGTGCTGATGTTCCTGATTGGGGAGTGAAGGCTGCTCCGGACACTACTTTGTTTACACTTGATGGGAACAATTCCTGTTTAGTCTGTTTGTCCAAAGTCCCATAGAGTTTTGACAGGACAATCTTTGTTCTTCCTGTTCAGTAAGTCAGCACTTATTCAGTAGAGTACTTGGGCAAGACTCGCTAACACTGCTGCCTGCTGAGCATGCCCTAGTGGCTGCAACTCTGGCGCTTTGAGTTCACTAGGAGAAAAGCGCAATATAAATTCTGTTTTGTGTCTTATCTTGTCATATGTTCATTATAGTCTAGGGCCATTTAAGGGGCAGAAAATGTACTTATCTGTATGTTTTAGGTAAATATGAAGTCAGTCTGGATAATTAATAAGATTAGAGGAGTAGATTGGTCAGGTTTGATTCAAAAAGGTAGTGTTGCCTCACACTCACAACTGGACCAAACCTTAAAGAGGAGCTGCCAGCCATACTATCTCAGAAAAAAAAACACATATATAAGTTGATAAATACTTGCTCTACTTTCATAACAGATGTATTGCACTTGCCACGTTATGGTTCCTGTGAATTTTATAAAGGAAAAGCAATGAATCCTATTCTAGACAGTTTCCATATTAACTGTGGATATTTTGAAGCCAATCCTGATGTAATTTCTTCCCTCACTCTGCTCTGCCTGATTTGCCTGCCCTTCACTATAGAAATTGCATTGTCTCAGCATGAGAAATATTGGCCAATCAGAGAGGAACAGAGGTGTGGGAAGGGAAAACAGGAGGGAAAGAGGCTTCAGCCAATCAGGCTGTATTAGTTAACTCTGAGGGGAAGTAGAGCAGCAAAAAAGGACAACCCAGCATGCCCTGCAACTTCCTTTTTGGGTACCAAATTTTGGGCTTGATTCACTAAGACAAATAGCACGCCTTATCAAAGTTAACATTCCTTATCAAAGCTAACACGCCTTAGCAAAGTAACAAAGTGAGCACTATGAACCCGCAGGAGCTCAGGACAGGACGAGCGGAGCTCTAGTAATTGCCATGAGTTTGTAGCGCTTGCTATGCTACTCTGATAAGGCGTGTTGACTTTGAAAAGGCGTGTTAACTTTGAAAGGCGTGCTATTTGTCTTAGTGAATCAAGCCCTTTGTGTGTTCCAAATAAGAGTCAGGTAAACTGGGGAATAATCATTTATCAACAAGAAAAGTAATAGTGATTTTAACTATTGGATTGCCTGGTTAGCATCCTTATTACTTGTTTACCAGATAAAAATAAATAATTTATTTTTTATTTGATACCCGACCGTTACACTTTAAGGGGAAGTGCTACAGCTGAAAAAGAGGGATGGGGCTCTCTGCAAATATTCAAATAAAGTAGGAAGTTGGCACATCCTATATGTATCTTTAATCATTTCGGAGCCACATAGGACCCCTTTATCAAGGCAACACTTCCTCGTAGGCAATCATCTATCTGCCGCGATGTTTAAATCAATCTGATGAATATTGAATTGAAGAGAATGGGAGTCAGAGCTCCTCTCAGCACTCACAGGACACAGTGATTCAGACAGGCAGCAGCAGGTTTGATTGGCTGAATAATTGCAGGGGCTTAATGAGCATTATTAACCACTTCCCCACCACAGGTTTTTTCCACTTCAAGACCAGAGCAATTTTCACATAACACTCCTCCCATTCATTCACCAATACCTTTATGACTACTTACCACACTGAAACAATCTATATATCTTTTGCGGGACAAGCTAGGCTTTCTTTGGGCAGTACATTTTGCTACGAATTATTTTATTATATATGCATTTTACAGGGGAGAAGAAGAAAAAAAATGCAAAAATTCATAATTTCTCAGTTTTAGCCACTGGAGTTTAAAAATAAAATGTGCTATTGTAGGTAAAACAGACACATACTATTTGCCCATTTGTCCCGATTATTATAACGTTTAAATTCGGTCCCTAGTACAATGTATGGCGATAATATTTTATTTGGAGACAAAGGTGTATTTTTTCAGTTTAGTGTTTTTTTTATACTATAAAAATAATTACAAGCTTTTATTTACAAAAGCAACATTAATATACTCACATAACATACATATTTAAAAAGTCCCTAAGGTAACTATTTATGTAGTTTTTCTTTTAATGTTTTAATTTTTTTTCTTTTTACAAGTTTTATTTTGGTAACTATGGGTTAGGGGTGGAAGGGGTTAAATTGATAGTAAATATTTAATAAATGCTAGAATGTAAAAAGGTCTTATGGTATATTGTGGTGTATTTGGTTGTATTTTACTTTTTGGCCACAAGATGACACTACACTTAGTTCACTGTTTGCGGTTTACAGCAGTTAGGAACAAAACTGTTTGTAACTGTTTCCTTGGGGAAATGAATGAGAGATGCTCTCTCTCCCATTCATAACGGCACAGGGATCAGGGCTGAGGGCTGAGAATGGATGATTCTCATTCCCTGATAACTGAAGAACAGGGATGTGATGATGGTGAATGGAAATGGTGTGGGAATCGTGATTGGCGGCGGTAAGTAAACAGTGCGCCCCTGATCTGCTAGTGGTAAACACAGGGGTGTATATATAGGTAGCAGAAATCCGGAACTGGTTAATATAATATAGCATTGTGACAAAGAGTGTCTCTGGTGTTCCCACTCCGGTAGCAAGACACTTTAGAGCGAAACAGGGATGCAGCCATGATCGACTACGCTTCATTGGTTTGGACCATATTCATAAAACAATCAGAGGCAGTAATTTTGATCGCCTCTTACTGCAGAAGGAACAGCGATGGATATTTGATCTACGGGCAACAGACCCACCAGGTCTTAATGAATCCATTAGCTATAGTCCCTTTTTACCCTTATAGGTTGGTGTGTGTCTTGTGGGGCAGGGGGGTGGGAGCGGTCGCTCCCTGCCTGTGTACTTATACCATGGGGGTCCCTGGTGCGGCGTCCCACCACTTGAGATCCCGCTATAGCTAATTATGATTTAACATAGGATGACCATACCTGGTGTATCCAGTTGTTTATGGTGGCACAGTGGTGACATCATGTGATTTTTTTCATTGTCATCACCTATTTTTCTTTCATTTCTCCTGTAATGGAGATTTGTATCTTGAACCTCTTCTATATGATACACATGTTATGTTTGATGTGTGCAGTAGCATTATTATCTGCTGGGCAGTGCTCGCACCTGCCCCTCCCCCTTGCTTTGACGCCTCCTGGATGAGGTCTCTTTGACCTCTCCCCTGGTGGGGCGTTGCGGGGGGGGGGGGGCGGTTCGGGGCGCCGCCTCCGTGGACGTCCGGGCGGCAAACTGTAGTTGTGGATGGTTGCGCCCTCCTGGTTGCGTGGGCTGCTGTGCCCGCCCTCCTCCGCCCCGGGTTGAAGGGATGATGCATTTTCTCTCCTCTGTCCCTCCTTGTGGGGGCCGGGCCGGGGGTGGGCGGATTCCGCGCGCTGTGACTGGTTGGGCGCCTCTACATACTGTGTGTGAGGAAGCTGTAGGAAGTTGTGCGTTTTGAACCACGCCCACCTGAGGAAACCGGAAGTGTCCGGTGAAACATGTTGTGGGCTAGCGTGGTTTGCCCGGCGTGTTTGTGATCGCTGCCCCGCCGCTCCACACCATTCTTTCCAAGCCGGACTACTTATATCATCCTCACTCATCCAAACTGTGATCATCCGCCTGCCATACGGATTGCTGCATGGTGAAAAGCGGACTACTCCACGATGCTATATCACATGGATGCACTCGTAGGATTTCTGGAAGCTGGACACCAATGACCTGGTACTGTATGTCATAGACTTTGATGTTATGCGAATTTATGCAGCTATGATCTTCAATTACATACAGTGTCACTTGCTCTGCTGGATGACTCTGAGGCATCTTTGGTGCATCTGTGGCTTAGCTAACCTGCTATGCTATCTTGCTACTAACATTGCTAGTCTCTAATGCTGTGATGCATGATCTGTCATGATTCAATGCTTCTTCCATCTGCTTGACTTGGAACAAATAGCAGACTCTGATTGAACCAATTGAACTTCCAAAGTGTGATCTGCTTCTACACAGAAGAAAATTGATTCTAAGCGGGAGGATTGATTACCGGTATATGCATTCCGTTGTTGTGCAATAACTTCAGCAGAACTACTATAATCCACTAACAATTGATTTGTTGGAGTAATAGTGTCCAAATCACTGGTACCAGTAACTGTGAGCATAATTACATATATGGGGTGAGAGTCTGGAGTGTGATTGGCGTTTGTATGATGCAATCAATAAAATTATGATATTTTAATAGATAAACTGAGGCTTTTGGTGATGTTTTTGGGATATACTCCCCCCTTATCGCTCCTCTAAAAGTTTTGTGTGGTTAATATAACTTAATGAATAAAATTGTTTATGTTTACAATTTTCATCTTATTTAGTCAGCATTTTCCTATTCTAAAATTTTCCTCACCCTAATTTACCTTTTTTTTAATTTATTAGCGATGCCAGCATTTTTACTGCTGGCGAAGTTGATCACTGTGTAACTGTAACGATCGGTGGGCGCAGAGAGTATCTGATTACCGGTGATCTGCAGTGTCACCGGAAATACAGATATATACCAGATTATAAGTGATCTGCAGTCTCACCGATAATCTGATATACAAACTAACCTCTGTTCACCTGAGTAGAGTGTAGTGTTTGGTGTAACAGTATCACTTTGAGGACTAGGCCTCAGTGCAGCAAGGAGTACTGCACAGATTCCTTCCGCAGACCTGAGCTCTCCAAGACGGGAGGAGTCAGACTGACAGTAGGAAGGATGTCTGAAAGTGACCCTCAGGAGAAGGGTCGCTAACAGAGCGAGGAACCGCCTCCAACGGTAAGGTCGGTTCTCGAGGTCGGATAAGCCAGGTCGTACACACACGGACAGATAAAGTACAAGATCAGGAGGCAAAGGCGGAGTCAAAGTACAGGCAGGGTTCAGCAACGGGGTATCAGATATATCGGGGTACAAAATCAGGAGGCAGAAGCAGAGTCAAGGAACGAGCCGGGGTTCGGCAACAGAGTATCAGAAATATCGAGGTACAAGATCAGAGTTCAGAAGGGTAGTCAAGGCAGGCAAAAGTCATAACAGATAATCACAATCAAACTAGTACTTTAGCTATCAACAGAATCTAGCTAAGTGTAGGATTACAGCTCCAGCTGGTCCCGGCACACTTGCGGATCTGACTACGGATCTGGGTGCTCCCACATGTGTGATCGCACGCCAGACAAAGAGCAAGTGAACAACCAGCAGTATATATACTCTAGGACCTTTCCAGGACCTCCCTAATTGCTGGTCCAATGAGAGCAGTGGAATTTGTCAGCTGACCCAGCTGGTCAGCCGACACCCTTCTAACTGCTATTTAAACTCTGCCTTTCTGCTCGCGCGCGTGTAAGTCTGAATCTTGGTGGACTATCAGTCCCAGCCACACCAGTACTGTCATGCAATGTATCTAGTGCGGGGGCCGCCTCTGATGCGGATTCCGCCGCACTGCCTATGCGGCATGCAGCGTTTTTTCCGCGTTGTGACGCCATGCTGGACGCGGAAACAGCCGCCTCACCTTGAGAGACGGCGGCATTTCCGCGTTTCCTTACAGTACCCCCCCCCCCCGAGGAGTGGACTCCGGACAACTCCTACCAGGTTTCTCGGGATGTAAGGCATGAAACTCCCTTCTTAACTCGTCTGCATGCATGCGTGAACCCGGTACCCATTGTCTCTCCTCAATGCCGTACCCTTTCCAATGTACGAGGTACTGAACCGAGTTTTGAACCGTGCGGGAATCTAAAATCTTTTCCACTTCATATTCAGGTTGGGCATCTACTAACACAGGAGGAGGAGGAGTGGGACCCACCTGGACTGCGGGTTTAAGAAGTGATACGTGGAAGGACCTCACTCCCCGCATGCTGGTGGGAAGATCAACGGTATATGTGACCTCGTTGATCTTCCTAGCAACCGGGAATGGACCCACGAACCTGGGACCAAGTTTGTCAGAAGGTTGTCTCAGGGTCAAGTGACGTGTAGATACCCAGACCAAGTCCCCTGGTCTGAACCTCCACTCCACTGAGCGTTTTTTGTCAGCTTGACCCTTCTGACTCAAAAACGCCTTTTGTAAACTATCTCTCACCGTGCGCCAAATGTCTTTAAAAGACCTCTGCCAGGCCTCCAGAGCTGGAAACGGGGTGGAGGCCACTGGAAATGGTGAGAACTTGGGCAATTTTCCAGACACAACCTGGAACGGAGAGAATCCGGTGGAAGAGCTTTTCAAATTATTTTGTGCGAACTCCGCGAAGGGCAGAAATTTAACCCAGTCGCTCTGCGTCTCCGCAACGTAGCACCTCAGAAATTGCTCCAATGACTGGTTGATTCTCTCCGTTTGCCCATTGGTCTGTGGGTGGTAGCCCGATGAAAATGACAGCTTCATGCCCATCTGTTGGCAGAATGCCCTCCAGAATCTAGAAACGAACTGGACTCCCCGATCCGACACTATGTTCTCCGGAATGCCGTGCAGCCGGAAGACATGTGTAATAAACAAGTCGGCCAATTCCTGGGCTGAGGGGAGTCCTTTCAAGGGCACGAAATGGGCCATTTTACTGAAGCGGTCGACTACCACCCAAATGACCGACATACCTTCTGACTTGGGAAGTTCGCCCACAAAATCCATGGACAAATGAGTCCATGGCTCACTCGGGGTGGGTAAAGGCTGCAAGGTACCCACAGGTGCCAGCCGGGAGGGTTTACTCTTAGCGCAAACTGCACACTCCCTAACGAACTCCTTGCAGTCTGCTGCTAAAGAAGGCCACCAAGCACACCTGGATACTAGATCCTGAGTTCTAGATGCCCCAGGGTGTCCCGCATTCTTGTGAGAATGAAACATCTGCAAAGTGCGGAGACGAAAGGGTAGGGGTACAAACATCACCCCTTCAGGTTTCCCTTCGGGGACATCCTGCTGAAAAGGCCTCAGGGTCTCTGTCCAGTCCTCCCAAGTCTCAGCTGCCGCTAACACTAGCCTCTGTGGGATAATGGACTCTGGGGCAGGAGGCTCGGCTGTCTCTGGCTCAAAGCATCTGGACAGAGCATCTGCCTTAACGTTCTTGCTGCCCGGGGTGTATGTAATCAGGAACCTGAACCTCGAAAAAAATAACGACCATCGAGCCTGACGGGGACTTAACCTCTTAGCCCCCTCGATGTATTCCAGGTTTTTGTGATCGGTGTATACCGTAATCATATGCTCTGCTCCTTCCAGCCAATGACGCCACTCCTCAAAGGCAAGTTTAATGGCAAGGAGCTCTCTGTTGCCTATATCGTAGTTTCTCTCTGCCGGAGAGAACCTACGAGAGAAATAGGCACAGGGATGTAATCTTCCCTGCAACCCTGATCGCTGAGACAGCACAGCCCCTACCCCGACCTCTGAGGCGTCCACCTCAACAATAAAGGGGTAAGAAGTGTCAACGTGCCTCAGAATGGGTGCTGAGCAAAACAAGTCTTTCAGAGTGGAGAATGCTCGTAGAGCTTCTGGAGTCCAGTGGTTAGTATCTGCCCCTTTTTTTGTAAGACTGGTGAGGGGTGAAATGACCGTGGAATACCCCTTTATGAACCTTCTGTAATAGTTCGCAAAGCCTAAGAACCGCTGTAAAGATTTTAACCCCACGGGTTGGGGCCACTCTAACACAGCAGAGACTTTGGCGGGATCCATACACAGGCCCGTGGTGGAAATAATGTAACCCAGAAAGGCGACAGATGTTACTTCGAAAATACATTTCTCAAGTTTAGCGTATAACGAGTTTTGTCTTAGTTTGCTGAGTACAAATTTCACATGCGTTCTGTGCTCAGAGAGGTTGTTGGAGAAAACAAGTATATCGTCTAGATAGACCAGCACGAATCTCCCCAACACCTCTCTGAAGACCTCGTTGATGAGTTCCTGGAAAACGGCCGGGGCATTACATAACCCAAAGGGCATCACTAGGTACTCGTAATGCCCGTCTGGCGTGTTAAAGGCCGTTTTCCACTCATCACCCTTTCTTATGCGTACCAGGTTGTACGCGCCCCGTAAATCCAGTTTTGAGAAGATCTTGGCGTCTGTGACCTGCGTAAATAAATCGTCTATCAGGGGTAACGGATATCGGTTCTTTACCGTGATTTTATTCAGTCCCCGGTAATCGATACAGGGCCGCAGGCCCCCGTCTTTCTTTTTAACGAAAAAGAAACCTGCTCCAGCAGGCGATCGGGACGGACGAATGAAACCCTTGGCTAAATTCTCACGGATATATTCTTGCATGGCCAACTTTTCTGGCCCAGTTAAATTGTACAGATGACCCCGAGGAGGCATACAACCAGAACGGATATCAATGGGGCAATCAAAAGAGCGATGTGGGGGTAATTTGTCTGCTGCCTTGGGACAGAACACATCAGAATATTCTAAATATTGCTCAGGTACCCCTTGTACATGAACCCTGGTTTGGCCCAGTGTCACCTTCCCTAAACATTGCTGAAAGCAGCGTGCTGACCAAGAAACCAGTTGGCCGGTGGCCCAATCGATGTGCGGAGAATGAAGGTGCAACCATGGCATGCCGAGTATAATGGTGGAAGTAGACATATGCAACACAAAGAATTGTAATTTTTCCCAGTGCAGAACCCCTATGGTGACTCCCACCTCTGGTGTCTGAGACAGTGGGTGACTCCCTTGCAGAGGAGAGTCATCCACTGCCGTAACCTGGATGGGTGGTTGTACAGGTGTGAGTGGGATACCCAATTTCTTAGCAAACTCAAAATCCATAAAATTTGCCGCGGAGCCTGAATCGATAAAGGCTTCCGTGACCTCGGTTTTATCTTCCCACGTAATGGTGCAGGGAAGAAGCAACCGTTTTTCTTCTAAGGGTAAAAGTCGGACGCCCAGGGTGTTACCCCCTACCACTCCCAGGCGGTAGCGTTTTCCCGGCTTATTAGGGCAGTTTCGTACTATATGCCCCCCTTCAGCGCAATACAGACACAGCTGTTCGGTCATTCTCCGTCTTCGCTCCACCTGGGTCAATTTTGACCGACCAATCTGTATTGGCTCGGATGGAAGCAAGACCTCAGAAGACGAAACAGTAGGAGGTGGAATCACTGGGGCTGTGGCGTAAGACACCCCTCTGACACGGGAACTACCCCTGGTCTGCCTTTGGTAGCCCAGCCTGCGGTCGATCCGGATGGCCGCTGAGATGGCCTCATCGACTGTTCTGGGTTCGGGCTGACTTAACATCATGTCAGAGACCTCATCGGACAGCCCCGACAAGAAACAATCTAACAGGGCATGAGTGTCCCACCTGGCCGTAACTGACCACCTCCTAAACTCGGCCGCGTAATCTTCGACCGGACCTTCGCCTTGACGCAATAGCTTGAGCTTCCGCTCAGAAGTCGAGGCAAGGTCTGGATCGTCGTAAATTACCGCCATAGCCTTAAAGAATTCCTCTACAGAGGTAAGCGCTTTGTCTCCGGTGGGCAGGCTATATGCCCATGACTGGGAGTCGCCGGACAACAAAGTTTTAATAAACGTGACCCTCTGGGTCTCAGTACCCGAAGATTGGGGTCTCAACTCAAAATAGGAAAATACTCTACTCCTAAAATTCCGGAAGTCAGATCTGTGGCCGGAAAAGCTTTCAGGGACAGGCATACGTATGTCAGAGCTAGGAGAGGATCGCACATGATTCACTGATGTCTGGAGGGTTTGTACAGACCCTGATAGGGCATCAATAAGAGTTATGTGGGTGCCCAGTACTTGATTGATGTTGTCCACCGAAGCGGCAAGTACACCCAGACAATCAGTGTTTGCGTCCATTTTGTATTTGGGTCTGGCGTTCTGTAACGATCGGTGGGCGCAGAGAGTATCTGATTACCGGTGATCTGCAGTGTCACCGGAAATACAGATATATACCAGATTATAAGTGATCTGCAGTCTCACCGATAATCTGATATACAAACTAACCTCTGTTCACCTGAGTAGAGTGTAGTGTTTGGTGTAACAGTATCACTTTGAGGACTAGGCCTCAGTGCAGCAAGGAGTACTGCACAGATTCCTTCCGCAGACCTGAGCTCTCCAAGACGGGAGGAGTCAGACTGACAGTAGGAAGGATGTCTAAAAGTGACCCTCAGGAGAAGGGTCGCTAACAGAGCGAGGAACCGCCTCCAACGGTAAGGTCGGTTCTCGAGGTCGGATAAGCCAGGTCGTACACACACGGACAGATAAAGTACAAGATCAGGAGGCAAAGGCGGAGTCAAAGTACAGGCAGGGTTCAGCAACGGGGTATCAGATATATCGGGGTACAAAATCAGGAGGCAGAAGCAGAGTCAAGGAACGAGCCGGGGTTCGGCAACAGAGTATCAGAAATATCGAGGTACAAGATCAGAGTTCAGAAGGGTAGTCAAGGCAGGCAAAAGTCATAACAGATAATCACAATCAAACTAGTACTTTAGCTATCAACAGAATCTAGCTAAGTGTAGGATTACAGCTCCAGCTGGTCCCGGCACACTTGCGGATCTGACTACGGATCTGGGTGCTCCCACATGTGTGATCGCACGCCAGACAAAGAGCAAGTGAACAACCAGCAGTATATATACTCTAGGACCTTTCCAGGACCTCCCTAATTGCTGGTCCAATGAGAGCAGTGGAATTTGTCAGCTGACCCAGCTGGTCAGCCGACACCCTTCTAACTGCTATTTAAACTCTGCCTTTCTGCTCGCGCGCGTGTAAGTCTGAATCTTGGTGGACTATCAGTCCCAGCCACACCAGTACTGTCATGCAATGTATCTAGTGCGGGGGCCGCCTCTGATGCGGATTCCGCCGCACTGCCTATGCGGCATGCAGCGTTTTTTCCGCGTTGTGACGCCATGCTGGACGCGGAAACAGCCGCCTCACCTTGAGAGACGGCGGCATTTCCGCGTTTCCTTACAGTAACGTTTTTCCCCTTCTCTGTGAAGTGAATGGAAATATCACATGATCTCCCAGAGTGCTCTGGGGAAGAAGGCTGCATGACATAATAGCCTAGGTTAAACTTTATTGGGAGGGTGGGGTTACATACCAATATATAATATAATATATTTATATATAGCAAAATATAAATCTAAGAAACATTCCTGTTGTTGAAACTTGGATAATTAAGGTAAATGGGTATCCTGAGTAATTTACATTTTCTTAGTGTGTTGCATGCCGTACTTATGTAATACATAATGAAGCATAGTAAATTCTTGACCAAATAGAAAGGATTTTCTGTTTTAAGAAAAAAAACAAATGTACTGTAAGCTATCGAAGACCCATTTACCTGTGCAACCTGGTGTGATGTAAAATTCTAGTCTGGCTTCATTTTGCCTTTTGTTTTGTAATGCTATCTGTTCTATTTTAATTGTTTAGCATTTACATATAATTTTTATTTCACAGCTTACATTTAAATTCCTTTTCTCAAAATGTGTTGGATGTAAAAAGCATTCTTGGAAGATCAGTGAAACCAGCACATTTGCAGTCAGCTCACTGTTTTCCTTTCCACCTTCCGATCCCTTTGTCTTTCTTATACACAACCGAGTCCAGAAAGCTTTCAGTGCTCATCTGGTTGCATGCGAGCAACAATTCCTGCTGAACTTCTGCTCCTGCCACAGGCTGCTTACACCATCACTGGAACTTGCTGAGCCTGGTGGAAGACAGGTTTTCATGCTGCACTAATGGAACATGATATTTATTTCAGTCTGCTGTGGATCCAAAGCATAGAGTTCTGCAGAAATCTACATCAGGGCTGACCTTTTGGAGTATATTTGTGATCTCTCCTGCAATGAAGCTCAAGTTAAGTTTCCTGTCTATGTTTGTGGCTTTTGTGGGAATTTTGAGCTTTGTGTTTTTGGTGGTGGCTATCGGAACAGATTTCTGGTATATTATTGATGCCTCTAAACTGGAAATGAAGAAGAATTTTTCAGAGAGCCTAAGCTCACACTCAGGACTTTGGAGGATGTGTAAATGTAAGTAATAGTGCAAGAAGCATCTACTTTGCAATTCAGCAATGTATTTGAATTTGTGGCATGTCACTTATACTTCCATTCTTTTGCCTTCTAGTTAAAGACAAGTGTTCTCCTTTGGTGAATCCATTTTGGTATGGTAACCTAAACTTTACCGATTCAGAAAAGCAACTTCTAAGTGAGTTTGAGTTGTTCTTCTATTTTAACTTACCGTATATTGTACCTTCAACTGGTTATGTATGTTTAAATAATTGCATTATGATATGATTGTATATGGTTTTAACAGGCTATCCAATTTAATTTCCACACCACCACACTATAAACATCACTCTTTGCGTACCATCAACTTTTCATGCGCCTTACATGTAGTTCATCTGCAGGATGTGAATAGTTACATTTAATAAATATTAGTAGTGTAATCTAAGGCATTACAATATATTGTAAAGCAGTGGCTGGATAGAGTACTGGTTAAAGGCTTGGCCTTTGACACAGGAGACCAGGGTTTAAATCCCCTGTTCAGTAAGCCACCAACATCTGTTCAGTGAGGAGACCTTGGGCAAGACTACCTAACACTGCTGCCTACTGAGTGTGTCCTGGTGGCTGCAGCTCTGGCACTTTGAGTCCACCAGGAGAAAAGGGTGATATAAATATTTAATTTGTTTGTGCTGTAAATGAATTGCTTAAATGAAAATAAAGATGTGTAAGATTTGAAGAGAACATTATCATCTAAAATATAAGCTACCAAACTGCAATCTAAAAAAAAAAATACATAAATGTTGGTCACGTGTTTAGAGTATTGCTGCATTTTTAAACATTGTTATGGTTTTTACGTCTTAATTGTAGAAGTTCTTACATTATCTACTGTGATTTATGTAAATCAGTGGTAGATGCTGCTTCTGAAATATATAGTATTGACCTGCTAGTGCAGCACTGCCCCTTGCAGGATCTATTTAGTATCACAACAAAGAAACAAAACTACAAGGTATTTTCACCTCTGAAAGTAATTGGTTTTCTTGATGAGATGTCTGTGTTTTTATTATGACATACTGCAGTATGAGGACAATACTAAAAATGGAATGTGATTTCTTTTTGTTTTCTGCATATAGTACTATATGTTTTGAATGTGCAGCGGACTTACATCAGCTATACATATTGAAGTTGAGAGCATGATTATATACAACCAGCATAAACAAGTTATTTGAAATTAGGGGGGTCTTCAAACCAAACTCATTGATACAGTGAAAAGGAGTTTAAACCAGATAGTATGTGTCACATTGGAGAGACTCACCAGGAAAATAGGGAAAATCTTCCCAAAGGCAAAGAATATCACTCTTGTCACATTTATCAGTAGTTTGGATGTGCCTTTTGGAAAATCATAGCAAAAGCAGCGCTGGGTCCTTGGTTTGAATCACAGCCAGGTCAACATCTGCAAGGAGTTTGTATGTTCTCCCCTTGTCTGTGTGGGTTTCCTCCGGGCACTCTGGTTTCCTCCCACATCCCAAAACATACAGATAAGGTAATTGGCTTCCCCCTAAATTGGCCCCTGATTACGATACATACACTACACGATACATACGTAGACATATGACTACAGGGAGTGCAGAATTATTAGGCAAATGAGTATTTTGACCACATCATCCTCTTTATGCATGTTGTCTTACTCCAAGCTGTATATGCTCGAAAGCCTACTACCAATTAAGCAGATTAGGTGATGTGCATCTCTGTAATGAGAAGGGGTGTGGTCTAATGACATCAACACCCTATATCAGGTGTGCATAATTATTAGGCAACTTCCTTTCCTTTAGCAAAATGGGTCAAAAGAAGGACTTGACAGGCTCAGAAAAGTAAAAAATAGTGAGATATCTTGCAGAGGGATGCAGCACTCTTAAAATTGCAAAGCTTCTGAAGCGTGATCATCGAACAATCAAGCGTTTCATTCAAAATAGTCAACAGGGTTGCAAGAAGCGTGTGGAAAAACCAAGGCGCAAAATAACTGCCTATTAACTGAGAAAAGTCAAGCGTGCAGCTGCCAAGATGCCACTTGCCACCAGTTTGGCCATATTTCAGAACTGCAACATCACTGGAGTGCCCAAAAGCACAAGGTGTGCAATACTCAGAGACATGGCCAAGGTAAGAAAGGCTGAAAGACAACCACCACTGAACAAGACACACAAGCTGAAACGTCAAGACTGGGCCAAGAAATATCTCAAGACTGATTTTTCTAAGGTTTTATGGACTGATGAAATGAGAGTGAGTCTTGATGGGCCAGATGGATGGGCCCGTGGCTGGATTGGTAAAGGGCAGAGAGCTCCAGTCCGACTGAGACGCCAGCAAGGTGGAGGTGGAGTACTGCTTTGGGCTAGTATCATCAAAGATGAGCTTGTGGGGCCTTTTTGGGTTGAGGATGGAGTCAAGCTCAACTCCCATTCCTACTGCCAGTTTCTGGAAGACACCTTCTTCAAGCAGTGGTACAGGAAGAAGTCTGCATCCTTCAAGAAAAACATCATTTTCATGCAGGACAATGCTCCATCACACGCGTCCAAGTACTCCCCAGCGTGGCTTGCAAGAAAGGGTGTAAAAGAAGTAAAACTAATGACATGACCTCCTTGTTCACCAGATCTGAACCCCATTGAGAACCTGTGATCCATCATAAAATGTAAGATTTACAAGGAGGGAAAACAGTACACCTCTCTGAACAGTGTCTGGGAGGCTGTGGTTTCTGCTGCACGCAATGTTGAGGGTGAACAGATCAAAACACTGACAGAATCCATGGATGGCAGGCTTTTGAGTGTCCTGGCAAAGAAAGGTGGCTATATTGGTTACTGATTTGTTTTTGTTTTGTTTTTGAATGTCAGAAATGTATATTTGTGAATGTTAAGATGTTATATTGGTTTCACTGGTAAAAATAAATAATTGAAATGGGTATATATTTGTTTTTTGTTAAGTTGCCAAATAATTATGCACAGTAATAGTCACCTGCACACACAGATATCCTCCTAAAATGGCTAAAACTAAAAACAAACTAAAAACTACTTTCAAAAATATTAAGCTTTGATATTAATGAGTTTTTTGGGTTAATTGAGAACATGGTTGTTGTTCAATAATAAAATCATTCCTCAAAAATACAACTTGCCTAATAATTCTGCACCCCTTGTATAGTAGGAAATAGATTGTAAGTCCCTCTGAGCGACAGCTAGTGACAAGACAATATACTCTGTACAATATTTCGACGCTATATAAATACTTACATTTAAAAAAAAAGGCATTTTGATTCTGCAGTGAATCGCAACACATGGATGGAAACATTAGACAGTGCAGTCTATGTACTGCTGATATCCATGTGGATTGCAGTACTGTGCATTGCTGAAAATGCAATCATTAATGAAATGGGCCTTAGGGATAATCTCCTCAACAGCCCCAATAGTAACATGAAGTACTGTAACTGTGAAAGTCTAAGACATGTTCTAAACTTCCCCTGCATAACAAAACCCTTTGGCTGGAGTTCTTTCTTAATATAGAGGAAAATGCACAGCAGGCACGGAGCTAAAACTCGATATTCACTAAAGATACCAAAGATATTTTTGCTGGGCAAAGCAAAAGAAGATACTACTTATCTTGACATGTAAAGTTAACCTGTGACCAAATCTTATTGAGTAAAGCAGGCTTGTACAAGCATTATACATACTTCTAACTTCTAACTGCTCAATGTCTGCCATTTTTTTTGCCTCTCAAATAGTTTTTTGTTATGTGTATATGAATTGATATTTTAGCCTGAGTTTAAATTGTGTTTGCCCTTTCCTTCTTTAGTACTACTACTCTCAATGGACAACTATCACCACCACTACCAGTAGTCATATTTCTGTTCACATGTATATTTACTGTAGAAGTAATTTATTCTTTGATAAGACATTCAGAAGAAAAAAACAAATGCTTAACCTAGATTTTTCATCTAGTTGCTTGGCCTTTACCTGAATACCAGTTAATTCAAACATCAAGATCCCCTGATGACGGCATAGCGCCAAAACCTGGTAGGGAAGGAGAGACGGGCTATCTCTATTGGAACTACTGCTGTGTGTAATAAGGTGCACTTAGACGCTTGTCAGTGCAGAAACCTTATAAGCTCTTTTATGCAGTGAGGGTCCAGTATGCATGGACCCACAATGTAAGTGATTTGTTTTATATTTTTTATGCAATAAAAAGTGTAACTCCCTGCTGTTAAATATACTGAGCCTGGCCTGTGGTTTGTCCCTTGGTAGTGGCCACTGTGTACCAATGAGCACTGATTGCAGGCTACAGCAGTGGGATTAACAGTTATTACAGCGCAGGGGCGTAACAATAGACCCTGCAAATGATGCAGCAGCAGGGGGGCCCAGAAACAACAGGGGGCCCCGTCCTGGGAGAGTGACAACTAAGGGCAAGGAGAGAGAAAACTTTCTGCTCTGCACAATTGTTCTAATGACTGCATCTGCTCAGCCACTGATAAGGAATCATACAAAGTTTTGCAAAGATTTGTAGACAGTCCCTATTCAGTGCTCAGCAAGCTCTTCTGTACAACGTCTAGCCCCCAACCTCTCTACCCCTAACCGAGTGCTCTGTTCTGGCTGGAGGGGGCCCCATCCAAAGCTTCGCAGGGGGGCCCAGTGATTTCTAGTTACGACCCTGTTACTGCGCTGAGGATTAAAGAAACATCAAAATAGCTTCTACAAAGGAAACCATGGCTAAAACTTTGAGGTTACCAGTGTGTATCAGTTATAGCACTGCAAGTAAAAATGGCTATGAAATAACAGTAATGGAATATTAGTAATTTTACTGATATTCTATTATCCACTATAGTAGAATAATGGTAACTTTACCTACTGTATATTTTACTATGTTCTAACCTAACCCTATTCTCACACAAAACCCACCCTCTTGATGCCTAACGCTAACCAATCCCCCACTAAGGACCCCACCCCAGTGGTGCCTAACAGTAAAACTCCCCTGGTGGGAGCCTAACATTAACCTCCCCTTGCCTTACCCTAGGTGGATGACTAACTTTAACCTCCCCATGGCTAACTCTAGGTGGGCACCTAACCTTAACCCCCCACCTAAACCTAGGTGGGTGCATAACCTTACCCCCCCCACAGCTAACCCTAGGTGGGTGCCTAGCCTAACCTTAACCACTTGCCGACCGCCTACTTCATATTGGCGGTGGCAAAGTGGCAGCCCCAGGACCACGTAAGGCAGAATGGCGTCAGGTCCTGGGGCACTGTTTTGCCGGGGATCGCGCGCTGGGATGCGCGCGCATCCGCCGGCAATAGGCTCCGCCCACCCGCGACGTCAACCCGCCGGCCAATCGGAAGCGCCGGCGGGTTGTTAACCCGACGATCGCCGGATAGGAAGCGTATGATACGCTTTGTAATGTTTACTAAGTGTATTATACAGGCTGCCTCCTGCCCTGGTGGTTCCAGTGTCCGAGGGACCACCAGGGCAGGCTGCAGCCACCCGAGTCTGCACCCAAACACACTGATCTGCCCCCTCCTGCCCCCTGATCGCCCACAGCACCCCTCAGACCCCCCCCCTGCCCACCCCCCAGACCACTGTTTGCACACAATCACCCCCCTAATCACCCATTAATCACTCCCTGACACTATCTATCAACGCTATTTTTTTTTTAGTCCCTAAACTGCCCCCTGGGTACTCCTGATCACCCCCCACCCCTCAGATTCTCCCAGACCCCCCCCCCCCTGTGTACTGTATGCATCTATCCCCCCGATCACCTGTCAATCACCTGTCAATCACCCATCAATCACCCCCTGTCACTGCCACCCATCAATCAGCCCCTAATCTGCCCCTTGCGGGCAATCTGATCACCCACCCACACCAATAGATCGCCCGCAGATCCGACATCAGATCACCTCCCAAGTGCAGTGTTTACATCTGTTCTCTACTCTAAACACCCACTAATTACCCATCAATCACCCATCAATCACTCCCTATCACCACCCATCAGATTAGACCCTAATCTGCCCCTTGCGGGCACCCAATCACCCGCCCACACGCTCAGATTGCCCTCAGACCCCCCCTTATCAATTCGCCAGTGCATTATTTACATCCGTTCTTCCCTGTAATAACCCACTGATCACCTGTCAATCACCCCCTGTCACTGCCACCCATCAATCACCCCCTGTCACTGCCACCCATCAATCAGCTCCTAACCTGCCCCTTGCGGGCAATCTGATCACCCACCCACACCAATAGATCGCCCGCAGATCCGACGTCAGATCACCTCCCAAGTGCAGTGTTTACATCTATTCTCTCCTGTAAACACCCACTAATTACCCATCAATCACCCCCTATCACCACCTGTCACTGTTACCCATCAGAATAGACCCTAATCTGCCCCTTGCGGGCACCAAATCACCCGCCCCACACGCTCAGATTGCCCTCAGACACCCCCCCCCCTTATCAATTCGCCAGTGCAATATTTACATCTGTTCTTCCCTGTAATAACCCACTGATCACCTGTCAATCACCTGTCAATCACCTATCAATCACCCATCAATCAACCCCTGTCACTGCCACCCATCAATCACCCCCTGTCACTGCCACCCATCAATCAGCCCCTAACCTGCCCCTTGCGGGCAATCTGATCACCCACCCACACCATCAGATTGCCCCAAACCTACCCTCAGATCACCTCCAAAGTGCATTGTTTACATCTGTTCTGCCATCTAATCACCCACTGATTACCCATCAATCAGCCCCTGTCACTGCTACCCATCAGATTAGACCCCTATCTGCCCCTAGGGCACCCAATCACCCGCCCACACCCTCAGAACGCCCTCAGACCCCAGCCCTGATCACCTCGCCAGTGCATTGCTTGCATCTATTCCCCCCACTAATCACACCTTGAGACACCCATCAATCACCTCCTGTCACCACCTGTCACCCCCTAACACACCTACCCATCAAATCAGGCCCTAATTTGCCCCGTGTGGGCTCCTGATCACTCGGCCAAACCCTCAGATCCCCCTCAGACCCCCTTCCGATCACCTCCCCAGTGCATTGATTGCATCTATTTTCCCCTCTAACCACCCCCTGAGACACCCATCAATCACCTCCTGTCACCCCCCTAGCACTCCTATCCATCAGATCAGGCCCAATACAACCTGTCATGTAAGAGGCCACCCTGCTTATGACCGGTTCCACAAAATTCGCCCCCTCATAGACCACCTGCCATCAAAATTTGCAGATGCTTATACCCCTGAACAGTCATTTTGAGACATTTGGTTTCCAGACTACTCACGGTTTTGGGCCCGTAAAATGCCAGGGCAGTATAGGAACTCCACAAATGACCCCTTTTTAGAAAAAAGACACCCCAAGGTATTCTGTTAGGTGTATGAAGCGTTCATAGAAGATTTTTATTTTTTGTCAAAAGTTAGCGGAAATTGATTTTTATTGTTTTTTCACAAAGTTTCATTTTTCACTAACTTGTGACAAAAAATAAGATCTTCTATGAACTCACCATACACCTAACGGAATACCATGGGGTGTCTTCTTTCTAAAATGGGGTCACTTGTGGCGTTCCTATACTGCCCTGGCATTTTAGGGTCCCTAAACCGTGAGGAGTAGTCTAGAAAACAAATGCCTCAAAATGACCTGTGAATAGGACGTTGGGCCGCTTAGAGCACCTAGGCTGCAAAAAAAGTGTCACACATGTCATATCGCAGTACTCAGGAGAAATAGTATAATGTGTTTTGGGGTGTATTTTTACACATACCCATGCTGGGTGGGAGAAATCTCTCTGTAAATGGACAATTGTGTGTAAAAAAAATCTAATATATGTCATTTACAGAGATATTTCTCCCACCCAGCATGGGTATATGTAAAAATACACCACAAAACACATTATACTACTTCTTCTGAGCACGGCAGTACCATATGTGTGGCACTTTTTTGCAGCCAAAACTGCGCTAAAGGGCCCAAAGTCCAATGAGTACCTTTAGGATTTCACAGGTCATTTTGCGACATTTGGGTTCAAGACTACTCCTCACGGTTTAGGGCCCCTAAAATGCCAGGGCAGTATAGGAACCCCACAAGTGACCCCATTTTAGAAAGAAGACACCCCAAGGTATTCCGTTAGGAGTATAGTGAGTTCATAGAAGATTTTATTTTTTGTCACAAGTTAGCGGAACTTGATTTATATTGGTTTTTTTTCCACAAAGTGTCAATTTCCGCTAACTTGTGACAAAAAAAAAATCTTCTATGAACTCACCATACTCCTAACAGAATACCTTGGGGTGTCTTCTTTCTAAAATGGGGTCACTTGTGGGGTTCCTATACTGCCCTGGCATTTTAGGGGCCCTAAACCGTGAGGAGTAGTCTAGAATCCAAATGTCTCAAAATGACCTGTGAAATCCTAAAGGTACTCATTGGACTTTGGGCCCCTTAGCGCAGTTAGGGTGCAAAAAAGATTTTATTTACGTGAGCTAAGAACGGACAGAAAGGCTTTCACCTGGGGCTTCTTTCAGCCTGTAGAAGTCTATCTGTTCTGTGCTGAAGTTCTGCTGTGCTTGAGACTGCTGCTGTCCTCTCTGTAAGATGTCTGCTGTCCCCTCTGTGACCCTTGGCTGAATCGTGGTCTTGGACAGGCCTCTCGTGATTGTAGCTCCCATGGCCATGAGCACTCTGCGATTGTGCTTGTTTTTTTTTTCCGCTTGTTTACAAAGACTAGCTTTATTGGCTAACTTTAAGAAAGAGTAAGCTTTCAGCTAATAAACCTGTCAACAGGAATAGAGCCTGAAGGAGGCTTATTAGCCAAAAGCTTACTTTTTCTGTAAATTAGCCAATAAATGGTATCATCCTAATTCAAAACTTCCTGTCATTATCTCTGTGAGACAGACTCTATTTTGTCAGAGATTGCTTCAAATGGATGAAAGTTTAGCTCGGATTTGTCTTGGTATACTTTACCAGTATGGTTACATGGTACCAAATATGTTACCAGTTTTACCAGGTTGATGATCTGTAAAAGGCTATAGCTAAACCTATTTTAATTACATTAAAGAATGTTTTCTGTTAAAGCTTTTAGACATGAGCAGATCCCTAGTAATCAATAATTCTTATTGGTTATCAGTAGGACTGGAGTACGTAGTCAAAGGACATATGTGTATGACGGCACATACATTTGATCTAGTGTTTCTCAAAAGAGGTATTGAGTGAGACTCTCTGTTTGCAGGGCTGGTTCTATATGCCCCCCCCCCCTTCCCAATCTGGAACAAATGCACAACACCCAGCAATTTGCACCACACGTTATAGCTACGAGGCAACCCCCCAAAAAAACACCCCCAGTATAGGTAGGTAAGTGACCAGGTATAGGTGCTACCTGAATAGGTCGCCAGCATAGTTGGCCCTAGTATAGGTAGCCAGTATAGTTCCCCCAGTATAGGTAGCCAGTATACTTGCCACCACTATAGGTTAGCCAGGTAGGTGCCACCGATAAGTAGCCAGCTCATTTACCTTCTGAGCGGAGATCACTATCTCCAGGACAGTCCCAGTATCCCACACTACTAATAGACCTCAGATCAGCAGTGACCCGCAGCACCACAGTGAAGGGAGGAGAGCAGTTCTCCTGGCAGTAAATATTCCCTGTATATGCGCCGCTATGGGAGCTGCTCTCCTCCCTTCACTGCGGCGCTGTTTGTCGCTGCTGAACTGAGGTCTATTTGTAGCAACTGGGGCAGGGACTTTCCTGGAGAAGGAGGCCACCGCTCAGAAGGCAAATGAGTGGAGGCTGGTGAGGGGGGCAGGACCGCCCCTGTCTGTTTGAGAACATTTTGAAAGAGAAAGAGGTGGCCATAGACATCTGGGGACACTTGTACAGACTTTAGATTTCCAGACAAAATGATCAGGTACAATCACATGGGCCAAGGAAAAATTAAAGTGTGAATTTAACTTATACCAAATCTGGGACATAGACATACTGTATATTTGCTCTCTGCACCGAAGTGCATAATGAAGCAAGACCGCGCAACATGGTTCTCGTTATAATAGTAGCCCCGGCGCCCTTTTCAAAAGGATGTTGAGGGTTAAGATTAGTTGTCCACCAGGGGAGATTTAAGGTTAGGGCCCCCGGGGGGGGGGGGGGGGGAGGGAGGTTAAGGTTAGGAACCACTGGGGAGGGGCGTGTCTTTGTGAAAGAAAGGAGAAGTTAGGTCAAACATTGGGCAGGATTTAATCTTGTTTATTAACAGTGCCTACCTAAACTACTCCTTACACATGCTGTTTTTCATATAGAACGGCCATCCAGAAAGTAACAGCCATTTACTTTTTATGTATCACTCAAGGTATTTTTTTTAGTATAATTTAACTTGCATCTATCAGGCTAATCTTTTCTCTCCCTACATCTCCAATCCCTCTAACTCAATGGTGAGGAGTGTGATGATACCAAAAAAGAAGAAATTTAAAATCTTACAAAATGGTATGATAAATGTGTAAATAAAAGAGGTACCGTCATTATGTGATGAAATAGAAGATGCACTGGCCCATATTTCATTAACATTTTCTCCTAAGTTTTCTCCTAAGAGATAATTTTTCATCTTTTGTCTAAAATTACTTTTCAGCACCCTGCAAATAAAAAAGTAACAAAAAGTGGGTAAGAAAGGATTTTCAAAATTATTATAGTATTTTCTTGTTGTTGACTCAAAAGGGCTTTTGTTGATAATGTGTGAAAATAATCATCTAGCAGAAAATGTAGGAGAAAAGTTGAATTGAATAAGGCCACTGTGTCTAAAATTAAATCTTTCCATAATTGATTAAATGAAAAGAGCTGTGACTTTCCACCTGACCCTTGCATTTATTCGTTTTACTTATCCTTTTTTATCCCCCTGCTCCATAGAGTGTAAAATAACCACATTTATGATTTTATTCAGACTCAGTACCTTCTTTCAGTAATAGGTTTCATTTGTCAGCTCTGTGTTTTCTCTATTAAAAAATATTTTAATGTTGGCAGCCCTATTAGCATGGATAAACACTTTAAAAAAATGAATTCTCAGAGATGTCATGTTGCCAATTAGCACATCTTTCTTGATGTTTAATTAATGCTGGTAGCAAAGCAATCTGCACAACACTGTTATCAAGTCAGTTTTGCCTCCTTAGGAAGTGACAATTATTTATAAACTGCTGGTCCATGGTATGCGTGAAAACAGAAAACAAGCAGGAAGATGGTAGGGGCATAGGGGATCCAGCCATGGCAAGGCAGATGTGATGTATTTGATGGTGATACAGCTCGTACCGTCTTGCCCAGAATATAAGACACTGTCTTATATTCTTTTGGGGGGGTGGGGTGGGGAATACGTGCTAGGGCTTATTATCGGGGGGGGGGGGGGAGGGGGAAGGAGGGACTTACTCTCAGGAGCGGGGTAGACGCTTTTATTGTATGGGGAGGAGTGTGGACTCTTATTGCACCTCCCTTGTGGCTGCGTCCCCTTCCGTTCCTTGTAACTGCTTCAGTGACCGGCATAGTATTGAAGCTGTACAGGGCCCCTTTCACCCTCATGCTGACGCTCTACGCAAGGTTGCCTCTGTGCCCGCGCTCCCCTCTCATCATAATCAATGTGCGCCTGGGGCACAGAGGGGAGCGCGGGCGCAGAGGCAACCTTGCGTACAGCGTCAGCGTGAGGGTGAAAGGGGCCTCGTACAGCTTCAATACTATGCCGGTCATCGGAGCAGTTATAAAGTACGGAGGGGACCGCAGCCACAAGGGAGGTGCAGTAAGGGACCACACACCTCCCCATACACTAAAAGCATCCCATTTATGTGAGGTCTTATTTATTGGGGATGGCTTATATTACAAACATGCTTTTCTGGGTAGGTCTTATTTTAGGGGAAACACTGTATTCCTTACCAGCAGCACACACTGATTTAATGAATGTAATTTATGGCTAGTGTTATATGAATTTATCCAGCAGTGTATTTGTCCTTTTTGTGTTTTTGTGTGTTTCTGTATGGTTACTTAATGTTGCTTTAGCTACAGTCATGGCCGAATTTGTTGTCCAGAAAATCAAGTATTTCTCACAGAAAAGTATTGCAGTAACACATGGTTTGCTGTACACGTGCTTATTCCCTTTGTGTGTAATGGAACAAATTAAAAAAGGGAGGAAAAAAAGAAAATTGGACATAATGTCACACAAAACTCCAAAAATAGGCTGGAGAAAATTATTGGCACCTTTAACTTAATATTTGGTTGCACACCAATATTATTTGGAAAAAATAAACGGAAACTAGTCACTTCCTATAACCATCACTAAGCTTCTTTCACCTCTCACCAGGAATTTTGGACCACTCTTCCTTTGCAAACTGTTCCAGGTCTCTCTTATTGGAAGGGCGCCTTTTCCCAACAGCAATTTTAAGACCTTTCCACAGGTATTCAATGGCATTGACAGTGGGTTGCAAAAGTATTCGGCCCCCTTGAAGTTTTCCACATTTTGTCATATTACTGCCACAAACATAAATCAATTTTATTGGAATTCCACCTGAAAGACCAACACAAAGTGGTGTACACATGAGAAGTGGAACGAAAATCATACATGATTCCAAACATTTTTTTCAAAGTAATAACTGCAAAGTGGTGTGTGCATAATTATTCGGCCCCCTTTGATCTGAGTGCAGTCAGTTGCCTATAGACATTGCCTGATGAGCGTTAATGACTAAATAGAGTGCACCTGTGTGTAATCTAATGTCAGTACTAATACAGCTGCTCTGTGAGGGCCTCAGAGGTTGTCTAAGAGAATATTGGGAGCAACACACAAGACAGGTCAGGGATCAAGTTATTGAGAAATTTAAAGCAGGCTTAGGCTACAAAAAGATTTCCAAAGCCTTGACCATCCCACGGAGCACTGTGCAAGCAATCATTCAGAAATGGAAGGAGTATGGCACAACTGTAAACCTACCAAGACAAGGCCATCCACCTAAACTCACAGGCCAAACAAGGAGAGCACTGATCAGAAATGCAGTCAAGAGGCCCATGGTGACTCTGGACAAGCTGCAGAGATCTACAGCTCAGGTGGGAAACTCTGTCCATAGGACAACTATTAGTCATGCACTGTACAAAGTTGGCCTTTATGAAAGAGTGGCAATAAGAAAGACATTGTTAACAGAAAGCATAAGAAGTCCCATTTGCAGTTTGCCACAAGCCATTTCGGGGACACAGCAACCATGTGGAAAAAGGTGCTCTGGTCAGATGAGACCAAAATGGAACTTTTTGGCCAAAATGCAAAACGCTATGTGTGGCAGAAAACTAACACTGCACATCACTCTGAACACACCATCCCCACTGTCAAATATGGTGGTGGTGGCAGCATCATGCTCGGGGGTTGCATTTCTTCAGCAGGGACAGGGAAGCTGGTCAGAGTTGATGGGAAGATGGATGGAGCCAAATACAGGGCAAACTTGGAAGAAAACGTCTTGGAGACTGCAAAAGACTTGAGACTGGGGCGGAGGTTCACGTTCCAGCAAGACAATGACCCTAAACATAAAGCCAGGGCAACAATGGAATGGTTTAAAACAAAACATATCTATGTGTTAAAATGGCCCAGTCAAAGTCCAGATCTAAATCCAATCGAGAATCTGTGGCAAGATCTGAAAACTGCTGTTCACAAACGCTGTCCATCTATTCTGACTGAGCTGGAGCTGTTTTGCAAAGAAGAATGGGCAAGGATTTCAGTCTCTAGATGTGCAAAGCTGGTAGAGACATACCCTAAAAGACTGGCAGCTGTAATTGCAGCAAAAGGTGGTTCTACAAAGTATTGACTTAGGGGGTCTAATAATTACGCACACCCCACTTTGCAGTTATTTATTTGTAAAAAATGTTGTGGAATGATGTAGGATTTTCGATCCACTTCTCAAATGTACACCACTTTGTATTGGTCTTTCATGTTGAATTCCAATAAAATTGATGCATGTTTGTGGCAGTAATGTGACAAAATGTGGAAAACTTCAAGGGGGCCGAATACTTTTGCAATCCACTGTAGATCTGGATTAATTGCTGGCCACTTCAGAACTCTCCAGTGCTTTGTTGCCATCCATTTCTGGGTGATTTTTGACATATTTTTGGGTAGGGGCTTTGCTAGGTTCCTGGGAGATCCAGGGGACCCCTGGGAACCAAGAGGGAATGATTGGAAAACATGGGTGTGGTCAAGTCACGGGAAAGTGACACTACTGCTATGTTCATATAGGTAGTATTATATTCAATAGTCAGTATTTCACATAAATAAGGCCCTCACCTGGCTTCTGTCTCATCTTCGGCTGGTTGACCTGTGTGCTGTACTCGGCTGGCATTTATACTGGGCCTGCTGGTGGTGATGCTATACTATGCTATGCTGTGCTGGCTTGGCTGGGGGTGATGCTGTGGCCTGGCTGGTGGTGATGCTGTGCTGGCATTGCTAACGGTGATGCTGGGGCACGGATGATGCTGTGCTGGCCTGGCTGGTGATGATGCTGAGCCCGTCTGGATTTGCTGAGTGCTGGACCTGTGGCTTTACTGGGTTGGGCAATTTGCTGGGGTGAGGGTTTTGCTGGGCTTGGGGCATTTTTGGGTGCTTTGCTTGGCTGTACGCTTTGCTGGGCTGGGGCCCAGAGGCTTTGCTTTGCTGGGGGCTTTGCTAGGCTGGGGGCTCTGCTTTGCTGGGGGCTGTACTTTGCTGGTCTGGGGGCTTTGCTTTGCTGGGCTAGGGCACGGGGGCTTTGCTTTGTTGGGGAAATTGCTTTTCTGAGCTGGGGCTTTGCTGAGCTGAGGCCCTTTGCTTTGCTGGGCCCGGGGGCTTTGCTGGGCTGGTGCTTTGCTTTGCTGGGGCCCGGGGGCTTTGCTTTTCTGGGGCTTTGCTTTGCTGGGACATGGGGGCTTTGCTTTGCTGGGGGCTTTGCTAGGCTGGGGTCCGGGGTCTTCTTTGCTGGGCTGGGGTCTGCTTTGCTGGGGCTTCACTGGGCTGGGGACCGGGGTCTTCTTTTCTGGGGGCTTTGCTAGGCTGGGGCCCAGGGGGCTTGCTGGGGGCTTTGCTAGGCTGGGGCCCGGGTCTGCTTTCTAGGCTGGGGTCTGCTTTGCTAGGGGTCTTTGCTGGGCTGGGGACCGGGGTCTGCTTTGCTGGAGGCTTCGCTAGGCTGGGGTCCAGGGTCTGCTTTGCTTGGGGCTTTGCTAGACTGTGGCCCGAGGCCTGCTTTGCTGGGGGCTTCGCTAGGCTGGTGCCTGGGGTCTGCTTTGCTCGGGGCTTTGCTAGGCTGGGGCGGGGATCGCTAGGCTGGGGTCCGGGGTTTTCTTTGCTGGGGGCTTTGCTCTGCTTTGATGGGTGGGAGTACTAAGGCAGTGCTACAGACCTCAGAACAGGGAAGGCAGAGCAGGACACACATTACCCGGGTACACATGCAGGAAGTGACATCACTTCCGCATGTGTGTGTCCTGCTCTGCCTTCCCAGTCGCTGCTATCTGAGGTCTGATCATAGCGGGAGCTGGCACACTGCAGGGGGAGGGAGGCTCACGGGGCACCTGACTACAATGGATCTGGGGCACCATTGCAACAGGTTCATGGGTGGTGCCCAGGATCAAACCCCCTAGCGACACGCCTGTCTTTGGGGTAATTTTTCTAATGGAAGACCCAAGATCTCAGGTGCAAACCCAGCTTTCTGACACTGGTCTCTACAGTACAACCCAAAATCCTTTAGTAATTCTCAGATTTCATGATGTCTTGCACACATTCCAGGCACCCAGTGCCAGAGGCAGCAAAACAACCCAAAACATCATTGAACCTCCACCATATTTCACTGTACTGTGTTCTTTTCTTTGTAGGCCTCATTCCATTTTTGGTAAACAGTGGAATGATATGCTTTACCAGAAAAGCTCTATCTTGGTCTCATCTGCCCACAGTACATTTTCCCAGAAGGATTTTGGCTTACTCAAGTACATTGTGGCAAACTGCAGTGCTGCTTTTTATGTCTCTGTGTCAGCAGTGGGTCCTCCTGGGCAGGGCCGAGCCTGGGCGGGTGCTGCGGGTGCAAGGCACCCAGGCGCCTGCCTCTGAGAGGCGCCGCCCGGCCGCCGCTCTCCCCCTGTGGCCGCCGCTCGCTCGCTCCCTCTTTCCCTCTAGCCGCCGGCGCCGCGTCAGACCTCGATCAGGCGGGCGGGCGCTAGGACCTAGCACGCCGCACTGATATGCGGAAGTGACATCACTTCCGCATATAGAGCGGGTGCGCCTGGCGCCTTCTTACTGGTCGGGTCGCCCGCTGATTGAGGTCTGAAGCTGCTGCAAGGTGAGGGGGGAGCGGCGGCGGCAGAGGCAGCAGCGGCGGGAGGGGAGGGTTGGGTGCGCTCCTGTCACTACCTAAACGGGGACCCTATACCCCCTGGCTACCTATCCTGGGCACATATTACCCCCTGGCTACCTATCCTGGGCACATATTACCCTCTGGCTACCTATCCTGGGCACATATTACCCCCTGGCTACCTATCCTGGGCACATATTACCCCCTGGCTACCTATCCTGGGCACATATTACCCCCTGGCTACCTATCCTGGGCACATTTTACCCCCTGGCTACCTATCCTGGGCACATATTACCCCCTGGCTACCTATCCTGGGCACATATTACCCTCTGGCTACCTATCATGGGCACATATTACCCTCTGGCTACCTATCCTGGGCACATATTATCCTCTGGCTACCTAACCTGGGCACATATTACCCTCTGGCTACCTATCCTGGGCACATAATACCCTCTGGCTACCTATCCTGGGCACATATTACCCCCTGGCTACCTATCCTGGGCACATGATACCCCCTGGCTACCTATCCTGGGCACATAATACCCCCTGGCTACCTATCCTGGGCACATAATACCCCCTGGCTACCTATCCTGGGCACATAATACCCCCTGGCTACCTATCCTGGGCACATATACCCCCTGGCTACCTATCCTGGGCACATATACCCCCTGGCTACCTATCCTGGGCACATATACCCCCTGGCTACCTATCCTGGGCACATATACCCCCTGGCTACCTATCCTGGGCACATATACCCCCTGGCTACCTATCCTGGGCACATATACCCCCTGGCTACCTATCCTGGGCACATATACCCCCTGGCTACCTATCCTGGGCACATATACCCCCTGGCTACCTATCCTGGGCACATATACCCCCTGGCTACCTATCCTGGGCACATATACCCCCTGGCTACCTATCCTGGGCACATATACCCCCTGGCTACCTATCCTGGGCACATATACCCCCTGGCTACCTATCCTGGGCACATATACCCCCTGGCTACCTATCCTGGGCACATATACCCCCTGGCTACCTATCCTGGGCACATATACCCCCTGGCTACCTATCCTGGGCACATATACCCCCTGGCTACCTATCCTGGGCACATATACCCCCTGGCTACAAATCCTGGGCACATATACCCCCTGGCTACCTTCCCTGGGCACATATACCCCCTGGCTACCTATCCTGGGCACATATACCCCCTGGCTACCTTTCCTGGGCACATATACCCCCTGGCTACCTTTCCTGGGCACATATACCCCCTGGCTACCTATCCCGGGCACATATACCCCCTGGCTACCTATCCCGGGCACATATACCCCCTGGCTACCTATCCCGGGCACATATACCCCCTGGCTACCTATCCCGGGCACATATACCCCCTGGCTACCTATCCCGGGCACATATACCCCCTGGCTACCTATCCCGGGCACATATACCCCCTGGCTACCTATCCCGGGCACATATACCCCCTGGCTACCTATCCCGGGCACATATACCCCCTGGCTACCTATCCCGGGCACATATACCCCCTGGCTACCTATCCCGGGCACATATACCCCCTGGCTACCTATCCCGGGCACATATACCCCCTGGCTACCTATCCCGGGCACATATACCCCCTGGCTACCTATCCCGGGCACATATACCCCCTGGCTACCTATCCCGGGCACATATACCCCCTGGCTACATATCCCGGGGACACTGGCTGTTTGTCGTTATGTGCATTTGCTGGTGAAAAGCAGTCTCTTGTTATGTGCATTTGCTGGTGAAAAGCAGTCTCTTGTTATGTGCATTTGCTGGTGAAAAGCAGTCTCTTGTTATGTGCATTTGCTGGTGAAAAGCAGTCTCTTGTTATGTGCATTTGCTGGTGAAAAGCAGTCTCTTGTTATGTGCATTTGCTGGTGAAAAGCAGTCTCTCGTTATGTGCATTTGCTGGTGAAAAGCAGTCTCTCGTTATGTGCATTTGCTGGTGAAAAGCAGTCTCTCGTTATGTGCATTTGCTGGGGAAAAGCAGTCTCTCGTTATGTGCATTTACATGGGGAAAAGCTGTCTCTCGTTATGTGCATTTACATGGGGAAAAGCTGTCTCTCGTTATGTGCATTTACATGGGGAAAAGCTGTCTCTCGTTATGTGCATTTACATGGGGAAAAGCTGTCTCTCGTTATGTGCATTTACATGGGGAAAAGCTGTCTCTCGTTATGTGCATTTACATGGGGAAAAGCTGTCTCTTATGTGCATTTAGTGGGGAATTTTTGTCAGTAAAAATCTTTTGTCAGTAAATTTTTAGGTATTTGTCAGTAAAAAATAACGTGAAAGGTTGGCAACACTGGCAGGCTGTGTGGCGCAACGGAAAAGATACAGGCAGCCCACCTTGGGCTTGGCAGGGGGGAGGAGCCGACGTCAGCGAGTGAGAGTAGGGTGGCCGCAGGCAGCCATAAATACGCAGTGTGTGACTGCGTCGCACTCGCAGAGCCTCTCAGCCTGAGTCAGTCCAGAGACTAGCAGACTCGCAGGAAGCCAAAGCCAGCCAGGAGCAAGCCCATGGAAGAGGGGTAGGAATGGGGTATCACATGCATGCGTAAAGAGGTGGAAGGTGTGGGTGTGATTAGGAAGGACATGGGTGTGGTTATGTGGTTGGGCGCGGTTAATTTAACCACTCCCATAGGCGCCAGAGAAAATCTTGCACCCAGGTGCCAGGCACCCCAGGCTCACCCCTGCTCCTGGGTCTCCTGCCATAGTGTTTCATTTCATTTAAATGTCGACGGATAATTCGGGCTGACACTGATGCTCCCTGAGCCTGCAGGACAGCTTAAATTTCTTTGGAACTTGTTTGGGGCTGCTTATCCACCATCCGGACTATCCTGCATTGCAACTTTTCATCAATTTTTCTCTACTGTCCACGACCAGGGAGATTAGCTACAGTGCCATGGGTTGCAAACTTCTTGATAATGTTGCACACTGTGGACACAGGCACATATAGATCTCTGGAGATGGATCAATCTTGAGATTGTTGATATTGTTCCACAATTTTGGTTCTCAAGTCAGGTCTTTTCTTTTCTCCGCTTTCCGTTGTCCATGCTTAGTGTGGCACACACAGACACACAATGCAAAGACTAAGTGAACTTCTCTCCTTTTTATCTGCTTTCAGTCGTGATTTTTAAATTACCCACACCTGTTACTTTATTATTATTATTATTATTATTTATTGTATTTATAAAGCGCCAACATATTACGCAGCGCTGAACATTAATTTAGGTTACAGACAATATTTAGGGGTGACATACAGCAATATGACAATACAGGAATATATGACAATACAGGAATATATGACAATACTTGCCCCAGATGAGTTTAAAGGGGCATCACATAGCTATTAGAAACCAAAAGGAACTGCAGGAAAAAATGGTGCTTGCTTCACTTTAAAGGGACTTTGACCAGTACTGCAAAGTACTTAAAGATGCATACCATTCTTTAGCTTGTGCTCTCCTCTTTCATGCCTGATTCTGAATCACCGTTCTACACCAAATAGTTTTCATTCAATTTCAATTTAAAAATCACAGCTGCCATCTTGGCTATGTTATAATTTCTGGGTCAACCTTGTCTTCTCTGTTAAAGAGGTGCATCACTGAATGAAGCAGGAAGAGAAAGTTACATGCATGGCCATTGCAAGAGGCTCCTCCAGAGGGGTCATAGCACGACTTTGTTGGAAGTCGTCTGGCCCCATGCATTTTATAGCAGCAATACCAGGGGGAGTTTGGATAAAACGAGTGGCTGGTAAGTGTGCTGACACACTCAATTGTTCATGGGTATGCTTAAAGGCATACCCATGAGAGGTGCTAGGAGTCCCTTTAAAGAGGAACTGAAGAGAGAGGTATATGGAGGCTGCCATGTTTATTTCCTTTTAAGCAATACCAGTTGCCTGGCAGCCCTGCTGATCCTCTGCCTCTAATACTGTTAGCCATAGCCCCTGAACAAGCATGCAGCAGATCAGGTGTTTCAGACTTTAAAGTCAGATCTGACAAGACTAGCTGAATGCTTGTTTCTGGTGTTATTCAGATACTACTGCAGAGAAATAGACCAGCAGGGCTGCCAGGCAACTGGTATTGATTAAAAGGAAATAAATATGGCAGCCTCCGTATACCTCTTACTTCAGGTCCCCTTTAAGGACCACTTCAGTTCCAGATAAACTTTTGGTATCCCTGTTGCCCAAGAAAGAGGTTCATGTACAATTAATGATGAACCATGGCTTACAACGAAAAACAAAAATTGCTGTACAGTGAACCCAGACCACAGAATACATTATTGGAATTGGCACCCTAGCTGTAATAAAACATTGTATGGAGCATCTTAAACAATCCTTCTATGAATAATAGACCTTTTTGTTCATAGAGATTCAACTATATATACACAACTAGAAAAATGTAGGTACTCCAAACCCATCAGATACATAATATCAAGGGCTCAGTTCCTCCAGTAAGAGGTATCCTATTGTGTGTGAAAATGGCCCCACACAAGATTTATATGATACAGACAGCTAAAGAAGACTATATCAGTGGAGAAACTCTTACCTATTCTAATATTTATTAATACAGAACTATCCTGACCATAGCACAGAAGAATGACAGTATAGAGGACCTTAGTATACCCATCCTAATGGGGAATTTTTGCAAGCAATGTAGCCATAAACATTTTTATACTGTCCACAGTAGGGTGTTTCATTTTTATAGGCTAAAATAGGCTAAAAAATAAAATGTATGTAGACTTTGCTCATGTTCTGGATCCTATTGATATATCAATTACCGTATTTTTTTGGCATATAAGGCTATAATAAAACTGGGGGAAAAGTGGTTGTGTCTTGTATTCCAAAGATTAAGTAACTAGTGGTGCAGAGTGTGCAGGGAGGCACTTACCACATCCGGCGCCGCGCTCCTCCCCCCTTGCTCATGTCCTGCAGCTACTGGCGATATAGTGGGACACTGCAGCTGCCTGCCACTATACATCTCTAGGTCCTCCATACCTCCTGCTTCTGTACTTCTGCATTAGTGGTTGCAGGTGGTCGCAGTATTCTGCTATATCACCAGCAGCTGCAGGAGGAGAAGGGAAGAAACGTGTCTACATGAACAGGGCTGGAGCGAGGAGGAGAGGAGTGCAGCGACAGGATCTGGTGCAGTATTGAAGTGTTAGTGTAGTGCATTATAGTGTAGTGTTGCTGCAGTGTAGCTTAGCGGGTGGGGAAGCCGGGGTTAGTGTAGTGTAGTGTAGTATGTAGTGTAGTGTAACTGGCGGGTGCAACAGGGATTAGTGCAGTGTAGCTTAGATAGAGTAGCTTAGAGACAGCTTGGAGTTGGGGGAAGGGGCCATAAGACACTATTGAGGCACCAGGTTTAGAGTTTTTTTTCCCTGATTTTTTGGCCTCTAAACCTAGGTGCATCTTAAAGTCCGAAAAATGCGGTATGTATGATGAATTCTAGGCAAATTGGATGAAATATAAAGGTTGCACACTTTGAACAGTTATATAATATAGGGTTGCATCGTACATTTACCATGTAATTGTTTCAAACCTTTATTATTTTCTGTCTTATTTAACCTCCCTGGCATTATGATTATTTCCAGATTTAGGGTCTAAAAACCGTGCAATTTTTTCACAAGTTTTTAGACCCTAAAAACAAGGAAAGAGGAAAAAAAAAACATACCGCAGAGTGATCTGCAGCAGCTCCTGCATATAAATCATTCAGGCTCGGGATTACCACACCGAGCTGCGGATTTCCGCCTCGAGCATGACTCGGGATTACCACTAAGGAGGTTAAAATTTCATACATCTTTTCCTTCTCAGCCTGAATAATACATTCCTCCAGGGAAGCCAATCCAAAATTGTCTCTTAACCCCTTTCTATTATGGCCCTTTCACACTGAAAATCGTGATCACAATTGTGGTGCGCTGCAAGTGCAATTTTCGTATATTTTCAACTATTTCAGGGTGCGATTGGCGGGCACAATTTCATTTCCTGAAGGTGAAAAAAAAGCAGCTGTAAGTTTTTATCAAAATAAGCTTGCATAGCAAAATGCATAGCACTGCATTGTGTCTGCCATGGAATTTGATGCGCTTCTTTACATATAACCCAATCACCAATGCCAGCAAACTGCAGCATGCACTGGGATTGTGATTGGACCAAAGATGGATTCTACCACTCTGTACAGGGCACTGCGATTACTATGGTAATCATGGTGCCTTTGGGATCAGCAAAATGCTTGGGCTTCCAAAATCTGCTTGGAGCACATGCACTGTGGAAGGGCCCTTATCCACTTTTAGCGCACTTTCCTTGAGATTTCTATCTGGGTAAAAGTTCAAAGATGTATCAAATCAAAATAATGGGAGGTTTTAAGACGCCTCATCAACAATACCTGCTGGCTGTGTGAAAGAGTTTTGTGAAATCTTGAGTAACAATCCCGGCAACCAATGTGAAAGAATCTACTGTGGTAAGAGTTACTGATAACAGTGATCAAAATGTGCAGCCCTTAAAGGACAACTGAAGAGAGAGAGGGATATGGAGGCTGCCTAAAAGCAATACCATCTGCCTGGCTATCCTGCTGATCCTCTGCCTCTGATACTTTTAGTCATAGACCCTGAACAAGCATGCAGATCAGATGTCTCTGACAACATTGTCAGGTCTGACAAGATTAGCCGCATGCTTGCTTTTTGTGTTATTCAGATACTTCTGCAGCCAAATAAATCAACAGGGCTGCCAAGCAACTGGTATTGTTTAAAAGAAAATAAATATGGCATCCTCCATATTATTCTTACTTCAGTTGTCCTTTAAATATTACTCAATTTGTCTACCACATTGCATATATTTTAGATAAATGAAAGCCAGGATTTTAGCAAAGTGACAAGAATATGAAAAACTTTGGAAAATAAAAACACCCCAATCTGCAGACAAAGGAAAAAAACTAAATTCTAAAATTCAGAGCAGGCAGACTTCTTTTCATCAAACATCCATGAAGCAAGGCAATCTTTTTCATAACCTATTAATACATGGTAACAAAGTAAAATAATATTAAAGTGGTATAAAACTCTGACATAACATTCAATAAAAATGTGTTTTCCTACTTTGTATTACCCATACAGATACCATATTTGCTTTTGTGCACAAGTAATATTGTCTGTTTAAAAGTGACAAGTTCCCAAAGTACAGTTTATCTGCTCTGAATGCTGCCATTGCATTTTATTCATAGATTTTAATATATAAATACAGCAGCTATTTAGTGATAATTTATCATGTCTCTGCTTGTCAGCTCCGTACAGTTTCATTTCAGCAGGTGGCTGGCTGTAAATAAATGTAACATTAGAGGAATGTAAACAAAATATAATGTTATCACCTCTTCGGATATGGATCATAAGCTTAAGGAGCTTTCCATTGTAAATCAAAATGCTGTATGCTGTTTTGCTACAATTTTTTTGTGGTAGTAGGTTTAAGGTGGTAAATAATCTTTTAGAACAAAGAGGAAATGCTTCACACCACTTTAACATTCCATTTTATGACTTACAAAGTACCAGCACTTTCATTAAAGTTGGTAACAAGATGCAAATAGATGGATAATGTAATTACAGAAGGTACTAGGCTACAAAACATTGAAAGCATTAACTTGCTTAAAGAATAATTTGTTCTGGAACATGCTTAGTTTTATAGTCATTGACCCAGTTGTGCAGTTTCAGACATATGTAAATGAGAAAGCAATTCATGGTGTTAATACATTTTCTAATTTTTATTCATCAGAGTTGTATTTCAGAATAACAAGAAATATATTTTCTCCTGCAGGCATGCATGGGACGTTCGTCATTCTGCTGCCTCTTAGTCTGATCCTGATGATTTTTGGAGGAATGACGGGTTTTGTTAGCATACTAGCAAGGGCATACCTGCTGCTGCTCTTAACTGGGATGCTTTTTCTGCTTGGAGGTAATGTATGCAATTTCAGGCACAGAAAAATATAGTGTTATTTCTATTTTTATTGACCATATATTATTAATAGGATTTATCTTTTACATTTTGTTAAATATCAAAAATACAGGATAATTTAAAGCATTGCTTAAAGGAATACTGAGGTGGCATGTGACATAATGAGACAGACGTGTATATACAATATACATAATGGGGCAGTGTTTCCCCAGAAAATATATTTATGGCAGCAGCGTTTCCCCAGAAAATACAGATAATGTAGCAGCGTTTTCCCAGAAAATGCACATAATGGCACAGCTTTTCCCCATAAAATACACATAATGGTGCAACTTTTCCCCATAAAATACACATAATGGTGCAGCGTTTCACCAGAAAATACACATAATGGCACAGCATTTCCCCATAAAATACATATAATGGTGCAGCGGTTCACCAGAAAATACACATAATTGCGCAGCGTTTCCCCAGAAAATACAGATAATGGGGCAGCGTTCCCCCAGAAAATACAGATAATTCGGCAGTGTTTCACCAGAAAATACACATAATGGCAGCGCTTCACCGGAAAATACAGATAATGCAGCAATGTTTCCGAAGAAAACGTACATAATGGTGCAGCTTTTCCCCAGAAAATACAGATAATGTGGCAGAGTTTCCCTAGAAAATACAGTTAATGGCACAGTGTTTCCCCAGAAAATGCACATAATGGTGCAGCTTTTCCCCAGAAAATACAGATAAAGTGGCAGAGTTTCCCCAGAAAATACAGATAATGCGGCAGTGTTTCCCCAGAAAATACACATAATGGCAGTGTCCCACCAGAAAATACAGATAATGCGGCAGTGTTTCTGCAGAAAATGCACATAATGGTGCAGCTTTTACCAAGAAAATGCACATAATGGTGCAGCTTTTCCCCAGAAAATACAGATAAAGTGGCAGAATTTTCCCAGAAAATACACTTAATGGTGCTGTAAGGAATCGCTCCTCTCGGTAGCAGTATGGTCTGAGGCAGAGACAGAGGTAGAGTCAGCTGACACTCAGGTGGGGGTTTATGTAAATAATATAAAATATTGGTTGTTTACCCTGCCTGGAATTGAACCCTGGTCTCCCACGTCGAAGGTGGTGCGCCTGACCACTGTGCTATGGCTGATACTGTCAGGAAGTTTTGCTGGTCAGTACTGGGTGGGTCAGCTGACCTGTTGTGGTCAACTGGGTCAGCTGATCACGCTGTCAGCTGATTGATGCCTGCGTGTGATTGGCTGTTGTGTGCGTGTGGCCGGCCACTGATTGGTCGCATGTAGTATTTAAACCTGCTGAACGCTTTCTGTCATTGCCCGTGATAGCTTCTTGCTCTTGTTTGCTGGCTGCTCTGTTTACCTGTTCTTATTATCTGGATTTCGACCTCTGCTTGCTTATTGGACTTCCCTTGTCTGCTGCCTGCACCGACCAATTGCCTGGATTACCGTTGCGACTGTATGCTGCCTGCCTTGATCTTGGCCTGTCTGACTATGCATCTGTATTGACATTCTGCACCTTGATTACATCAGCTCTATATCTGTATTTTCTGATGAAACACTGCACCTGTCAGGCTTGCCAGGTACTAGCTATAGGTCAGATCGTATGCCCATATGACTGGCATCTAATCCAGCCCTAACACCTGCGCAAAGCTCCTTCCTAACAACAGCTCCTTCACCTGGCAGAAGACTCTTCTTTAGGTCTCCAGCGTAGCACCCAATCAGCTTACTGCTGTCATGATCGCTGCTGCAGCAGGTTTTGCTGGAAGTAGTAGTGCTGCAGCTCAGGCAGTTCTGATCTCTTTCCATGCAAGCTGCATAGCTTTGTCTGCCTTTCCCTGCTGTCAGCTTGTGACTGATTATCATTCACCTGTGTGGGAATCTGCATGTCTGCTCCCATTGGATGACCTCAGTATAAAGATCTGCTTCCTGCAGGACTCCTCGGGTTATCATAGCTTCAGTTTAAGCCTGTCTTGCTGTTGCTTTAGCCCTCGATCGTGTTTCTTGTTCTAAAGATACTTTGCTGGTCTTGCATCATATATTGGTTCATTGCCAATATATATGCATACCAGCACCTTTATTATTTTCCTTGTATTCGTGTTACGTTGATACATCAGTGTCGCTGATGTATACGTACACGAACTGTTTATATCCTGTGTTCAGTTAGTCAGCTTTCCAGCACGTTTTGGTAGTTTGCGCGTATCGTGATCACCCGTGCTGAGTTAGTTATCCTGCTCCTGGTTCTGTTTGTGGATTGCGTTCATCTCTGCGAAGAGATAACGAATCCTTCTGAATCCTGTTCTGTTACCGTTTGTGGATTGCGTTCATCTCTGCGAAGAGATTGCGAATCCTTCTGAGTCCTGTTCCCTGTATTGCTCCAGTCCTAGTCAGTGTTCCTGCTTATGTCATATATCGGTTTATTGCCGATATATACATATGTTAGTCAGACGTTACAAATAGTTTCATTGATAGCTGTAATTGTAATACGCTAGGAAAACATACTTATTGTATTTTTGTCTGTGTTATTGTCATCTATCTTGATCCTGCTATTTCCTGACTATCCTGTCCTGTCTTTGTGAGGCACGCCATCGCTGCAACGCATTGCTGCCTCATTCCAGTCTGTCTTGTTGTGGACGCTTGCTGTCACTAAGTAGCGGCTAGCTAGCAAGCGTTCATTCTGTCTACCTGTCCTGATCTCCTCCGTTCTGGTTTATGCGCTCAGCGCTACCTTGCGCTGAGACGTTATTGCAAAAGTATTGTTTGTGGCTGTCGGATCTGCACCGGCTCTGTGCGCCACAATCTCGTATTGGAGTCAGTCCTCCCCTCCACTATACTAGGGATAGCCTGTTTCCTTGTGCTAGTGTGTGTACCTCCTTAACGTCAGCTCATGCGTTGCATGCTGACTGTGGAGAATACACCACCAAGCCTAACAACTGCAGTGGCTCCCCGTTCATATTCCTTCAGCAAGACAGGCTGCAAACCTCCTGCGCTGACAGGCAGAGCAGGGCTACAGGAAAATGGTGCCCAAAGCTCTGCACTGGAAACACAAATAGTCTCCAGTTCTTGGCTTTGGGCTCCATTTTCCCTTCATCCTGCTCTGCCTGGGTACACACACCATCTGGTCCTGCATCGGCGAGCCGGAAGAAATGGCCACGCGGGCCGTAGTTTGCCCCAGTCCTCTGCCCTAGTCCCCTGGACCCTTCATTCATCTTATAAAACATTAGGCTTCTCAAACCTAGCCCTAGCGAGGCTACCTGGGATCAAGAGATCCCTGGTGGCCATTTTGAGGATGTCACTGTTCATATACTGTATGGGCATAGGCTGCTGGGAATCTCCCATTGTAGGGAGGATTCCAGTAGTTCACAGCAAGAGAGCAGTGAGTGTGGACTCTTGTCAGGGGACTCTTCAATCAAGGTCTAGAGGATATTGTCGTGGGCTCATTAAACGTAAGTATTTCTTTTTTTTTTTTAATAATAAAGCATTTTTTCTGTAATTGGTATCTTTTTAAAATTTTTCTTTGTAGAAAAGCTACATAGGAATCAGTTTGAGAGGGAGGGCTAGAGTTCGGATAAGGTTAGGTTATAGTAACATATCAGTAAAGATTACAGGTATTTTACTATCAGAATTAACTAGTAGAATATCAGTAATTGTACCCATATTATACTAGCAGCTACCTCCTGGGGCCCTTTTTTATTGTGGGCATTTTTACATGCATGCTGTTCAAAAACCTGTTTGTCAGTTTGCTTTGTTTGTTACCTTCAAAAAACAGAGCACTCCTTTATGAATAGGGTGATCTGCAAGGGGCAATTTCATTTTTTAAAATTGAAGAATGAGAAATTGCCACTCATTTTATTGATTCTGTACTTGAAATGTTATTGCGACAGTAAAGAAACACACCCTCTGCTTACAAAACATCACAAAGTAGGGGTGGATTGCAAAAAAAAAATAAAAATAATAATAATGAATACATCTTTGGTGCTACACACAATAAACCTCATAGATGTTGTCTTTTAAATTATCTAGCTGCAGCTGATTAAAATTGTAATCCTACACTGCGCTTTATCATTTTTATCGAACTGCAGCTGAATACATTGGGTTTTTTTTGCTAGTCAGCGGTCGTATTTTCAAGTAGTACATTTCTGGCATAGTCAGTACCTCTTGTTTTCCACTTAAAGGTGAAGATGGAACTCATCATAACCTCGGTTTCCGCATCAACCCCCATGCACTCCGATTAGTCATGATTTCTCTCTATTCAGAAAGGCTCTCTTCTGCTGTGATAATGCCTTTTAGTACTAACATTTATTCTGTAATTAGCCGCTCAAACAAGTAAATCATATAGCCGCATGAATCTAGACTGTTTTGAAGTAAAACACTGTTACAGTTGCAATTTGCAACTGTATTTTTTTGCCTTTTCATTTAGTGTATGCGATCTCCTATGATGTGCCAAGGCAAAATGCATAATACCTTATTTAAAGGACCACAATCACAAAGGGAACCTTACCTGAGAGGGATAAGGATGTGTCCTTATGAACAATACCAGTTGCTTGTCAGCCCTGCTGATCTCATTGACCAAAGTAGTGGCTGAATCACAGACCTGAAACAAGCATGCAGCTAATCCAGTCTGACATCAGTCAGAGCACCTGATCTGCATGCTTGTTGAGGGGCTGTGGCTAAACGTATTAGTGACACAGGGTCAGCAGGAGAGTCAGGCAACTGGTATTATTTTAAAAGGAAAAATCCATATCCTTCTCAGTTTAGGTTCCCTTCAGGCAGGGAACACACTTGACTGTTTTCATATGCGTTTTCTGCACAGAAAAATCGAGAACTCATGTTAATCAATGGGCTAGTGCACACTTAATATTTTGTTCGCGCGCAGAAAAAAAACTGACATTCTGCATGATGACTCTGCACATTTTTTCAGTTTTTTTGTATCAATTACATCAGCTGCTATGAAAAAACGCACGCGTTTTCCTGCATAGAGACACACTTGGTGTGCAGAAAAAGTATGCAGGAAAACGCACGCAGAAAACTGAAAGACAAGTGTGTTCCCTGCCTCAATATTTGAACCACCTACGCTCACAACAATTGTTTATTGCTTGTTTCTTTTCATATCTACTACTAAATTCTGATGATTGCAGTGCCGACTTTCTCCTCTTTCCTCCAGTGAATACTGCCACAAAAGTGTGCAGCGAGAACGGAGGCTGGTCAGCATCTTTGTATAAATCTTTTTCTTTATAAAGAATCAAGGCTATGCTTAGAATCCCCTATAGATTTTACTCTGGAAGAAACATGCGTCTTATTTTTATGTATTTACATATATTTTAAATGTTAAGAGTTTCGCAACAGTAGTCCTTTAATAAAGAAAGCAGACATGTACAAGAACGATGACAACAACTAAACAGTAGTAAAGTGCTTTTCTCCCGTAACACCCAAAGTGCATAAGCTTGTCTCAGATATGTACATGGTGATGTTTACAGGGGAAAAAGTTATGTGATCATAAATGCCATATTAAGGGCCCATTCACACTAGTGATTGCAAAACGCTAGCACTTAGCGGTAAAATCGCTAGTGATGAGCACGGTAAAATCAGTGTGCAATCTCGCGATTGCTAGTGAAGCACGGTATCGCAAACAATTGTGGAAAAATGCTACAAGCAACACATTTTTGCAATGGCAGCTAAACGCGAATCACCTGCGATGGGCTGCAATCGCTGCAATGAGATTACTGCCATATAGTTAATGTCACGCTAGTGCTTTAAAAGCGCTAGCAGTTCGGCGATTAGTGGTAAACGGCCGCTAATCACCTAAGTGAGAACAAGCTCTAAACAGATAGTTTTTCAGTTTTGATTTAAATGTGTCCATGGTTGGAGCTATCTTGATTAAGTTTGGCAGAGCATTCCACATGGTAGGGGCAGCATGATAGAAAGAACTGGCTTCAAAGGTTTGTAGTTGGACTCTGGGGGAGGTCAAGTTGTTGGATCCTTTTCATCTGAGGTTGTAGGAGGTGTGACACAGTTGCAACAAATCCTTCAGGTATCCAGGCCCTAGTTTGTGTCAGGATTTGAATGTTAGCATACCAATTTTGAAAAAGATTGTCTATTTTATGGGTAGCCAGTGTAGTGAGCAAAGGATTGGTATTATGCGGCAATGGTCAGGTTGGCTTGTTAAAGTTAATGTTACCCGACCTATAAAAACAAAAGTCAGATACTCACCTAAGGAGAGGGAAGGCTCTGAATCCTAATGAGACTTCCTTCTCCTCTCCCTGTGCCCGGTCCTGCTCAGGATCCCCCATAGCAATATTTGACCAGTTCGGTCAAATACTGCCACTTCCGCCGCCAAAGGGAGGTTCCGAAAGTCTTCGGGAGCACTCGGGCTCCCGAAGACAGGACGCTCCGTACTGCACATGCGCGAGCGCCCTCTATGACGCACTCGCGCGTGTGCAGTATGCAGCCGTCTGTCTACGGGAGGACTCGGCTTCCGAAGACTTCCGAAGTCCCCCACGGCGGGGGCTTTGAATGGAGCATCTTGAGGGCACCGTGAGAGGAGAGAGAAGGCTCATTAGGACTCAGAGCCTTCCCTCTCCTTAGGTGAGTATGTGACTTTTGTTTTTATATGTCGGGTAACACTGGCTTTTCACAAGCTTGCGGTAGCACCTGTTTCTTTTATTTCCTGTAGTTATGTAATATATCTGCTGTTATACCTTTTTTTATTTCTTTCTCTGCAGCACTTGTGACTCTCACTGGAATTTGTATCTACATTGCCTATTCTGCCGCAGCATTCAACTATGCACTTTATTCGTTAAGCAACGCAATACTTTATGAAATCGACATACGATTTGGATGGTCATTGGCTTTGGCATGGATATCTTTTATCTCTGAAATATTGACTGGAATGGCCTTCCTCCTTGCTGCCAGGGTTACTGGCCTTAGACAAACTAGAGATCAGGTGATATAAGTGATGAAGAGGACCCGATATGCTTCCTGTTACATCTTGTGGCATTGTCTGTAGCGATGACAAGAAGATCAGATCCAAAATGCCTTGTGAAATTCATTACACTGTGTTTTTAAAGAACTCTGGCCAACATTCATTTTTTATTGCGTTTTTTATGATGGAACATGAACTATGTTTTTTGAAGTCATCAAAGCTTAAGATTCATCCTTGTATTTATTATGGAGACATTAAAGACAGCAGTTTTGCCGGCAATGATCTGGTGATGAAGTGGGACATGTATGTTCTTATCCTTGCCGTTATGAAGACATTATATCAGGAGAATCAACAGACTGCAAATGAGTTGCCTATAGGACATGAACCTCCTCACAAGACTTGTGAAATGCTTTAGTAATTGATCTACTTTATGCAGAGCTATGAGAGGGGCTTTGTGTGTGTTATTCAAGGGATGCAAGCATATGGATACAAGTATTGTAAAGGAAAAAATACTAAAAATTAAGTTGAGATTTTTTAATGAACATTTGTAAACAGTTATGATCATGAGATCATTTATCTACCCATAACTTACCACGTAAAGCTGTCAACACTGCTAAATACCTTTTTGGCTTATAAAATTCTAAATAATAATATCAAGGTTTCACCAATGTGTTAAGTTACATATCCAATTATCAGGGTGTGGAATATATTGCAGGGGTTGCAGATTTTCTTTTGCTACATTGAAAAGCATGATGGAAAGTATCTGGTCCGCAGTGGATCGTTGCTTATGAGCCAGAACTCAGCAGCTCTACCCAGCGACCAGTGCTATGATTGCAATAAGTAGCAGTCTATATTTGCAGCTCCATCCTCAGCCTGGTGCAGATGCAGGGCCAGGTCATTAACTGCACACACAGTTTTACCTCCCAGATGGCATTATTTGATTTAAAAGAGAGTATCCGATCACATGACCAGACTTATCAGTAGGTCTATGGCTCCTTTATTACTGTATAACTGAAATGCGTTGCTGTACATCACAAGACTCTAAAATGGTTTTCTTACTAACATGAATTTAATTTTTAAATAATTGCAACTATATTTTGTTAAAGCAGCAGGGTCAGCCATACTATTCCAGGAAAAAAACCACATATATAAGTAGATACATGCTTGTTCTACTTAACCTCTTGAGGACCACAGGTTTATTCCCCCTAGTGGCCCAGTGATCTTTTACAATTGAGCACTTTACAACTTTAACCCTCCTGGCGGTTTGCTAAAAGGGGGCAGCAAATGCGGTTTTTAAAAAAAAAAAATTCTTTTTCATGTAGCGAGACAAAGTCTCGCTACATGATAGCCGCTGCTCAGCGGCATCCCCCCAGCCCCTCCGATCGCCTCCGGAGATCAGGAGATACCGTGGCGACGGGGTGGGATGACTTCACCGACGTCATCGACGTCGTGACGTCAAGGGGGACTCCGATCCACCCCACAGCGCTGCCTGGCACTGATTGGCCAGGCAGCGCACGGGGTCAGGGAGGCGGCTGCGGCGCGTCGGATAGCGGTGGATCGGCGGGTAGCGGTGGCGATCGGGCACTGCACGCAGCTAGCAAAGTGCTAGCTGCGTGCAGCAAAAAAAAATTATGCAAACCTGAGCGGTGCCTTCCGGCGGCATAGCCCGTGCTCAGCACGGGCTTACCACCAGGGAGGTTAAAGGTTTATTGCTTGGCCATTAACTTAGCACCCAAATGAATTTTACCTCCTTTTCTTCCCACTAATAGAGATTTCTTTTGGTGGTCTCTGATTGCTGCTGCAATGCTTTTTTTTCTCTCTGGCTTACAATCTCACTTTAAGGAAAATAAGAATTGGATATTCTTCAGATAATTTTTGTTCAGCTCCAGGCCAGGCCTCAGAATATTTTATAGATAAATAAATAATTTAAGTGACACATAAACTAAACCAGAGTTCTTCAAACCAGTCCTCAAAGCCCACCAACAGTACATGTGGGAAACCAAAAACATGCACAGGTGAGGTAATTGGTGTGTCAGCAAAGCTAATTAACCACTTGCCGACCGCGCACTCATACCGTGCGTCGGCAAAGTGGCAGCTGCAGGACCAGGCTGCAGGCTAATTAATCAGGAAGCAGCCGCTCGCGCGATCGGCTGCTTCCTGTCAATTCACGGCGGGGGGCTCCGTGAATAGCCTGCGGGCCGCCAATCGCGGCTCGCAGGCTAAATGTAAACACAAGCGGAAATAATCTGCTTTGTTTACATTTTTACAACGCTGCTAACAGTAACAGTGGGGAAATTTGACTGCTGGAAATAGCCATTAGTAGAATATTGGATAAATTGATCAATATTCTACACTTGTACAGTGATAATTCTGATAGTAAAATATCACTAAACCTAACCCGATTTTTAAACACGGAGCCCTCACTCTACTGATACCTAACCTTAGCCGATTCTGTCCCACTAATGCCTAATTCAAGCTGATCCACCAATGATGCCTAACCCTAACTGACCCCCACGGATGCCTATACCTACCCCCCCCCCTCATGATGCCTAACCTTAACTGTCCCACTGCCACAAACCCGCTAGTTACCGCACTCATTGCTATTTGTAGTCACAGTTTGCACAGCGGGAAGCCCCGGTGCCTGCTATTTTATCGGTGCCTTGTGCGAACAAATTTCTCTTCTGTACCAATATTAACATGGATGCCCAAACTTCTGCCTCTGGAGACCAAATTTCCTGCTTCCCCTTTTAAGCCCCCAATTATAAAGAAAACTTACATTTTCCTTCTTATTAGTACTTGTTTAATTCAAGGGTCCTAAAAGTTTATTTTGTAGATAAAATGAAAATGTATCTCTTGAGAGAAAATGTCGAAAAAAAGTTAACTGAATAGGCGCCCTAAAATATGTTTTGTTACCATTTTTAGCTCTATGCTTATTGTAGTCACGTATTTCTTAATCAGTACTGTGAGCAAATGTTACTGTTATACCCAGACTGCAGCTGTGTTGGGTTCGTATAAGCTTTGTTGTCTGATTCCTATTTTTCAAGGAAAAGTCTTCATGTGGAACTCTTCAATTTACCCACAGAGTAGCAATTTATGGTCTTTCATTTTACATATTAAAGTGTAACTCCTGTACCAAACCTTATTTTTCCTAGCTGTACTTTTCAGGAGAATGGTGAAAGTTAAGAACATCTGTCAGATTATTACTGCTGTACATTGGATAGATCTCTGCTATCTCTGAAACAGGAATTCTCCAAATCAGATTTATTTGTGTAAAGGATCTACCAACTGTCTACACCAACTGTCTTCTCTGCATGTCTCTAGATAGGGCAGAACAGGAACCAACAACCCACCACAATATAGATCATCTTATGCAGTAAACAACTAGAACAGTCACATCTACAGGCCTGAGGTGTGAAAACCACAACTTCTTGCTCCAGGGACAGAGTCGCAGGGAACAGACAGTGCGGTGAAAACGCTCCTGTGGGTACTGTAGACATTTTTTTTATTTCAGTAGACTAGGACGATTATAGGAATACGCTATATCCCGGTTATGGAGATTTGTAACACATCCGCTGCTGGTGCCAGGGCCACAGAGGTCAGGATGTCAGAGTAAATCTCTTCAGACATTACAAAGACTAGGAAAAAAACTGACAGTAACTAAAATTCAATCTCTAATTCATGGTAAAAATGAAAAAAGGAAACATTGTACATATTATTGTTTTCCCCTCTTTATGCAGTGCTACACTGTGCAGATAAATGGTTATTACATAAAATGTACTGTATGTTTTTCCCCCTATGTAGTAAGATTTTCCTTTTGAAAATATTGGTTTCTTGTTTCTAGGTTAATCTTGCAGCCATAGAAAAACCCCACTAAATGTTTTTCCCACACTCCTAGCAGTGTCTGATACTTTTTATGAATGCACCTCCTGATCTTGGAGTAGAAAGTATAATTACCTAAACAGGAAGTGATATACATGATCTATGGTGTCAGTCATTAGCTGAGAACAAAAGACAGACACAATTCTGTGCTACTTTTACAGGACATCAGTACATGAAAAGCCGACAATGGAGCTGAAGATGGGAAAACTTTGAAAAATAACCAGTGTCACTGATTCAATAAAGGTTGATATTTTTGTGGGCCATCGAACAGAATCCCACTTTGTCGATATCTACTGTCCCATGAGGCAAAAAGTATTGGCTACCTATCCATCCTACCTAATAAAACCCCTGTTTCTCTGCGTCCCATGTCCGTGTGTGTGTCCCTGCATCTGCGCTACTGCACATGTGCCGCAGGGACAGCCATTGTTGGGACGGGAGAAGGACAGCCAGGGGGCCGGGTGGGAGTGAGCGCACATGCACACTGACAGGTCGCGGCAGTGACAGACCTAGAGCCTGTTATTAAACGGGCTACGTTCCCTAGTTTGTGTTATAAAGTATGTAGTGGCAAAGTATGGACCAAGTTGTAGATGACATGAGGCTGACAACTATCAACAACCAAGTGTTATACAACTACAATGTACAAATAATGTCTAGGTAGCATGTCATCCTAGCTAATGCATGTAAACATTTTCCTACTTTTCATGTCAAAAAATTCTACTTCACATTGTGTCAGTTTTGCATTGATTTGGAGAGGTAGGTCTGTTTTTAATGTGAACATTGACAACACAGACAGTGCTGGTCTTCTTAGAAAAGTACAGAGTATTTTTATTTTACAATGAAAGACCTGTAGTTTGAAAATCCATACTTGGTATTAAGTTCCACGCACAGCAGAGAACTATTAGATAAGAGGTAAATAACTTTTCTTCGGCTTAGCATGGCATTCTCCTCAGACTCATCAGATGCAGTCACCCCTGAGAACCGATAGCTTATCTGGACAGCTAATTCAGAGAGATGAAATCTCTGAAAACAATTCCCCCCCCCCCCCCCCAAAAAAATAACCTGAAAACCAACAGCTGCGGAAAGATGAAGTTAACATCTTATGCGGGTCTCACAAGCTAACGTACACAAAAAGTTATCAGATGAAGGGAGAGAGATATTAGACACCCCCCCCCCCCCCATGCAAATGAAGGTATCACTCAGTGAATGAAAGTAAGAGATAAGAAGGGGAACATTTCCATAAGGTATATTTTTGGGAATGGCTAAGTTTTTGATAAACAACATAGATAGGGAATGACTGTACACAATATTATACCACTGGTATAGGACACCTAGTAAATTATATGAATGGAAGATCATGATAGATTAATTGTGCTTTCGGGGCTGTAGTTCCCTTGCAGACCAGTTGCAGTGCAGATGTATCTAAGGCTAATAATGCATTTATATCTAATGTTTGCAATGCCTCTGCAACCCTTCTGGCAAGTCCTGAAGATCTCTACTGCCTACACAAACATAATTAGTTAGGAAGATACATAATACCTACCTGATGGAGAAAATCACTTCAGAATGGTCAAACAACTCGAGAAAATGCCTCCAAGTGTGGGATAACTGGTCAACCTCTTAATCCTGTTAGGTAATTCATATATTTTATGCTATGCTAGTGCCCTGCAGACCCCTTTGACCTGGCTAGATGTATTTCTTTAAATGTACAACATGTCAATTGGAGATGTGTTACTCTATTATAAGTTATCCTTTTTTTCTGATGGTCTTGTTATAGCTATCAATATCTAAAGATTGAAGTTGAAAAAAGAACATTTACAAAAGTACTTATGAAACACCTAGACAAACTATTCCCATCCTAGTTTAACCACTTCCCAACTGAGGGGTTTTACCCCCTGACCACCAGAGCAATTTTCACCTTTCAGCGCTCCTTCCATTCATTCGTCTATAATTTTATCATTACTTATCGCAATGAAATGAACTATATCTTGTTTTTTTCGCCACCAATTAGGCTTTCTTTAGGTGGGACATTATGCCAAGAATAATTTTATTCTAAATGTGTTTTAATGCGAAAATAGGAAAAAATGTGGGAAAAATTTATTATTTTTCAGTTTTCGGCCTTTATAGTTTTTAAATAATGCATGCTACTATAATTAAAACCCATTAAATGTATATGCCTATTTATCCCGGTTATAAAACCGTTTAAATTATGTCCCTATCACAATGTTTGCTGCCAATATTTTAATTGGAAATAAAGGTGCATTTTTTCAGTTTTGCGTCCATCCCTAATTACAAGCCCATAGTTTATAAAGTAACAGTGTTATACCCTCTTGACATAAATATTTGAAAAGTTCAGTCTCTAAGGTAACTATTTATGTATTTTTTTTAAATTGTAAATTTTTTATTTTTTTTTTATTACAAAAAAAAAAAATTGGGGAGTGTAGGAGGTAAGGAGTTAATTTTTTGTGTAAAACGAGTTTATTTGTGTCTAAAAAATGCTTAGGGTGTAGTTTTACTATTTGGCCACAAGATGGCAACAGTAACTTTTTGTTTCATGCGACCTGCAAGCGTCCTTCTGGACACTTGCAGGAAGTAGAAAGAGGCTGGGAGTTTGTTATTGCTCACAATGATCGCGCTGCTCAGCCGAGCGGCAGCGGATCATTGCTGGGCTTAGATCAACGAACGGGAATGGATTTTCCCATTCGTTGATCTCTGGGCGAGCGGGCAGCGGCGTGTTTACTAGCGGCGGGCGGCGTGTTTACGAGCGGGAGCGCGGGCAGCGGCGGGAGTGCGCAAAGTACGGATTTCTCCGTCCCTGGGGGTTAAAGGATGGAAAAAGGGACGGAGAAATCCGCACGGGCGGGGGTAAAGTGATTAAAAAACATGTTTATTAATAGTTGTAACACAAGAAATGTAGACTTGGAGACTTTGATGATTACCTAGATGAGAGTAGATGGTCTAAGACTTTAAGTACATTTGGCTACTTAAAAATAGATGACTTCAACTAATCCAGTAAAAGATAATCTCAAGGCCGTACCTGTGTTCCATAACTATGACCAGAATAAATAATTGAAACCCTGCAGAATGCTGTAGATATCACCCAGGGAGAAGTAGTTATTTACACATCTGGTGTCAATGCCCAATCATACAGAAGCTTTAAACACAATTAACAAAGCGCTGCAGTGCTAATAACTATAAAAATCATCAGTGATCAGGGAGCATCCCCACTTCACTACAAAAGAGAGTGCGCTAAATTTATGGATGGCAGTCCGCAAGCAATTAGTAAAATATGGTGATTGAAGCTCACATCAGGGCCTCCGTGCTCCTGATGAGTCAAGAGGGAGTGACGAAACATGTCGGGCAGAGCCTAGGAAGACCAGGAAGTGTTTGCATGTGAGCGGCCAGAGGGTGAGAGACGCTAGGACTGCGCAAAGGGAAAGATTGGAGTGGCGGCTGTGCCTGACTGATAGGCAGCGGGGTAGAGCCCATCATTAAACTCTATATATCTTATGACTCAAGGAACATGTGAGTGGATTTTAAAAATAAAATGTTATGGTTTTAAAGGGTATCAAGCTATGGGAGTGTTCACTTTTATTTGAGGCACGCTGAATAGTTGCGGAGAGTTGGCTGTGAGCCCGGAACCTGATGCACTCACTGCATGCAGTGAGTTTGTTCCCTGACCGGTGCCCTGGTGCTGGACTAGAATTCCCTTGTTTGAAGTATTAGGACTGTGCAATGAAGATCTAAGGCTATTGTTCTTATGTGGATGTACTGTATATCAGGCTGATGTGCGCTTCAATCAACATGTTACACAGAAATTTTAGAATGAGATTGAATATTTTTTTGGGGACAACTTGAAGCTACAGATTAGACTAGACCCTCTCATAGGTATGATGGAACCTGCTGGCCGTTAAAGAGAACCCGAGGTGGGGTTCTGACAATGAAATCCGCATACAGAGGCTGGGTCTGCCTATACAGCCCAGCCTCTGTTGCTATCCAAATCCCCCCCTAAGCCCCCCCATGCACTCTGTGATCACCCATAAATCACAGCCACGCTGCCGACACGCAGCATGTCACCGCGGGCTGTGTTTACCTCTGTACTGTCAGGCTGCTGCTCCCTCCACCTCCTGCATAGCTCCGATCCCTGCCTGTGTCCCTTCCCTCCCCGCTGATTGGAGCTATGGGACCAGAGCTATGCAGGAGGCGGGGGGAGAGCCGAGACTGACAACACAGAGGTAAACACAGCCCGCACAGCGCGGCTGTGATTTATGGGTGATAGCAGGGGGAACTTAGGGGGGATCTGGATAGCAACAGAGGCTGGGCTGTATAGGCAAACCCAGCCTCTGTATGCAGATTTCATTGTCAGAACCCAACCTCGGGTTCTCTTTAAGTGGAGGTCAGATTACTTACATTTGGGTGTCCTGCTGCCAGAAAACTGATTGCAAAAACAAGCAAAAAAAAATAGACAGTAAAATTCTTTATGCTAGATACACACGTTACGTTTTTCCGCTCGATAGATGCATTAGATTGATACATTCTGTCATGTCTGATATTACTCTAGGCCGTTTTACCGCTCGGTTTCTCATAGAAGTGAATGGAAAAAGATAAGAAAAACGAGTCGAAGAGAATCGAGCGGAGAATCAAGTGGAAAAAACGATCGCAGAATCAAAAAACGTACTGTGTGTACCCAGAATTAGACTTATAGAGTTGAAGGCTGAGACAACATTGGAAGAGGGGGGTTGAGCAATGGCTATCACACTTTTGTGCAGATGGTGTAGTCTGTTTTTGATCCAGTTAGGGGAAAGAGGATGAAAATACATCTCAGAGAGAACAGGAGAGAAATCATTATTTCGATTTTTCTTCTATGCGATGTTATTTGGTCAGCTGCAGCTTTTAATAAGTCTATCAGGAAGTTATCTTGCTAATTTGTATGATTGTATCTCAAAAGCTCTGGATTGTGGGAGCTGCTGAGTGGTCTAGCTGGGAGCCAATGTAGCACTGTATTTGAATAAGGGCTGGGAGCACTTTTGCAGCACTTGCTGATTGCCGGCGATAGGTGAAGCCCTGCAATGGTAGTGTCCTGTGGCGGTAGTTCCACTTGCAGAATTAAGTGCAGCATTTTGGGGGTGATCCTGAAATGATTGCATTAATGGCTGCAGAGACAAATTGTGATCGCTCTGTGAATTGCGTTTAAAATCACGGGAGCATTTGTGCTTTGACCGAAAACACTGCCAGTGGGTTCCACTGATAGAACTGTGCAGGGCCTCCCATATCTGTTCAATTTTGAAGCAGAATTTCTAGTGTGTGTGTTTGGGGGGAGGGGGGGCACAGTGGATATGTGTCCTGGAGTTTACAGCCAGTTTTGCATTCAAAATCCGGAATTACCATGGCAAGGGATTACAAATGGCAGTCCACTGAAAAGTTGCAACCAGCTTGGATGCTTTAAAGAATTGGAAGGGGGGCCAATACAAAAGTGGGAGGGTAAGAAAAGTTAGTATTCTCTCTCAGAGCTTACAATGTGGTTATTTTGTAGAGAAGGAATGGGTAGAAGCACACAGCAGAAGAGGATAAAGCACTTTTACAACAGTGTCTTAAAGGAGTACTGCGAGCCCCCCAAAAGAGTTTAATTTACCTAGGGCTTCTCCCGGTCCCCCGCAGATGTCCTGTGCCCGCTTCGGGACAGACCGATCCTCCGGTCCCCCGGCGTGTCTCACTTCCGGATTCTGCGACTTTAATGTCAGAGGCCACTGCGCCTGTGCGGCCCTGGCTGCTTGCCGCTGCTCACATCGCAGGACACATGCTGCACAGGCACAGCTGCTACACATATGCTCCTGGCGCCATGAACGGGAGCAAGGACGCGCGTGGCAAATTCTGGAAGTGAGCTGCGGAGGATCGTTTTGTCCCGGCGTGGGTACAAGACGTCTAAGGGGGAACGGTAGAAGCCCCAGGTAAGTTAAACTTTTTTTTGGGGGGGGGAGGGGGGGCGGCTTACAGTACTCCTTTAACTAGAACATCTCTTCCTGGCAGACAGATAGAGCTGCAGTACGGGGACTCCTTGGTGCTCATGGCAACCAATTATTTTTCTTATTTAATTTGCAAATCAGCTCTGTAAAATGACAATTAGAAACAGGGCAAGCATTTCAGGGAACCTAGCATACATCTAGGAAGGCACATGCAAGGCTTCAGAGTATTGAAATATCTACAGTACAGACCACAGGAAGACAGATTTCTGGTACGTCCAAATAATAAACCATTATGTCTTTATTCAGCTTATTAAACACATTTTTAACATATTTTTGTTCTCAGATTAAAATCCAGCTAATCTTTTTCATCAGTTCAGATTTGCTTTATGAGGTTCATAATCTTTTTAACCAGCTGGGCGGTATGGACGAGCTCAGCTCGTCCAGTACCGCCGGAGCCTGCCGCTCAGGCCCTGCTGGGCCGATTTGCGCCAAATAAAGTGCAGCACACGCAGCCGGCACTTTGCCAGCCGCGTGTGCTGCCCGATCGCCGCCGCTCTGCGGCGATTCGCCGCGAGCAGCGGCGAAAGAGGGTCCCCCCAGCCGCCTGAGCCCTGCGCAGCCGGAACAAAAAGTTCCGGCCAGCGCTAAGGGCTGGATCTGAGGCGTCTGACGTCAGGACGTCGGCTGACGTCCATGACGTCACTCCGCTCGTCGCTATGGCGACGGTGTAAGCAAAACAAGGAAGGCCGCTCATTGCGGCCTTCCTTGTTTATTCTGGGCGCCGGAGGCGATCGGAAGAACGCCTCCGGAGCGCCCTCTAGTGGGCTTTCATGCAGCCAACTTTCAGTTGGCTGCATGAAATAGTTTTTTTTTAATTTTAAAAAAACCCTCCCGCAGCCTCCCTGGCGATCTTATCAGAACGCCAGGGTGGTTAAAAAGCCTTCTGCTGGTTTAATTTAAAACGTATATAAATGAAAGCATGCAGTATCTGTTTAAAGTGGACCTGACCCCGGAACTCCTCTCTGCTCTAAAAGATACACAACAGCATAGTAACCCTTAAATAAAAAAGATTTCTTTGTTACAGCTGATACAAATCCTAAACTAAATCTGCACAGTTTCTACTTCCTGATTCATGGAAGCAGACATATTGTTTACAGCCTGTACTTTCAAATTGGCTTATCTGCATATCTGCCATAGGCAGTCATATGACACTGGGGGAGATCAAATTACAACTAGTGATTAGACACAAATGAGGGGGGATTACACAGGCTAAACTCTTTAAATACATACAGGGCGCATTCCTGTTATGTTTTCATTGTGTCTTGTGCAAGGGTTCAGGTCCACTTGTATGTTTGTTATGCACTTGTATATTAGTCCTTATGAAATTGTCATATTGTGTTTCTCATGAAAACCTATCCATGGTGATCTGGGGACGGGGTCAATGGATGGTTTTTGTAACACAAAAACACCCAAAGAAGGCTCACTGCTTACCCCAGTCTCACTACTTCAGAACAATGTCTTGAATGAATGAAAATAAATGCACCTTCACTGAAAGGTTTTGCTGCTCATGCTCAGTACAGTGCATCTCTTCCATAGCCATTGGGAATTATTAGAAATGTAGCTCTCTAATCACAACCATAACACATTGGGCCTGATTTACAAAATTGCACTAATACTGCAATGCACAGGCAAATCACGGCAATATTACCTTTACTTCCTCTACCGCGAGTTACGCTATTAGCGCGGCCTGCAACTGTTGCTATGTAATATGCATTACTAACACCGCACCAAGGGTCGCACTACTTGAGAACCAAGGGTCATGCTTATAGCGGAACTCATAGTACTCTGTGCTCTGTCTGTGCATGGCAGTATTACCACAACTTTGTGTGTTTGGCCCATGGATGTTTCCATATCTAGTGCAGAGAGAAAATACAGTCTACACTGGGCTGCAAAATTATACTTAGCAGTTCTGCTACTAGGAATATCCTTACAGGGATTATGTCCGTCTCTACCTGTGGACATGCTAGTAATTTTGCCTTGCTGCATACAGTTGAAATGTAAAAGAATTAAATATATTGTGCAAAAGTTAATTTGTTTCAGTAATTCAATTTAAAAGGTTAAACTAATATATGAAATAGGGACCATTTGAAGGACTTTTGGATTAATTAGCTGATTAGAGTCTGACATGTTGAGCCTGGAATATTGAACATTGCCACAACATTCTAATGATCTGAGATTAGGGGTTTTCATAAAATTTAAACCATCATCAATCATCAAAATGATAACAAATAAAGGCTTGAAATATCTTGCTTTGCATGTAATGAGTCGATTTCATATACTAGTTTCACCTTTCACATCCGTGGTGAAAATAAACTGAGATAAACAATTGTTTCTATTCTCCTTCTTCTAAAAATGACTTTTTTTTAAATAATCTCACTGTTTTATATTTAAATCTAATTTTTATGTTTTTACTGTCTCATGACCTCTTCTCAATGACACATGCATTGAGGTATGTCAGAGCTAAAATCTATGGACTTTTAACTCTCTAAGAGGCCACACATGACGAGCCGCTCTGAGGGACAGCCGCGTGTCCCTCGTACAACGCTGTACAAATGGAAACAAATTGGAATTTTTTCCCTTTCGGCTCTTAATAGTCCGCTAGCCATGAACAGGGCTAGCAGAACCAGCAGGGAACGATCGTTCCCTGCTAAACTGCAGCTCTGTGACTTGATGCCAATCGGCGTTAGGCAGTTCCTGGGGTGGCCGCCGCGGTCACGCCTGTTGGCATGACGCGGTTGTTAGGTAGTTAAATAAATGGACTTTTGCACAATATTCTAATTTTTCAAGTTTCACCTGTATTTTATTTTAATTTCATGAAAATGTTTGCAGTTTGCAACTGAACCAATTATATGCAGTATCTAATGATTTTGATTGGTCCACTTCAAGCTCCATACATTAACATAAACTTTGCATCAATTCAAAATTGTGTACTTTTGATTGGCCATTTTTTGTTAACCTCTTGAGACCATAGGCTTACACCCCTTAGTGACCAGGCCATTTTTTACAATTTCAGCACTCTGCAGCTTTAACAGTCCACTGCACGGCCGTACAACTTAGCACACAAATGATTCTTGCCTCCTTTTCTTGCCACCAACAGAGCTTTCTGTTGATGGCATCTGATTGCTGCTGCAATTTGTATTTTTTTTTTATTAATTTTAATGTTTTTTTTTTATAAAGATTTTTTTTCCCTCTTCACCCCTCCCCCCCCGAGAGCCAATCAGTATGATCGCCTCTCATAGGCATCAGCCTATGAGAGGGATCTATTTTTGTGCTACACCAGGGGACAGGCAAGTGCTAGGACTGTCTCCAGTACAGCGCTGCAAGAGATTGCAGCGCTATACAAAGTAAATACCGACTTTTTTCTTTCTTAACAGCTTGCCAGCCGCGATCACGGGCTGGCAGGCTGATCACGGAGCTCTGCTTCATGTCTCAGCAGGGAACGATCGCACATGCACGTGAGCGTTCCCTGCTAATCTCCGCCCCCAGGACATGACGCCAATCGGCATTAGGCAGTCCTGGGGCAGAAACTCTGTGGCTGCCAATTGGCGTGAGGCGGTCGTAGAACACGTCAGGATAAAGAAGGGTACTAGAGGCTAGCTGGGATATAAATAGTACTCTTAGTGACTGCAAGGATGAAGAGGGTTTAGAAAGGTTACAAGGGAAATGGTTACATTAATGCCAGAGTGAAGACTATTAAGTATGTCTCATCAAGGGTAGAGAGAGTTAATAGAGGCAGTCCCGACAGGATGGGGAGAGTTAAAATCCCACAAAAATGTACTTATTTTGCTTTTGAAAAGGCTAAAATAAGATTTAAAACTTTTAAGGGGTTTTATTGCCGTCTTTGTTTTCACTGGCAACATTTTAATCTCAGTAACCTGACGAAATATGTCAGACAAAGCTTGCATATGTGTGTGGTTGGCGTCTCATGGTGCATGGAGGACGGCAGGATAAAAGGCTATGAGGAGGGGAGTGGCTAAACCTAGGACGTGCCATTGTCTTCTTACAAGTTTAATATTGAACTGGCAGATTGCCTGACTTGTTGAAAAGTTGAAAGTAACGGGACCCAGACGGCCTTGAAATAGCCATTCACCAAAGTGAGTGTGGGGCATATAGGGAGGTCTGGCCCAGCACTGGTGTTTCAGCTGTGAAGGTGGAGGGTTTAGTATGGTACAGGGATGAAATAGTGGTTCGAGTATAATAATACGGTACTACCCTATGTGCAGCTGTCTCCTTTGAGGTGCGACCTGTGGAACTGGAGTTTCGTGACACACAGGTTGGACAGAGAGAGCCACATATCGGGGACAGTGGCCACTCTTATCTGAGAGCCGTTGTGCCACAAGCCTTCTACTACCCAGGAACTCTATGAGTGTGGTGACCTTTTAACTCTTTTTATTCCAACAGAAATAGGCTTTATTTTAAAAAAATAAAGACCAGAACTAGTCCTAAAGCCATTAAGCTGTAAATACCAGGTATGCACAGGTTTTAAAGGGATTCTACAGATTTTATGTCCCCTAGACATACTTTAATACACACTTGCAGACTCTAATATGACCTAAGAATGGCCTCTTCAGCCAGAAGGTGTGTAAGAAAATTCATATCTTCTCAGGAACATAACATAGCACGGTAGTCATGTTTTGTTTCTGTGAAAACAGTGTTACTAGAAGAGGTTACGCATCTCCAATATCAAGATTCACTCTGCAAAATATGGTGTTAAAGAGAAACCGTAACCAAGAATTGAACCTTATCCCAATCAGTAGCTGATACCCCCTTTCCCATGAGAAATCTTTTCCTTTTCACAAACGCATCATCAGGGTGCTCTGTATGGCTGATATTGTGATGAAACCCCTCCCACAATGTGATGTCAGGACCATGGTTCTGACATCACACTGGGGGAACCTTGGTGCATTGTGGGAAATAACAGAAGTTTACAGCTGTTTCCAACTGCCAAAAAGGCAAGCAGCAGCTCCTTCCACTGACATCACCTGCCAGCAGTAAAAATTTCACCATGTGATAAATGTCAGAATGTAAATCAGGGAGAAGAAACATTTTACAATGGGCAAACACTGACGAAATAATTTATACATAATTATTATAAAAAGGAAGCACTTTTATTATTATATTATTTTCACTGGAGTTCCTCTTTAATAGTACAAAAAAATGGTGTAGTTACAGAGCGCTCCAGTAAAATGTTTTATTCCCCACTACTTTACTCTGCATGTAGAATGATCACATGATAAAGACCACTAAAACTGTATCTGTGCGAGAGATACAAGAAGAGGAAAAGGAATGGTTAGTTAATGATTACTACTCTTAAAGTACATATCGGGTTGACTGTTACCAATAAAGCAACTGGAGGAGGGCACCATGCTGCAATTGCAACTTCTGCATTCCCTAATTCTACACCACTGATAAGAACTAAATCATCTTCATATGTTTAGGCCAAAGAGGGTAATAAAGAAAGTCTTTTTGCCTATAGCTACGGTGACCATACGTCCCGCTTTACCCGGGACGCGTCCCGCCTTCGGGGGGCACTGTCCCAGGCTGCATGAGGTCCCGGGAAACGTCCCGCTTTTAGCAGCGGGACGTCCCGGCCTCGGGACTCTGGCCACCGTACAGTGAACTAGCCGCAGCGTCTACTAGACGCTGCGCTAGTTCATTCCCCGCAGCCCCGCTCCAGCCTGCAATGTTCTCCTCCGGCAGGCACAGGCAGAGCAGGGCTACGGGAAGATGGCGTCCGGAGACGGAGCCCTGTATTGGAGACTATTTGTCTCCAGTACAGGGCTCTGCCTCCGGACGCCATCTTGCCGTAGCCCTGCTCTGCCTGTGAGAGGCTGAGCGGGAGATTGAACATCGTCCAGGCCAGAGGGAGCTGCACCTGAGGCACCAGAGGCCGGCTGCGTGAGGGGACGTCTTCTGCCAGGTGAGTAAATGCCTTTTCTTGCAGGTGAAGTGTTTGGCCGCATTGCGTGTATTTTGTACTGACATGTTTGCCCGCAGTGCGTTTATCTTGTACTGACATGTTTGGCCGCATTGCGTGTATTTTGTACTGACATGTTTGCCCGCAGTGCGTTTATCTTGTACTGACATGTTTGGCCGCATTGCGTGTATTTTGTACTGACATGTTTGCCCGCAGTGCGTTTATCTTGTACTGACATGTTTGCCCGCAGTGCGTTTATCTTGTACTGACATGTTTGCCCGCAGTGCGTTTATCTTGTACTGACATGTGTGCCCGCAGTGCGTTTATCTTGTACTGACATGTTTGGCCGCATTGCGTGTATTTTGTACTGACATGTTTGCCCGCAGTGCGTTTATCTTGTACTGACATGTTTGGCCGCATTGCGTGTATTTTGTACTGACATGTTTGCCCGCAGTGCGTTTATCTTGTACTGACATGTTTGGCCGCATTGCGTGTATTTTGTACTGACATGTTTGCCCGCAGTGCGTTTATCTTGTACTGACATGTTTGGCCGCATTGCGTGTATTTTGTACTGACATGTTTGCCCGCAGTGCGTTTATCTTGTACTGACATGTTTGGCCGCATTGCGTGTATTTTGTACTGACATGTTTGCCCGCAGTGCGTTTATCTTGTACTGACATGTTTGCCTGCACTGCAGTGCGTTTATCTTGTACTGACATGTTTGCCCGCAGTGCGTTTATCTTGTACTGACATGTTTGCCCGCAGTGCGTTTATCTTGTACTGACATGTTTGCCCGCAGTGCGTCTATCTTGTACTGACATGTTTGCCCGCAGTGCGTTTATTTTGTACTGACATGTTTGCCCGCAGTGCGTTTATTTTGTACTGACATGTTTGCCCGCAGTGCGTTTATTTTGTACTGACATGTTTGCCCGCAGTGCGTTCATTTTGTACTGACATGTTTGCCCCCATTGCGTTTATTTTGTACTGACATGTTTGCCCCCATTGCGTTTATTTTATGCTGACATGTTGCCCGCAATGCGATTATTTTGTGCTGAAATGTTGCCCATTGCGTTTATTTTGTGGTGTCTGGGGTAACTGTTGCTGCATTTATTATTTAATGGTCATAGTTGGCTGTGTTTGCTGCTTTGGGGTTATGGCATACTATTAAATAGCATCACACAGTTTCTGCACACCTATGATGTGAATCCACGTTTGACCACATCACGGCGTAAACACTGCTTTCTTATGCCTCGCTGTTGCATCATTCTGTTAGCTCCGCCCATAGAATGTGATGACCACGCCCATTTTTCGCGCGCGCTGCAGACACCAAATTTTTCGGCGCGGCGCGCCCCCCCCCCCCCCTCCAATTCACCCCGTCCCAGGTTGAGCCTACAAAAATCTGGTCACTCTACTATAGCCAGCCTTATCATTTTTAGCCTTTAACCCATTAGCAACTTCAATACAGTTCTCTTGTTTGAGATAAGTGCACCTCAGTCCCTGCTAACTGAAAATATAGAAACTGAAAGCAGAAGTCCTCTATTATTGTCTCATACTGCCCCCTAGTGACAGGTGGCCATAAAGTCACATTACAGCAGTACTATGTAGTAGCAAATGTAACAAATACGAAAAAAAAAATGTGCTAAAATAAATTGGCCTGGAGCACTTACAAGCCTCTAAATAAATTGGCTGCTAAAGAGTTAATGATTTAAGAGAAACTGACTGCAACAGAAATGGATAAGACCAACACAAATTTAAGCATCACTTTTATTTTACTGTGCGCTGTACTGTGAGAAACCAGCCTTCATGGCTTTATTTGATCTTTATGTTTATATGTTTTTTTACATGTCATCTTTAGAGTTTATAGTTCATTGGCCATATCCTATTGCTGAACTCCCCAGTGCTAAGCATTGGTGAGTTCTTAAATTAGGCGATGGGAGCATCTTCTAAGCCTATTACTTCTATCACCTCCCCTTTTGAAATTCTTTACACTCAGCCCAGTTACATTTTGCATGCAGCTGAGAAGCGATGCTTCCGGTCAGACATGAGGGTCACCTTAGACCAGCTCACGCATGTCATCACCACGGTCTGCATCCGAGGGTCTGCTTTAATAAGGAGAACCCAGAGCTCCCCATTGGGTAACTGCACATGGCCGAAGCACTTCCCCCCGCAGCTGCGCAGTTACCTCTGTTCAATTTACATGCTGGACACACATACACCTGCGTTGTAATTACAGTGTATCTGTCACTGTAATTACTGTCTACCTGAGCCGCGGCTCTATACTTAACATTGAAACGCTACTCGCTCAGAATCGCTCAGAAAATGCTGCAGGCAACGCATTTGCAATTCAGCAAATCGCTTAAATGAGAACACTTCCATACACTTTTATTGTACACGCGTTTTTCAAACCGCTAGTGATTTTCCGCAATGCTGAAATCACTCTGAAAATGCACAAGTGTGAATGGACCCTGTTTGAATTTCAGCTGCATACTTTTTGTGATATTGCAATACTATCCACTTTTCGCTAAATTAAGGCACACTCTGACATCTAGTAAGAAATTGAACCGCTGGCAACTTATTGTATACCAAGATCTACATAGGTGCAAAATAAATCACCTTCAGTTTGTAAACCTCGCAGCATGTTTGGTTTTGTTTGTAGAAGTGCAAAGAGAAATGTCTATAACAATTGTTTATTTGTTTTAGTTATTTATTTGATTTTTGTGTATTTATCAAGGCACCATTTTTTTTTCTTCAATAAATTATATAAATTAATTTAGCCTAGCTCCATGTTTGGAGTATTTACAGCATTAACATTTTCTGTATGCATGGAATCTTGGCCCTGATTCACAAAACAACAGTAAAATTAACACAGCTGACATCAGTTTTATAAGCATTAATACAAGCGATGTAACATGTGTTGCGCAAATAGCACAACTCACGTTATATGCAGAACATGAGTGTTTTAAAACATGTGTTATGATATTTGCCTAATAAACTGTAACGATCGGTGTAACACAGAGAGGATCTGATCATCGGTGATCTGCAGTATCACCAAAAATACAGATATATAACCGATTATTGATGATCTGCAGTATCACTGATAATCAGATATATTTCTAACCTCTGGACACCTGAGTAATATGAGTGTTTGTGCAACAGTAATACTTTGAGGAGAGCACCCGCATAGAGGGTGCCAGGCAGTAAGAGATACTGCTCAGAGAACAGGTTCCTTCCAATGGTCTGATGCTCCCCAAGGGGCGGAGCCAGGCTGAGAGTGGGAAGGACCAGCGAGTGAGTGACACCAATGGTGAAGTGTCACTGACAGATCAGTGAACTATCTCCAAACAGGGAAGATAGTTCTCGAGGTCGGACAGGTCAGGTCGGCAACAGACAGACAGATCAGATACAGAGACAGGAGACAGACTCGGAATCTAAAGACAAGCAGGGTTCAGCAACAGAGTATCAGATATAGTGAAGTACCAAATCAGAGATCAAGAGTGGTCAGGAAAGCAGAAAGTCATAACAGATAATAACAATGCCTAGTCTCCGGTGTGAGCTCCGTGATCATCAACACCCTGGAACTAGTCTGATATATAACAGAGTGATAATACAGTTCCCTAGTCTTGGGTGTGAGTTCATTGATCATCAACACCCTGGAACTAGTCTGAAGTATAACAGAATGGTAATACAGTTCCCTAGTCTTGGGTGTGAGTTCCTTGATCGTCAACACCCTGGAACTAGTCTGAAGTATAACAGAATGGTAATACAGTTCCCTAGTCTTGGGTGTGAGTTCCTTGATCATCAACACCCTGGAACTAGTCTGAAGTAATAACACAGAAAATATCACAGATACTGACAAGGTCTGAGTGCTACCATGTAGTGATCGCAACGCCAGACACCAGAGAAATTACCAGCACCCAGTATATATACACAAGAGCTCTCCGGCGCCTCCCCTAAGTGCTGGACCAATGAAACCTGATAGAATTGTCAGCTGATGAGCTGGATCGGCTGACACCCTTCTGACTGTCATAAAGGCTCTGCCTCTCAACGCGCGCGCGCGTCTTTCTGCACCTGTGTGGACTATCAGTCCCAGCCACACCAGACATGTGTTGTAATGTATCTGCTGGTTTGAACGCGGGGCCAGCCGCACCGCTGTCAGAGCATGCGGCGGTTTCCCCACGCCCAGCCATACTGCTAGTGGTAGGCCCATGTGTGCAAACCGCCGCGTCGGACGCGGAATCCGCCGCCTTGTTCACTGGGCATGCGGCGGTTTCTCCGCGCTCCGTCAGGCTAGTGAATGCCATGTTGGACGCGGAATTAGCCGCCTTACTCTGAGTACTCGCGGCGGCTTTTCCGCGTTTTCTCACATAAACGCTATACAAGCAACACACTCTAGTACTAAATGCGACTGCGAGTTGTGCTATTTGCACAGTGCATGTTATGTTACTTATTTAAATGCTGATAAAATTGACGTGCAGTGTTTGAGTACTTCAGATTTACATTGTTTTGTGAATCAGGGCCATTGTGTGTTTGCAGCCCTGCATCATTCTGCAGGAATACAGCAGAAGTTGACATAGCTTTCTTATGGAAAAGTATTGTATACGATAGGAAAAGAGGTGCCAAAAAGGATAATATATATATATATATATATATATATCATATATATATATATATACAGTATATTACAACGGTAAAATCAAGAGGAAGTAACACACTTACCTCCCCATTGAAGAGTCAGGAAGATAATGTCATAACAAAATGTTTATATACTCTAAAAATTGCAATGTGTTTCGTGGGTCACAGCCCACTTCATCAAGCAATATAAACAGGAGCAGCTGTTTACTAACTTGTAGCAAGCACCACAATTTTTAGAGTACATAATAAACTTTTTTTTTTATGACAGTATCTAGTTTACTCTTCAATGGGGAGGTAAATGTTATTTTCTCTTGTCTCTGATATATATATAAATATATATATATATAATATATATACGCACAAATAATGTTTTATCCATTTTGGAGCCTCTGTTTCGACCTTATACAATACATCAAGTCCACCGTTATTGGAGTTGGAGGGGTCTACCACCCTTTCTACTTTCTATGTCTACAGAAGGAGACATCTTAACCACATCAGGACCATTGCGATTCCGGAAGAAGCCGCTCTCTGCGGCGAATCGCGACGGCTTCAGCACACACGCCCTCCTGTCCTGCTCCACCGGTAAGCGTCTCTTCTCCGTGCACTCACCCACACGGATCTCCGTGACTTTGGGTCTACAGCCCTTCCCACTACGCTTCTCCACACTTTCGGAGTCAGATTTGGCTCCTGCATGCACGCTGTCTTCTCTTGCTTCATTGGAAGCTCCTCTTCCTTGTGCACACACGCCATCTGGTACCTCTACACTTTGGGCATAAGCCTCTCACTTTCCCCACCATTTGCTAGATAGACTTGGCTTGGCACAGGGGATAGATACTATTATCCCCATTCTACACTTGTTTCTCACCCAGTTCATTCCTTACAGGGTGTCTTGCTGTACTTCAGTTTCAATTCTGGCTTCTCTCCTCACTCCTTTATTTACAGTTTGCCGGTGTGGTTTGCTGTACAGTTCATAATATTTATGTGTACTTACATGTTCATGATTGACATTATTGTTCATTGAGGGCCTCATTACCTATATTGTGCTCCTGTTTTTATGGTTTTATCAATTGTATGGTTCAATAAAGGCTAATTTGTACTTTTCTACATATCTTGTGGTGCGGTTTTGTAGGGCCAATTCTTTTTCTCCCTCTTAGTGCAGTACAAGTTTGACAACAATGTTTATCATTATCAGATTTTGTTATCCACTGGTGCCATTTCGTTATCCAGCCGGGCCCTTTTTTCACGGCGCCCTTTTTTCATGCACGCCATTGTCCATGACACACTTCTTTAAGCTTGGTGGTACATAGACTGTGATCTTGACAGGTGGAATATCTGTGTGCACTGAAAGAAATTTGCCACAAAAAATAGTTATAAAGCTTTTAAGATTTCAGAATGTGGATCTGGAACATTGTAAACACAACAGCTGTAGATGTTCAGGGCAACTAAAACTCTGCTGATGTGAGCATGAGGAATGAGTTCAAACACTGCAAGGGGTCATCTGCTGGTGGACACTGGAAGTTCATTATTATACAGGCCCACAATCCTACCTGCAAGAGAAACAAGGCACTAACACTATAGATGGCCACCTTAGTGTTTACTGTATTATAGGCAAACATTGCCACTAGCAGGAAAAACAGAGTATTGCAGTATGGACATTTTCTTGAATAAAGATTAACCTATTCAGGACTGACATGGTTGAAATCTGCATGGTGCTCATGGATGTGAGCCTGTGACACTACAGAGATTTCCCTGACCATGGTCCGCACACTCCCAAGGCTGAAGATTAAGCTGTCAATTGACTCCATCTCCTGCCATTAATCAGGAGCAACACCGATTGGCTTCACTATGATCGCCGGTGATCATTGTGATCATGGAGATATACAAACGCCTCACCTGTACATGTTCTCCTAACGATTGCTGCACATGTTTGTACTTATTGGCAGCCAGCCTGTACTGAAGCATGTACTGGCCTGGCATGATGATGTCATCAAGCCAGATCCCCGGTACATGCTTCAGTACGGGGCTGGCTGCTGTGGTGCCTGTTTGTCGCTGGAGAGTGGGAGTGGTAAGTAATTCTCAACCTGCCGATCTCTGCATGGACACAAGATAACTAGGGATTATTTAAATGGGGGGGGGGCACTTGATCACCAGGGACATGGATCCTCTGGCGAAAAAAAATGGTGTATATGCTGTTATATACTGTAACAATCCAAAATAATTTCTTACCAATTACCATTATCTGTCTAAACCTAAATATCAGTGAGGCTGCATTTCCACTTGTGCGGTGCGAATCGCCGCGGTAAAAATTCGCATACGGATGCGAATTTTGCATGCGGGTCTATACGAATTTTCATGCGAATTCGCATGTGAATTCGCATGGATGAAGATGTATGCGAATTTAACCATGGCAGTGCTGGTGTGCTTTTCCATTGTTTCTATGCGAATTCGCATGAAAATTCGCATGAAAATTCGCATGCCCAAACCTCATGCGAATTTCCTATTAAATACATGGTATGCGATTCGCATAGCGGTATGCGGTATGCGAATTCTGATGGCTCTGCCATGCGAATTTTTTCTGCACAGAAAAACGCAAAGGAATCCTGACAAGTGGAAACAGTCCCATTCACTTGTATTGCTATGCGAATTTTCATGCGAAAAACGCATGCGAATTTGCTATAGTGGAAATGAGCCCTTAGGGCCCGTTTCCACTGTAGCGTTACGAAATCGCCGGCGAATCACCGCAGGCAAATGGCATGCGGGTGCGATTCCGCATGCGTTTTTTGCCGCGATTTCGCATGCGATTTCGCATAGGTAAGGCTGTATGCGATTTTAACCATGTCACTGCCTGTGTGAATTAACATGGGTACCTATGCGAAATCGCATGCGAAATCGCGGCAAAAAACGCATGGGGAAAACGCATGCGATTTCCCTATTAAATACATTGTGTGCGATTCGCCTGCATTCCACACGCAGGCGAATTCTGAGGCCCCTACCCTGCAGATTTTTTCTACACAGAAAAACGTGCGGGGAAACGCACAAGTGGAAACAGTCCCATCCACTTCTACTGACTGTGCGGATCCGCATGCGTTGCCCGCATGCGGATTCGCGATAGTGGAAACGGGCCCTTATATGTTACAAAAAGTGAGATGACTGAAACGTTGATCGCATCGCCATGCTTCTGCACGGTATGCCTCACAATGATATCGGCACACACAGCACAACTGTATCCTATTTTTTTTTTTTTTTTTTTTTTTTAACTGAATTTATCCAGGAGAAATAAAAATCTTGAATGAAAGACTTTTATTCACTTTTTTTTTTTTTTTTTTTTTAATATGAAGAGTTTGGTAGCTCAGATTTCCCTCCAGGTAAGTGGTGTACTTGTTGACTTCAATAGTGGTCAACTGTACATTGTTTTTCACTGTGGTCTGCAATTGCAAAAATCATTGCAAAACAAAAAGTCTTATTTCCCAAAATGATGAACAAATCAAAATTCCTTTATTTTTCTGCTCAGGGCTGTTAAGGGTTCTGCCTCTGACATGGGAGATCAGGGTTCGAATTCCGGCTAGGGTCAGTACCTATTCAGTAAGAAATACTTGGGCAAGACTTCCTAACACTGCAGGGTGGCCCGCTTTGAGTCCAACAGGAGTACAACGCTATACAAATATCAAATAATTGGCTCTGTAAATGCGAACTTAATATAACTAGAAAACAGGAATACTAAATACTAAGAGAAAAATGGTAAGAAAGGTAAGGGTCAGGGGAGGACTGGCCCAGGGGGACGGGGGGCAATTGCCCCCCGGGCCACCCGAATCTTAAGTAATTAGGGCCGGCCGCTGCTATACGCAGCGGCCGCAGACACACCACAGGTGACAGGTTCGCAGTGGGGATCGCAACCTCGCGCGATATTTCCCGGCAAGTTGAAGTATCCAGTCAGAGAAGGGGCTGAGGCTGCTGGCCGTGGTGTGCCCTTGTGCGTGGCCGCGCCTGCGGTGGATGTGAGCGGCACAAGGACACAAATAGCTTAAGTCCTCTCCGGCCCGGTGGGTTGACCCTGTTTGACTCAGCCCCCCGCCTGGGGCCATTGCCGCCCGCAACGTGCTGCTGTGCCTGCGGTGTCATCGGAGTGAGCTGTCTCACTCTTCAGCTTTCTGTGCTGGGGGGGCTGGGGGCCTGGAGCTGCGGCTACGAGTGGCTGGCTGGCTGTCCTGGCTGGAGGAGTCGGACACTCTGGGGGCTGGGAGTCGGAGATGCCACCTATAGCTGCTTACTGCTGTGGAGGAGGAGGAGGTGTAGGACTGAGGAGACAGGAGGATAGAGGAGGTCGGGTCCAGGTTGCCAGAGGAGAAGGTGGTTTTTATAAATTTTGTTTCTGTACTTCTTCTCCCTTCTTGTCACTGACTTACACACACTTTGCTGCCTGCCTGCTACTGCTGTCAAATTCAATTCTCTGCCCAGGCCAGTGCCCTCTGAGTTTTTTTTATGTGATAATCATCCCCATTCTGACCCTGGCCTGAGGGGAAACACTTTTTCTTCTTGTGGTGTGATTGGCGGCAGGGGAGGGGGGAGGCAGGCAGTTAGGCACTGTCAAACAGGTAGTTGGAGGGGGGGGTAGGTGTCAGACAAGTAGTTTGTATGGTGGGTGGGCAGGAGTGGGGTTAGGCATCACCAGGTAGGTAGGTTTGTGTGTGTGTGTGTGTGGGGGGGGGGGGGGGGGGGGTTGTTTAAAGGAGTTATCAAGCATTTTTAATGAAATAAGTGCTACTTACCCGGGGCTTCCTCCAGCCCCATGCTCCCAGCATGTCCCTTGCCGCAGCTCTGCAGTCAGCCATTCGCTGCCGCTGCCTCCCAGTCCCCGGCGATGGCACCAGTCCGACCTGGATGTCGGCCACTACTGCGCCTGTGCGAGTAGCACTGTCAATCACCGCCACGTGGACCGGAGTGTACTGCACAGGCGCAGTAGTTCTGCGTCTGCACAGTACGCTCTGGTCCATGTGGCAGTGATTGACAGCGCCGCTCGCACAGGCGCAGTCGGCCTGACGTCATCGCCGGGGGCTGGGAGGCAGCGGCAGCGAACAGCTGACTGCAGAGCTGTGGCAAGGGACATGCTGAGAGCTTGGGGCTAGACGAGCCCTGGGTAAGTAGCACTTATTTTCATTAAAAAAAAAAAGCCTGATAACTCCTTTAAGGTTAGGCATCAGACACAGACAGGTAGATTGTGCGGAGAAATGGGGTTAGGCATCAGGTACATAGTGTGTGTGTGTGTGTGTGTGTGTGGCTGGGGCTGTTAGTCATCACAATTTGAAGATTTGCACACAAGAAAGATATGGCTTTGGGCTGGGGATGCCGTGAAACGGGCCTCTAGTTTGTGTTGTCCCCCCAGGCCAAAAGGTCCCAGTCCTCCCCTGGTAAGGGTTATACAGACAGCCAGAGCAATTCAGGTTCTGTAATGCCACAGATAGAAAGACACAGGGTTATTGAAGAAGTAATACATCCATCTGCTTTCTGTATAGCAAGCTGACTAAATGTAATGTCTCGATATGTCTGGTAAACACGCCACCCTTTTCGTGTAAAGTAGTGTTAGGGTGTGACATCTAGTGGAAAAATACTTTATTACAGTTAGCTTTGAACAATGGAAAGGTTTCACAAACCTCTCTTCCAATAAACAGTACAAAGTTCAGACTCTGCCAGAATGTGCTCACTGTTTACTGGTTTAGGGAATAAAAACTAGCCTAGAGGGGATGAAAATGCTGTGGGAGGGTGTTATTTGGACAAAATCAATTTAATGTCTCAGTAAAGCCAGATGTACATGAGAAAACTAAGGCCCAATACAGCTAGTGATTGATAACTTCTTATTTGGAAATCTGTCAGGTCACTTTGTCAGCAGCAATCTGACTGATAATTAACAGACCTACTTTCATTACTAGTGATGTATTTATTTATGCTGCACAATACTATGCAGTATACTATTTTAATACTATGCATTTGATGATCTTTTTAACTGATGAACTGTTCAGACTTGATTGGAAGTTTCTCCATTTGATGTACTGGGATCAGTAGATCATTAGTAGATTCATTATTGATCTTGTCTTCAGAAAAATTGAGCCATTTATGACAATCATCAAAGCAAATGTTATACTTTCCTAAAAAATATATTTACAACAGTTATCATGCTGTTACTCTGTTAAATTGCTTCACCCCTTTGACTTAGGGATCCGTCCTAACCTATAGGGGCAACAGTGGCTGGATTACCATAAGGCACTGTAGACACATGCCTACAGGCGCGTGATGATGGAAAGCTGATTTACTCCCCCCCTCCCCCCCAGTGTCTCCCTCCCTCCTTCAATATGCAGAGTCTTGAACAGATCATAAATGAGAGGTTACTCACCCAGCTCTCTGCTTTCCACTGACAAGATCTCCCTTCAGTTGGGGGCACCTCTAGCTGCTTAATACTGAGGGTACCTCTGGCTACCTAATACTAAAAGACACCTCTAGCTACCTACAACAAGCAAGGGGGGGGGGGGGGGGTAAGGGAGAAGTGACAGCTGGGCCAGGTGGGGGTTTGTAGTTTCCTGGAGGGCAAAGTCTAGAGTGCAGTGGCGTACCTAGGGTGTTTGGCACCTGGTGCTAATTATCCACAGTCACCCCCCCCCCCTAATTGGGAGCTACGTTGCCACGAAAAACCTGGTGTGGTCATAGACCAAAATGTGGGTGTCTTCATGGTGGGGGGGTGACACCCGGAGTCCTGTGTTGCCGCCCCTGCCGCTGCCTTGTGTTGCAGCTGCACGTTTTGCAAATTGGGGATTTGCCCCCCCCCCCCCCCCCCCCCCCCCCCGTGGCCGTCCCCGCTGTCCCCCCCCCCCCCCCGCGGCAGTCTCCGCTGTCACCCCCCCCGCGGCCTTCCCCGCTGTCAGGCAGGAGCAGCCCAGCTTCAGACCTCCGACCAGCCGGCGACCACTAGGCGGGCGCTAGGAGCTAGCGGACACCGCACTGATATGCGGAAGTGACATCACTTCCGCATATACAGCGTGGTGTTCACCGAGGTCGGTGCGCCCGCTGGAACTGGTCGCCGGCTGATACTGAGGTCTGATGCTGGGCTGCTGGTGAGTGAAGGGCACCTGTCGCTATCTAAGCTGGGGGGGTCACTGTCACTATCTAAGCTGGGGGTCGCTGTCACTATCTAAGCTGGGGGTCACTGTCACTATCTAAGCTGGGGGTCGCTGTCACTATCTAAGCTGGGGGTCGCTGTCACTATCTAAGCTGGGGGTCGCTGTCACTATCTAAGCTGGTGGTCGCTCTCACTATCTAACCTTGGGGGTCGCTGTCACTATCTAACCTGGGGGGTCCCTGTCACTATCTAAGCTGGGGGGGTCGCTGTCGCTATCTAAGCTGGGGGGTCGCTGTCGCTATCTAAGCTGGGGGTCGCTGTCGCAATCTGAGCTGGGGGTCGCTGTTGCTATCTAAGCTGGGGGTCCCTGTCACTATCTAACCTGGGGGGTCCCTGTCACTATCTAACCTGGGGTTTCCCTGTCACTATCTAACCTGCGGGTTCCCTGTCACTATCTAACATGGGGGGGGGTCCTTGTCACTATCTAACATGGGGGGGTCCTTGTCACTATCTAACATGGGGGTCGCTGTCACTATCTAAGCTGGGGGTCGCTGTCACTATCTCTAAGCTGGGGGTCCCTGTCACTATCTAACATGGGGGGGGTCGCTGTCACTATCTAACATGGGGGGTCGCTGTCACTATCTCAGCTGGGGGTCGCTGTCACTATCTAAGCTGGGGGTCGCTGTCACTATCTAAGCTGGGGGTCGCTGTCGCAATCTAAGCTGGGGGTCGCTGTCACAATCTAAGATGGGGGTCGCTGTCGCTATCTAAGCTGGGGGTCGCTGTCGCTATCTAAGCTGGGGGTCGCTGTCACTATCTAACCTGGGGGGTCCCTGTCACTATCTAACCTGAGGGGTCCCTGTCACTATTTAACCTGGGGTTTCCCTGTCACTATCTAACCTGGGGGTTCCCTGTCACTATCTAACATGGGGGGGTCCTTGTCACTATCTAACATGGGGGTCGCTGTCACTATCTCTAAGCTGGGGGTCCCTGTCACTATCTAAGCTGGGGGTCGCTGTCACTATCTAAGCTGGGGGTCGCTGTCACTATCTAAGCTGAGGGTCGCTGTCACTATCTCAGCTGGGGGTCGCTGTCACTATCTAAGCTGGGGGTCGCGGTCACAGTGTCACTATCTAACCGGGGGGTCCCTGTCACTATCTAACCGGGGGGTCCCTGTCACTATCTAACCTGGGGGGTCCCTGTCACTATCTAACCTGGGGGTCGCTGTCACTATCTAACCTGGGGGTCGCTGTCACAGTGTCACTATCTAACCTGGGGGGTTGCTGTCACTATCTAACCTGGGGGGTCGCTGTTACTATCTAACCTAGGGGTCCCTGTCACTATCTAACCTGGGGCTCCCTGTCACTATCTAACCTGGGGGTCGCTGTTACTATCTAACCGGGGGGTCCCTGTCACTATTTAACCTGGGGGTCCCTGTCACTATCTAACCTGGGGGGTCCCTGTAACTATCTAACCTGGGGAGTCCCTGTCACTATCTAACCTGGGGGGTCCCTGTAACTATCTAACCTGGGGGTCTCTGTCACTATCTAAACTGGGCGTTCCGGTCACTAACTGCACTGGGGGGCATGTCACTACACACACTGGGGGTCGCCAGTTACTACCTGAACTGGGGGCTCCTGTCACTACCTAAACTGGGGGGCACCTGTCACTACATGCACTGGGGGCTCCTGTCACTACCTAAACTGGGGGGATACCTGTCACTAACTGAACTGGGGGGCTCCAGTCACTAATTGAGCTGGGGGGCTCCTGTAACTACCTAAACTGGGGGGCTCCTGTAACGACCTAAACTGGGGGGCTCCTGTCACTACCTAAACTGGGGGCTCCTGGCACTACCTAAACTAGGGGGCACCTCTCACTACCTAAACTATCTAGGCCAGCCAGCCCAACATAACCACCAGCCAACCAGCCCAGAATCACTGGCAAAAAGGCCACAGCATCACCACCAGTCAGGCCAGCATTTACTTCAACCAGCCAAGCACAGCCACAGCATCACCGCCAGTCAGGCCACAGCATCACTGCCAGGCCTTTCAGCCCACACATCATCCCCAACCCAGACAAAAATAGTATTGCCAGCCAGGCACAGCAGCCAGTAGAGGAGAATTCAGAAGCCAGGTGAGAGGTGTCTACCATATTAAGGGGGCATTCTGCCCATTTCTGTGAAATGCTGTCTATTTATGTGCCTCATGACTGCTGAATGTGTCTTGTTGGGGGACTCATGGTTACTAGATTTGTCTTGTTGGTGGCCTCATGATTGCTGAATTTGTCTTGTTGGGGGCCTCATGATTTGTTGGGGGCCTTAAGATTGCTGAATTTGTCTTGCTGGGGGCCTCATGAATGCTGAATTTGTCTTGTTGGGGGCCTCATGATTTGTTGCGGGCCTCAAGATTGCTGAATTTGTCTTGCTGGGGGCCTCATGATTGCTGAATTTGACTTGTTGGGGGCCTCATGATTTGTTAGGGGCCTCAAGATTGCTGAATTTGTCTTGTTGGGGGCCTCATGATTTGTTGGGGCCTCAAGATTGCTGAATTTGTTTTGTTGGGGGCCTCATGATTGCTAACTGCGAAACTATGGGAAAAGCTGAATCATCATCATCATCATCATATGAGAAAATAGCATTAAACCTACTTTTTTTTAGCTTTTTAAAACAAAATAATACATTTTTCAGGAGTAGGATGGATGAAATTGTTTATCTTCAGTTTATTTTCAGCTTGGATTCTCCATAATGTTTATGTATGAGTTAAAATGTTTGTATTTAGTTTAAATTGCTGTTGGCACTTTGCGATAGATAAGTGACTTTTCGCCACCACTGTCCTAATCTAATGTCCCACCATCGCTAAACTTGTCTCCACCCGTGACCACACCCACTTTTTGGTCTATGACCGCACACATTTTTCGCGCAACGTAGCCCCAATTACAGGGGGGGGGGGGGGGGTGACTGTGGATAATCAGCACCGGGTGCCAAATACCCTAGGTACGCCACTGGATTAGGACAGTGGTGGCGAAAAGTCACTTATTGCAAAGTGCCGACAGCAATTTAAACTAAATACAAACATTTTAACTCATACATGAACATTATGGAAAATCCAAGTTGAAAATGAACTGTGAAGATAAACAATTTCATCCATCCTACTCCTGAAAAATGTAGTATTTTGTTTCTGAACGTTTCTCTATTTGGACACGTGTTGGACCTTATGTGGACTCCTCTGGTGTTCTGTGGACTCCTGTTGCTTTAAGAATTACGCGTCCGTGTCGTTGTGCGCCGGTGCGTCGTTTGTCTCTACCTAAGAATAATATATCTATGAAGATTGCCATACGCCTATATGGATGGACGTTTTTTGATTGTGTGCTAATTATATATATAATGATTTGGTTTTATTGTATGCTGTCTATATGCATTGACATTGAGTAACATGTGATTAACCCCTTTTTCCTTTCTTAGATCTAATAGAAGGGAATGCTGTATACTGCATTATTATTATTGGTGAATTGACCCCTCTGGTTTACCATATACTTACGCTTCCTTGCGCTCCAGCGTGGTCCTGGCTCTCCGCCCTTTCCGCCCACACCTATGGGTGACGTCAGCGGATATTACGTGAGGCGCGTCTTGCGCTCACGTGACCGCTCTCTCTGCACTATATAATATGGCGTCTTCCGCCTAACGGTTGCTGGATCCCCCTCTCTTGACAAAGCGGCGTGACTGCCGCGATACTAGTAGAGCAGTCAGCCGGGGATATCCTTTTCCTCCTGTTGGTCACCTCGATCCTCTCCAACCCGGGTCACGTAAGCGCTCCTTCTCTGCACATTGCACTTCTCAGTCCAGCATCATAATATGCAGGGTATACAGCATTCAACTCTGCTCTGTTTGCACTAGTGGCATCTGTTTATTCATATGCCCCTGTTATATGTCTATGCACTTTAATTGTTCATGTGGATATTTTGGATATTTTTGCACTTTTATATATTGTTTGCACGATTTATCAAGCTCACATCAGCACTTCTTGAACCCGGGTTCTTCATTATGGGAGCTCTTATCTGAGCACCATATGGTGAAAATACAATTTTTCTGATATATATATATGCCATCTATTATAGGTGTCATGCTGATTATATTCTATACGAGGTTTACCTACAGATGTGTTTTTAATGGTTTTTATATATAGTGTATTACTTGTACTTAATAAAATTGTGGTTATTTTTGTTGATATACGTTTGTGGTGCTGTTTTTTGGTCATAAACCTTTCCTTGATATATGCTTACATATGACCAAGCACACATTGATTGACACAGTTGTGCAGAAAACCCTTCCTGTTTGTAGTTAACTAGAGGCCACGCCTCTATAATTTTTTCAGCACCTGTGTCCACCAATAATATTGATTGGTAATTATGGAGAGTTTATTGGATTCAATGGAGGCTAGCTGGAATGCTAAGTTTAAAAAAGTATTTACTATCAAAGCACATCCAGGACAGCAGGTACCGGATGAGACTAGAGCCATTTTAAGACAATATAAGGATTTGCATAAAAATCATATCAAATTATGGTGGAATATACATAGTTTGGAACAATATAAAAAGGAACACATTTTCCCTAGGGGCCTAAGGATACACATTTTTTCCACTTGGGAATTACTTGGAGACTCCAAAAAAACATGGGAAGAGGGCCTAGGTAGATGCTCCGTTATTATTATTGACATGCTGTTAGATCATGATAGGTTACTATTGGCTCAGGTCAAATCCGGTATTGCTGCTCTGGAAATAGAGATTGCTAAATTGGATAAACAGACAATTGTTGAACCTTTTTTGATATTATTTAAGAAAGATATGGCCCAGCTTGAAACGTCTATTATTGAGGGCAAAAAGAAGAAGTTAGAAAGAGATAGACATGATTATGATGCTGGCACTGCATATAGATGGTCTCATAGAGGCAATGGCAGACAAGGTGGACGCAGACCCAGAGGTAGACCACAGGGGCCCAAACCTCCCCCTAGAAATCCCCCCAACAAACCTAAACCAAAGAATCCAGGAGGTTCTGGTCAAGGTGGCATTAATACTGAAATCTCAGATTCACCAAGTGATTTTTTTGTCCAGCGACACAGAAGGAGAACCAGAAGGGGTGGTCGGAAGTATAGAGAGACTCAGAGATCTGTTAAATTCCCCCTTACATCAGAGACGCAAACGACAGAGGAGATATCAGGCAGAGACCGACTAAATGTAATTAACCTGTCTGATTATGAGCTGACAGACATCAGGAGATCGGTGTTACAAATGGGATTATCGTTTTCACCTATTAAAGGATTGGATAAGTTTGAACTTGTAAAGGACATCTATCTATTTTGCAGAAAACTTGCCTTCAGGAAACATTTTTCATCTTCAGCCTCAATGGATGATGGTCTTAATGAGAGAGATAGACAAGCCCTTAATGATCTTATGGACTTGCTAAGGGAAAATCAGGATGGACAAGATGGGGTGAGTGTATGTTCCAAGTTATTTAGAAATCCTTCAAAATATATGCCATGTTTCAGCAATTATCCCTCTATAAAAATCTTTTTTGAAGTCATGCTGAGGGCCATCTGTGAGATGAATGTCTAGAGAAAATCCAGAGATAATTTGTCTAAAAACCAACGTGGGGCTATTGAGGGCCTCAGGAATAATATGGAATTAATCATCAAGGAAGCAGACTAAGGGGGCAACATTGTGATCTGGCCCAGGGAGATGTACTTAAGGGAGGCATATAGACAGCTCAACAACACTAAGAACTATATTACTTTACCAGGTGACCCCACCGAGTATTATCAGGTTCATCTTGAAATGCTATTAATAGATGCTAAATCTAGGGGTATCATAACTTCTAAAGAATATGAATATCTGTTCCCTAAAACACCAATGGTAGCTACTTTTTTCATGCTTCCCAAAGTTCATAAGACACTAGATAACCCCCCTGGAAGGCCTATTGTAGCTGGAATTAACAGTTTAACCGCACCTGCCTGCTCCTTTATAGATTTTTTTCTACAACAACACGTGACTGCTCTGGACTCCTACTTACGCGATAGCATGGACCTCTTACATATTATTGAGGATATTAGAGTACCGCCTGGATCACTTCTTGTCACTTGTGATGTTGAGTCATTGTATACAAATATCTCTCATCGGTGGGCACTACATACTACCCGATACTTCCTTGATATGGAAGATCTTACATTATCTGACCTTCATTCTTTTCTCTTACAGCTTTTGCAGTATATATTGGACCATAATTATTTCATTTTCAATGGAAGATTCTACAAACAGGTATGCGGCGTGGCCATGGGTGCCAAATGTGCACCGGCCATAGCTAATCTATTTTTGGGATTTTGGGAACGGGAGATAGTTTTTGGAGAACAATTTTCCCAATATCACCCATATATAATGGGTTGGTATAGGTATATTGATGACCTGTTAATAATATGGAATGGTCCTAAAGAACTATGTACTGCATTTATCTCTGAATTAAACCAGAACGATATGAACATTTTTCTCACTGTACAGATGTCTACCCGACAAATTGATTTTCTGGATATCACCGTGAGGATCCAAGATGACGGTACACTCACCTCAGACTTATATCGTAAGCCTACGGCTGTCAACAGCCTTCTACATTATCAGAGTGCGCATAATAAGTCATTAAAAGACAACATACCTGTAAGTCAGTTTCTCAGACTTCGCCGTCTGTGTTCTAATGACACCGACTTTCTTAGACAGGCACAGGAACTCCAGCAGAGATTTCTGGATCGTGGCTATCCCAGAAAGATTATTAAGAAGGCTTTTTATATGGCTCGTCATAGAAATCGTACTGATCTTATCAATAGTAGACCGAGACTTCCTACCAACTTGGTGAGACTGAGCTCTACATACAATAGTGGTTGGTCAGATATATATAGAGCCCTTAATAATGCTTGGCCCATATTACAATCAGATTCGGACTTGGCCGCATGTATATCTGTACACCCGTCTATTACTGCTAAACGATGCCCCACTTTAAAGGACAAACTATGTTCTAGTCATTTTAGATCAAGTGGAGGTCGGTCACAGGGGGGTACTCTACGTGGGAGTTACCCCTGTGGGTCATGTAATATATGTCCATTCATGCGTAGACAGTCACACATACAAGATTCCTCAAATACTCACCAATACATGTTGAAACAATACATCAATTGTAGAACATCTGGGGTTATCTATGCACTGAAATGCTCATGTCCAAATATTTATGTTGGCCAGACAAAAAATGCCCTTAAAACACGTATTCAGCAACATTTATCTAAAATTAGACTTGCTCAAAGAGACTTTGATGATGGTAAAGCCCTCACTTCAGTAGCCTCACATTTCCTGCAATTCCATGGAGGCTCTAGCTCTAGTCTCCAGGTTATTGGCTTGGAACATATAAAAACCACCATTAGGAGAGGTGATCTAGTTAGCAAATTATTACAGAAGGAGGCAAGATGGATCTACATTCTGAACACTAAATCACCTATTGGTATAAATGAGGAGATCGACTTTACAGGGTTTATCTGATGTGCTATAGTCTCTCGTTGATATTAATTTTTAATGTTTGATTTATTGCAGATATTTGGCATGTGGTGGCCTTACATATAATTGTTCATTATGTCTCTGAACGTTTCTCTATTTGGACACGTGTTGGACCTTATGTGGACTTCTCTGGTGTTCTGTGGACTCCTGTTGCTTTAAGAATTACGCGTCCGTGTCGTTGTGCGCCGGTGCGTCGTTTGTCTCTACCTAAGAATAATATATCTATGAAGATTGCCATACGCCTATATGGATGGATGTTTTTTGATTGTGTGCTAACTATATATATAATGATTTGGTTTTATTGTATGCTGTCTATATGCATTGACATTGAGTAACATGTGATTAACCCCTTTTTCCTTTCTTAGATCTAATAGAAGGGAATGCTGTATACTGCATTATTATTATTGGTGAATTGACCCCTCTGGTTTACCATATACTTACGCTTCCTTGCGCTCCAGCGTGGTCCTGGCTCTCCGCCCTTTCCGCCCACACCTATGGGTGACGTCAGCGGATATTACGTGAGGCGCGTCTTGCGCTCACGTGACCGCTCTCTCTGCACTATATAATATGGCGTCTTCCGCCTAACGGTTGCTGGATCCCCCTCTCTTGACAAAGCGGCGTGACTGCCGCGATACTAGTAGAGCAGTCAGCCGGGGATATCCTTTTCCTCCTGTTGGTCACCTCGATCCTCTCCAACCCGGGTCACGTAAGCGCTCCTTCTCTGCACATTGCACTTCTCAGTCCAGCATCATAATATGCAGGGTATACAGCATTCAACTCTGCTCTGTTTGCACTAGTGGCATCTGTTTATTCATATGCCCCTGTTATATGTCTATGCACTTTAATTGTTCATGTGGATATTTTGGATATTTTTGCACTTTTATATATTGTTTGCACGATTTATCAAGCTCACATCAGCACTTCTTGAACCCGGGTTCTTCATTATGGGAGCTCTTATCTGAGCACCATATGGTGAAAATACAATTTTTCTGATATATATATATGCCATCTATTATAGGTGTCATGCTGATTATATTCTATATGAGGTTTACCTACAGATGTGTTTTTAATGGTTTTTATATATAGTGTATTACTTGTACTTAATAAAATTGTGGTTATTTTTGTTGATATACGTTTGTGGTGCTGTTTTTTGGTCATAAACCTTTCCTTGATATATGCTTACATATGACCAAGCACACATTGATTGACACAGTTGTGCAGAAAACCCTTCCTGTTTGTAGTTAACTAGAGGCCACGCCTCTATAATTTTTTCAGCACCTGTGTCCACCAATAATATTGATTGGTAATTATGGAGAGTTTATTGGATTCAATGGAGGCTAGCTGGAATGCTAAGTTTAAAAAAGTATTTACTATCAAAGCACATCCAGGACAGCAGGTACCGGATGAGACTAGAGCCATTTTAAGACAATATAAGGATTTGCATAAAAATCATATCAAATTATGGTGGAATATACATAGTTTGGAACAATATAAAAAGGAACACATTTTCCCTAGGGGCCTAAGGATACAAATTTTTCCCACTTGGGAATTACTTGGAGACTCCAAAAAAACATGGGAAGAGGGCCTAGGTAGATGCTCTGTTATTATTATTGACATGCTGTTAGATCATGATAGGTTACTATTGGCTCAGGTCAAATCCGGTATTGCTGCTCTGGAAATAGAGATTGCTAAATTGGATAAACAGACAATTGTTGAACCTTTTTTGATATTATTTAAGAAAGATATGGCCCAGCTTGAAACGTCTATTATTGAGGGCAAAAAGAAGAAGTTAGAAAGAGATAGACATGATTATTATGCTGGCACTGCATATAGATGGTCTCATAGAGGCAATGGCAGACAAGGTGGACGCAGACCCAGAGGTAGACCACAGGGGCCCAAACCTCCCCCTAGAAATCCCCCCAACAAACCTAAACCAAAGAATCCAGGAGGTTCTGGTCAAGGTGGCATTAATACTGAAATCTCAGATTCACCAAGTGATTTTTTGTCCAGCGACACAGAAGGAGAACCAGAAGGGGTGGTCGGAAGTATAGAGAGACTCAGAGATCTGTTAAATTCCCCCTTACATCAGAGACGCAAACGACAGAGGAGATATCAGGCAGAGACCGACTAAATGTAATTGACCTGTCTGATTATGAGCTGACAGACATCGAGAGATCTGTGTTACAAATGGGATTATCGTTTTCACCTATTAAAGGATTGGATAAGTTTGAACTTGTAAAGGACATCTATCTATTTTGCAGAAAACTTGCCTTCAGGAAACATTTTTCATCTTCAGCCTCAATGGAATATGGTCTTAATGAGAGAGATAGACAAGCCCTTAATGATCTTATGGACTTGCTAAGGGAAAATCAGGATGGACAAGATGGGGTGAGTGTATGTTCCAAGTTATTTAGAAATCCTTCAAAATATATGCCATGTTTCAGCAATTATCCCTCTATAAAAATCTTTTTTGAAGTCATGCTGAGGGCCATCTGTGAGATGAATGTCCAGAGAAAATCCAGAGATAATTTGTCTAAAAACCAACGTGGGGCTATTGAGGGCCTCAGGAATAATATGGAATTAATCATCAAGGAAGCAGACAAAGGGGGCAACATTGTGATCTGGCCCAGGGAGATGTACTTAAGGGAGGCATATAGACAGCTCAACAACACTAAGAACTATATTACTTTACCAAGTGACCCCACCGAGTATTATCAGGTTCATCTTGAAATGCTATTAATGGATGCTAAATCTAGGGGTATCATAACTTCTAAAGAATATAAATATCTGTTCCCTAAAACACCAATGGTAGCTACTTTTTACATGCTTCCCAAAGTTCATAAGACACTAGATAACCCCCCTGGAAGGCCTATTGTAGCTGGAATTAACAGTTTAACCGCACCTGCCTGCTCCTTTATAGATTTTTTTCTACAACAACACGTGACTGCTCTGGACTCCTACTTACGCGATAGCATGGACCTCTTACGTATTATTGAGGATATTAGAGTACCGCCTGGATCACTTCTTGTCACTTGTGATGTTGAGTCATTGTATACAAATATCTCTCATCGGTGGGCACTACATACTACCCGATACTTCCTTGATATGGAAGATCTTACATTATCTGACCTTCATTCTTTTCTCTTACAGCTTTTGCAGTATATATTGGACCATAATTATTTCATTTTCAATGGAAGATTCTACAAACAGGTATGCGGCGTGGCCATGGGTGCCAAATGTGTATCGGCCATAGCTAATCTATTTTTGGGATTTTGGGAACGGGAGATAGTTTTTGGAGAACAATTTTCCCAATATCACCCATATATAATGGGTTGGTATAGGTATATTGATGACCTGTTAATAATATGGAATGGTCCTAAAGAACTATGTACTGCATTTATCTCTGAATTAAACCAGAACGATATGAACATTTTTCTCACTGTACAGATGTCTACTAGTGTTGGGCGAACATCTAGATGTTCGGGTTCGGGCCGAACAGGCCGAACATGGCCGCGATGTTCGGGTGTTCGACCCGAACTCCGAACATAATGGAAGTCAATGGGGACCCGAACTTTTGTGCTTTGTAAAGCCTCCTTACATGCTACATACCCCAAATTTACAGGGTATGTGCACCTTGGGAGTGGGTACAAGAGGGAAAAAAATTTAGCAAAAAGAGCTTATAGTTTTTGAGAAAATTGATTGTAAAGTTTCAAAGGAAAAATTGTCTTTTAAATGCTGAAAATGTCATGTTTCTTTGCACAGGTAACATGGTTTTTACCGCCAGGCAGTCATAAATGTAATAAAGAGAAGAGGTTCCATAAACAGGGACCGGTAACGCTAACCCAGCAGCAGCAGCAGCACACGTGATGGAACAGGAGGAGGCGCAGGAGGAGAAGGCCACGCTTTTTGAGACACAACAACCCAGGCCTTGCATGAGGACAAGAAGCGTGCGGATAGCATGCTTTTTACCGCCATGCAGTCATAAATGTAATAAAGATAAGAGGTTCAATAAACAGGGACCGGTAACGCTAACCCAGCAGCAGCAGCAGCACACGTGATGGAACAGGAGGAGGCGCAGGAGGAGAAGGCCACGCTTTTTGAGACACAACAACCCAGGCCTTGCATGAGGACAAGAAGCGTGCGGATATAGCAGCAATGCTTTTTGCCGCCATGCAGTCATAAATGTAATAAAGAGAAGAGGCTCAATAAACAGGGACCGGTAACGCTAACCCAGCAGCAGCAGCAGCACAGAGCACACGTGACGGAACAGGAGGAGGCGCAGGAGGAGAAGGCCACGCTTTGAGACACAACAACCCAGGCCTTGCATGAGGACAAGAAGCGTGCAGATAGCATGCTTTTTACCGCCATGCAGTCATAAATGTAATAAAGATAAGAGGTTCAATAAACAGGGACCGGTAACGCTAACCCAGCAGCAGCAGCAGCAGCACAGAGCACACATGATGGAACAGGAGGAGGCGCAGGAGGAGAAGGCTACGCTTTGAGACACAACAACCCAGGCCTTGCATGAGGACAAGAAGCGTGCGGATATAGCAATGCTTTTTGCCGCCATGCAGTCATAAATGTAATACAGATGAGAGGTTCAATAAACAGGGACCGGTAACGCTAACCCAGCAGCAGCAGCAGCACAGAGCACACGTGATGGAACAGGAGGAGGCGCAGGAGGAGAAGGCCACGCTTTTTGAGACGCAACCCAGGCCTTGCATGAGGACAAAAAGCGTGCGGATATAGCAATGCTTTTTGCCGCCATGCAGTCATAAATGTAATACAGATGAGAGGTTCAATAAACAGGGACCGGTAACGCTAACCCAGCAGCAGCAGCAGCACAGAGCACACGTGATGGAACAGGAGGAGGCGCAGGAGGAGAAGGCCACGCTTTTTGAGACGCAACCCAGGCCTTGCATGAGGACAAAAAGCGTGCGGATATAGCAATGCTTTTTGCCGCCATGCAGTCATAAATGTAATACAGATGAGAGGTTCAATAAACAGGGACCGGTAACGCTAACCCAGCAGCAGCAGCAGCACAGAGCACACGTGATGGAACAGGAGGAGGCGCAGGAGGAGAAGGCCACGCTTTTTGAGACGCAACCCAGGCCTTGCATGAGGACAAAAAGCGTGTGGATATAGCAATGCTTTTTGCCGCCATGCAGTCATAAATGTAATACAGATGAGAGGTTCCATAAACAGGGACCGGAAACGCTAACCCAGCAGCAGCAGCACACGTGATGGAACAGGAGCAGGCGCAGGAGGAGAAGGCCATGCTTTTTGAGACACAACAACCCAGGCCTTGCATGAGGACAAAAAGCGTGCGGATATAGCAGCAATGCTTTTTGCCGCCATGCAGTCATAAATGTAATACAGATGAGAGGTTCAATAAACAGGGACCGGAAACGCTAAACCATCCCAGATGTTCATTGGTCATGTTACTTGGTTGGGGTCCTGGAGTGTTGCGTAGTCATTTCCAATCCAGGATTGATTCATTTTAATTTGAGTCAGACGGTCTGCATTTTCTGTGGAGAGGCGGATACGTGAACCTTGCAGGCAACGGCATTCTTCAAGCTTCGGGTTATTTTGCTGACCACGTGCTCATGCAACTCAGGCACTGCAGAGCGCGCAAAGTGGTAGCGGCTGGGAACCACGTAACGTGGGATGGCCACTGACATCATGCCCTTGAAGCTGTTTGTCTCCACCACTCGATATGGCAGCATTTCGCAGGCCAGAAGCTTGGCTATGCTGGCTCTTACTGCCACGGCCCGGGGGTCATTTGCTGGCAATTTCCTCTTGCGCTCAAACATCTCCGAGACAGACAACTGAACCGTAGGGCTGCACAACGAAGGGCTGTTGGTTGTTGTGTTTGATGAACACTGGGAGACCTCAAGAGCACTACTCCGGAAAGTGACAGTGTCAGCGTCATCTGATTTTTTGGAATGTTTTGAACCACGCAATGGCTGGGCTACTGCTGCTGCTGAGGCGGGTCTGGTGGTGAGTCTGGTGAACCCAAGGGAGGCAGTGTTGCTGGTGGTACCCTGTCCTGCCGCGTTTGCCCACAGAGTGGGATGTTTGGATAGCATGTGGCGGCTCATGCTGGTGGTGGAGAGGTTGTTAATACTTTTCCCCCTGCTCAGGCGGGTCTTGCACACCTTGCAAATCGCCATGGTAACATCCTCAGTGCAGTCTTCAAAGAAAGCCCAGAATTTGGAGCACCTGCCTTGCTGGCGATTTCTGTTTGCGCCTCTTTTGCCTCTCACTTGAACTTCCACGCTTGTGGTGCCTGAAATTGCGCGCCGCCTACCTTGTGGCACAAGGCGAACTCGTGCAGCAGTGGGTTCTTCAACAGACTCATCTGTGCTGCTGCTACGACGGCGATGTTCTCGTTCACAAACAAAATCTGGGTCTATGTCCACATTGTCCATACCCTCCTCTTCCATCTCCTCAAACTCGTCATATGTCATTGTGGGGGGCCGCCGCCGTGGAGTACAGCTCCCCAGCACAACCGTCAGGGGAAACACCTCTTCCCTTGCCCCTCCCTCTTTCACCGGATTTCTTCCTCATTTCACTTATCCTTACAGTACACGCTGACTGGCAGCAGTACAGTGGCAGTACAGAAATGCTATACAGTGGTGGGTGAGCGGTGTACCACTATTGCCAGCAGCGACACAGAGCACAATGCTATACAGTGGCGGGTGAGCGGTGTACTACTGTTCCCAGCAGACAAAGAGTGGCAGTAAACACAATGCTATATAGTGTGGCTGAGCCGTGTACACAGAGTGGCAGTAAACACAATGCTATATAGTCTGCTATATAGTCACCCCGAACGGGGTGATGTTCTGCAGCACCCGAACAGTGGCGAACACTGTTCGCCCAACACTACTGGGAACGCAGATTTTAGTACCTAAACACACGATACAACATGTTTTCCGGGGTCGGACTCTGAGGCACATACAGATGGTCCCGATCATCATCCTCATCATACAACTCTTCTCCTGAGTCTGACCCACCCACCACCTCTGCCACCCCAACATCCCCAGACACAGTCACAGACCCCTCATCGTCCTCAACATTAACTTGGGATGCTGGCCTGAGCCCGACCTCCTCCTCCACATCAGGCCCCATCATCCCCTCAATGGCAGCCCTCATTAATCGCTCTGGCGCCGGACCGATGGACACAACGTTCTCCTCCGGGGAGGGCTGCTGCTGACCACTGGCTGCTGGGGTGGATGTTATAGCTTGCGTGGGGCGTTGGCTGTTGCTGTTGTTGGGAGTGCTGCTCACAGCGGAGGTCTCTGAGGAACTCATGGTGAGCTCATATAGTGGTTGACGGTGAGTGGAGTATTACTGATCCCAGCAATATACACACTGACTGGCAGAGTACGCAATGCTATATAGTCTGGCTGAGCGGTGTACACAGAGTGGCAGTGAACAATGCTATATAGTCTGGCTGAGCGGTGTACACAGAGTGGCAGTACACACAATGCTATATAGTCTGGCTGAGCCATGTACACAGAGTGGCAGTAAACAATGGTATATAGTCTGGCTGAGCGGTGTACACAGAGTGTCAGTAAACAATGGTATATAGTCTGGCTGAGCGGTGTACACAGAGTGTCAGTAAACAATGGTATATAGTCTGGCTGAGCGGTGTACACAGAGTGTCAGTAAACAATGGTATATAGTCTGGCTGAGCGGTGTACACCGAGTGTCAGTAAACAATGGTATATAGTCTGGCTGAGCGGTGTACACAGAGTGTCAGTAAACAATGGTATATAGTCTGGCTGAGCGGTGTACACAGAGTGTCAGTAAACAATGGTATATAGTCTGGCTGAGCGGTGTACACAGAGTGTCAGTAAACAATGGTATATAGTCTGGCTGAGCGGTGTACACAGAGTGGCAGTACACACAATGCTATATAGTCTGGCTGAGCGGTGTACACAGAGTGGCAGTACACACAATGCTATAGAGTCTGGCTGAGCGGTGTACACAGAGTGGCAGTACACACAATGCTATGTAGTCTGGCTGAGCGGTGTACACAGAGTGGCAGTAAACACAATGCTATATATAGCGTGGCTGAGCGAGGTGCACAGTGGCAGTACACACAATGCTATATAGTCAGGCTGAGCCGTGTACACAGAGTGGCAGTACACACAATGCTATATAGTGTTGCTGAGCGAGCGGTGTACTACTATTCCCAGCAGACACAGAACAGTAAACACAATGCTATATAGTGTGGGTGAGCGAGCGGTGTACCACTATTCCCAGCAGACACAGAACAGTAAACAGAATGCTATATAGTGTGGCTGAACGAGCGGTGTACCACTATTCCCAGCAGACACAGAACAGTAAACAGAATGCTATATAGTGTGGCTGAGCGAGCGGTGTACCACTATTCCCAGCAGACACAGAACAGTGAACAGAATGCTATATAGTGTGGCTGAGCGAGCGGTGTACTACTATTCCCAGCAGACACAGAACAGTAAACAGAATGCTATATAGTGTGGCTGAGCGAGGTACACAGAGTGGCAGTAAACAGAATGCTATATAGTGTGGCTGAGCGAGCGGTGTACTACTGTTCCCAGCAGCGACACACAATGACTGGGGGGGACCCTGGCTAGCGTGGCTGGAGAGCGAACTACCCTGCCTGCCTACCCAAAGCTAAACCCACAGAGAAATGGCGGAGATATGACGTGGTTCGGGTATTTATTTACCCGAACCACGTGACCGTTCGGCCAATCAGAGCGCGTTCGGGCCCGAACCACGTGACCCGTTCGGCCAATCACAGCGCTAGCCGAACGTTCGGGGAACGTTCGGCCATGCGCTCTTAGTTCGGCCATGTGGCCGAACGGTTTGGCCGAGCACCGTCAGGTGTTCGGCCGAACTCGAACATCACCCGAACAGGGTGATGTTCTGCAGAACCCGAACAGTGGCGAACACTGTTCGCCCATCACTAATGTCTACCCGACAAATTGATTTTCTGGATATCACCGTGAGGATCCAAGATGACGGTACACTCACCTCAGACTTATATCGTAAGCCTACGGCTGTCAACAGCCTTCTACATTATCAGAGTGCGCATAATAAGTCATTAAAAGACAACATACCTGTAAGTCAGTTTCTCAGACTTCGCCGTCTGTGTTCTAATGACACCGACTTTCTTAGACAGGCACAGGAACTCCAGCAGAGATTTCTGGATCGTGGCTATCCCAGAAAGATTATTAAGAAGGCTTTTTATATGGCTCGTCATAGAAATCGTACTGATCTTATCAATAGTAGACCGAGACTTCCTACCAACTTGGTGAGACTGAGCTCTACATACAATAGTGGTTGGTCAGATATATATAGAGCCCTTAATAATGCTTGGCCCATATTACAATCAGATTCGGACATGGCCGCATGTATATCTGTACACCCGTCTATTACTGCTAAACGATGCCCCACTTTAAAGGACAAACTATGTTCTAGTCATTTTAGATCAAGTGGAGGTCGGTCACAGGGGGGTACTCTACGTGGGAGTTACCCCTGTGGGTCATGTAATATATGTCCATTCATGCGTAGACAGTCACACATACAAGATTCCTCAAATACTCACCAATACATGTTGAAACAATACATCAATTGTAGAACATCTGGGGTTATCTATGCACTGAAATGCTCATGTCCAAATATTTATGTTGGCCAGACAAAAAATGCCCTTAAAACACGTATTCAGCAACATTTATCTAAAATTAGACTTGCTCAAAGAGACTTTGATGATGGTAAAGCCCTCACTTCAGTAGCCTCACATTTCCTGCAATTCCATGGGGGCTCTAGCTCTAGTCTCCAGGTTATTGGCTTGGAACATATAAAAACCACCATTAGGAGAGGTGATCTAGTTAGCAAATTATTACAGAAGGAGGCAAGATGGATCTACATTCTGAACACTAAATCACCTATTGGTATAAATGAGGAGATCGACTTTACAGGGTTTATCTGATGTGCTATAGTCTCTCGTTGATATTAATTTTTAATGTTTGATTTATTGCAGATATTTGGCATGTGGTGGCCTTACATATAATTGTTCATTATGTCTCTGAACGTTTCTCTATTTGGACACGTGTTGGACCTTATGTGGACTCCTCTGGTGTTCTGTGGACTCCTGTTGCTTTAAGAATTACGCGTCCGTGTCGTTGTGCGCCGGTGCGTCGTTTGTCTCTACCTAAGAATAATATATCTATGAAGATTGCCATACGCCTATATGGATGGACGTTTTTTGATTGTGTGCTAATTATATATATAATGATTTGGTTTTATTGTATGCTGTCTATATGCATTGACATTGAGTAACATGTGATTAACCCCTTTTTCCTTTCTTAGATCTAATAGAAGGGAATGCTGTATACTGCATTATTATTATTGGTGAATTGACCCCTCTGGTTTACCATATACTTACGCTTCCTTGCGCTCCAGCGTGGTCCTGGCTCTCCGCCCTTTCCGCCCACACCTATGGGTGACGTCAGCGGATATTACGTGAGGCGCGTCTTGCGCTCACGTGACCGCTCTCTCTGCACTATATAATATGGCGTCTTCCGCCTAACGGTTGCTGGATCCCCCTCTCTTGACAAAGCGGCGTGACTGCCGCGATACTAGTAGAGCAGTCAGCCGGGGATATCCTTTTCCTCCTGTTGGTCACCTCGATCCTCTCCAACCCGGGTCACGTAAGCGCTCCTTCTCTGCACATTGCACTTCTCAGTCCAGCATCATAATATGCAGGGTATACAGCATTCAACTCTGCTCTGTTTGCACTAGTGGCATCTGTTTATTCATATGCCCCTGTTGTATGTCTATGCACTTTAATTGTTCATGTGGATATTTTGGATATTTTTGCACTTTTATATATTGTTTGCACGATTTATCAAGCTCACATCAGCACTTCTTGAACCCGGGTTCTTCACTATGGGAGCTCTTATCTGAGCACCATATGGTGAAAATACAATTTTTCTGATATATATATGCCATCTATTATAGGTGTCATGCTGATTATATTCTATACGAGGTTTACCTACAGATGGGTTTTTAATGGTTTTTATATATAGTGTATTACTTGTACTTAATAAAATTGTGGTTATTTTTGTTGATATACGTTTGTGGTGCTGTTTTTTGGTCATAAACCTTTCCTTGATCCATCCTACTCCTGAAAAATGTATTTTTTTTTAGAACCCCCCCAGTTTTATTTTCTGTTTTAAAAAGCTAAAAAAAAAAGGTAGGTTTAATGCTATTGTCTCATATGATGATGATGATTCAACTTTTCCCATAGTCTCGCAGTTAGCAATCATGAGGCCCCCAACAAGACAAATTCAGCAATCTTGAGGCCCCCAACAAATCATGAGGCCCCCAACAAGACAAATTCAGCAATCTTGAGGCCCCCAACAAGTCAAATTCAGCAATCATGAGGCCACCAACAAGACAAATTCAGCAATCTTGAGGCCCCCAACAAATCATGAGGCCCCAAACAAGACAAATTCAGCAATCATGAGGCCCCCAGCAAGACAAATTCAGCATTCTTGAGGCCCTCAACAAATCATGAGGCCCCCAACAAGACAAATTCAGCAATCATGAGGCCCCCAGCAAGACAAATTCAGCAATCTTGAGGCCCCCAACAAATCATGAGTCCCCCAACAAGACAAATTCAGCAATCATGAGGCCCCCAACAAGACAAATTCAGCAGTCACGAGGCACATAAATAGACAGCATTTCACATAAATGGGCAGAATGCCCCCTTAACCACTTCCCGACCGCCGTATATACAATTGGCGGCCGGGAAGTGGACCCCGCAAGGACCGCCGTATTGACAAATGGCGGCGGTCCTTGTAGGGGCATGGGCGGAGCGATCGCGTCATCAGTGACGCGATCCTCCGCCGGGATTCGGAAGCCCGGCATTTTGCCTCTGCTCGCCGGCCACTTAGCAGAGCCGGTGAGCGGAGGAATCCGCCAAATCAGCCAATCAGGTAGTATAAGGCACTTTGTTAGGTAAACAAAGTGCCTTATACGTGCTTCCTCCTCGCCTCGTGGTCTCATTGTTGCTGAGACCACTAGCGAGGAGGAACCACTTTGTGAGTATACACTGCACAGCGTGTTTTTGCCTAACAGCCCCCCTGATCACCCACCCCAGGCCTCATACCCCCCCTGATCACCCCAGCAGACCCCTGCCCAGCACCCTAGCACCCCTGCAAAACCCCCACCCCCCCACCTGCCACTAACTAGCAACTCTGCCCCTTAGTTTAGGTCCCTAACTGCCTCCTAGTCACCCCTGATCCCCCCCCTCTACCTTTAGATCACCCCCAGACCCCATCCCAGACTACCCCCCTGTATACTGTATACATCTGTATACAGCTACCTTACCTCCTGATCCCCCTCTGATCCCCCTCTGATCACCTGTCTATCACCTGTCCATCACCCCTCAGCACCCCCACCCATCAGAGCAGACCCTAACTGCCCCGCGGAGGTAACCGATCACCTGCCCAGGCCCTCGATTGCCCTCATACCCCCCTCCTGATTACATCCCCTGCTCTTTGTTTACATCTGTCCTCCCCAGCGATCACTAACTGATCTGCGATCAGTAACCCCCTGTGTCTGCCTCTCATCAGATCAGGACTCAGTCTGCCCCGTGCGGGCTCCTGATCAACCCCCCACCCCCTCAAATCGCCCTCAGTTCCCCCCCCTAATCACCGTCCATGTGCATTGTATTTGACTGTGCTGCGCTTGTATTCGATTGTGCTGCGCTTGTATTCGATTGTGCTGCGATTGTATTTGATTGTCCCGTGATCTGCTTCGATTGTCCCGTGATTGTTTGATTGCCTCTGAGACCCCACTTCCCACCAACCCCCACCCCACCACCACCCCCACCCCCCATCACCCCCACCCCCCATCACCTTCCGAGTGCATCAGATTTGATTGTGCTGCGCTTGTATTCGATTGTGCTGTGATTGTATTTGATTGTCCCGTAATCGGCTTCGATTGTCCCGTGATTGTTTGATTGCCTCTGAGACCCCACTTCCCACCAACCCCCACCCCACCACCACCCCCCATCACCTTCCGAGTGCATCAGATTTGATTGTGCTGCGCTTGTATTCGATTGTGCTGCGATTGTATTTGATTGTCCCGTGATCTGCTTCGATTGTCCCGTGATTGTTTGATTGCCTCTGAGACCCCACTTCCCACCAACCCCCACCCCACCACCACCCCCATCACCCCCACCCCCCATCACCTTCCGAGTGCATCAGATTTGATTGTGCTGCGCTTGTATTCGATTGTGCTGTGATTGTATTTGATTGTCCCGTAATCGGCTTCGATTGTCCCGTGATTGTTTGATTGCCTCTGAGACCCCACCCCACCACCACCCCCCATCACCTTCCGAGTGCATCGGATTTGATTGTGCTGCGCTTGTATTCGATTGTGCTGCAATTGTATTTGATTGTCCCGTGATCGGCTTCGATTGTCCCGTGATTGTTTGATTGCCTCTGAGACCCCACTTCCCACCACACCCAACCCCACCACACCCAAGCCCACCCTCCACCCACCACACCCAACCCCACCCTCCCCCCACCACACCCAACCCCACCCTCCCCCCACCACACCCAACCCTACCCTCCCCCCCACCACACCCAACCCTACTCTCCCCCCCACCACACCCAACCCTCCCCCACCACACCAACCCTACCCTCCCCCCCCACCACACCCAACCACCACCTGTGCTGTGATTGGAGTCGATTGTGCTGTAATTGTATTTGATTGTCCCGTGATTGTTTGATTGCCTCTGAGACCCCACTTCCCACCAACCCCAATACCTCTCAAATACTCCCTTTTTGCTAGGTAGGTGCTCTTTTTTTCTGGGTAGTCTCGGAGGAAAACCCCATAAATTTAGCAATCCACAATGGCAAGAAGGGGGCTTTCCGATGACGAGGTATACAGGTACATGGACCAGTCGGATGAGTTCTTTTGGGAAGAATCATCCGTCGAATCTTCCGGGTCCGAATTTGAACCTGTAGAAAGCAGTGGTTCCCTGACCGAAAGTGATGACGAGGCTATGGTCCCGGCTAGAGCCAGGCGTACCAGACCCCAAGTCGTTAGACCGCAGGTGGCGCAGGATCCGCCTCAAGGGCAGCAGGGTGGTGCTAGCGCTGTTGATAGTTTTCTTGGTGAGGCAGGCACCAGCAGCGCAGCATCTCCTGGACTTGGTACCAGTACTTCTGTAGACCCTGGCAAAGTGGTGAGCGTCAGCATGGAAGTTGAAACTGGTACGGTGGCAAGTGCAGTAGTACCCCGTCGCAGCCACCAAGAAGAAGACGGGCCCGTAGTACCCATAGACTCCCAGAGGTGCTGGCACAACCAGATTGGCAATCCCCTGATTCCGCCGCACCCGTAGTGCCCCCTTTCACTGCCCAGTCTGGAGTCCAGGTGGCGACAGCTCATCTAGGAACGGCCCTAGACTTTTTGCAGCTGTTCATCACCCAGGTTCTCTTGGACTTAATTGTGGTTGAGACCAACCGTAAAGCCACACAATTCATCACCGAGCACCCGGAGAGCATGTATACCCAGCCTTTCGGGTGGAAACCAGTCCAAGTTTCCGACATTAAAATCTTTTTGGCCCTTATCCTTCACTTGGGACTAATAAAACAGAATGTATTGCGGGCGTATTGGTCTACGAACCCAGTACATCATGTTCCCTTGTACCCTGCTGCCATGTCCAGGACACGATTTGAGTCCATCCTGCGCTTCCTGCACTTCAACGACGACGAAACCTGTCATGAAAGGGGAGACCCTGCTTATGACCGGCTCCACAAAATTCGGCCCCTCATAGACCACCTGTCCTCAACATTTGCAGATGCTTATATCCCTAAACAGAACATCTGCGTAGACGAGTCCCTCTTACGCTTTACCGGGCGCCTTGGCATCAAACAGTACATCCCAAGCAAGCGCGCCCGGTATGGGGTGAAACTGTATAAGCTCTGTGAAAGGGCCACAGGCTATACATGTCGTTTTAGGATCTATGAGGGAAAAGACTCAAAATTGGAGCCGGTCGGATGCCATGACTACCTGGGGAGCAGTGGAAAGGTTGTGTGGGACTTGGTGTCACCCTTGTTCCGGAAGGGGTACCATCTTTTTGTGGACAATTATTACACAAGTGTGGCCCTCTTTCAGCACTTAAAGTTAGAAGGAATCCGATGCTGTGGCACTGCGCGGCCTAGTCACCAGGGCTTCCCCCAACGGCTCATTACCACCAGACTTGAACGGGGGCAGAGGGCCGCCTTGCGTACTGAACACCTGCTCGCGGTGAAATGGAGGGACAAGAGGGACGTTTACTTTCTGTCCACCATTCACACAGACACGACAGTCCAAATTCAACGGGCAACTAAGGTCATTGTAAAGCCCCTTGTCGTCCACGAATATAATGTCAACATGGAAGGGGTGGACTTCAATGACCAGACCTTAGCGCCCTATTTAATTACCCGGAAAACAAGACGCTGGTATAAGAAAGTGTCTTTTTATCTGATTCAATTGGCAGTTTACAACAGCTTTGTTCTCTACAGTAAGGCTCGGAGAACTGGATCTTTCCTCCAATTTCAGGAACAGATCATTCTGGACATCCTGTATCCAGGAGGTGCCAGGCCCCCCCCCCCCCAGATGCAACTAGCCGACTGCATGGTAGGCATTACGCCTATCAGATTCCGTGTGCCCCAGGTCAACGCATCCGAAGAAAACGTTGTCGTGTCTGCAGCAGGACTGGAAGAAGGAATGACACCAGTTTTTATTGTCCCCGCTGTCCTGACCAGCCTGGCCTATGCGTAGGGCCGTGTTTTGAGAGGTACCACGAGCAGGTACACTATTAGAACCTAGGGAACTCCAGACACAGGAGTAGGCACACACTCAGTGGTCTTTCGCACATTGTCGCAGGGAGAGGAGAGGTAAGCTTGAAAACCAAACGGGTAAGCATAAAAGTCGGAAGAAGGATCGGTTTCCATGCTTGATATTGCTGATCTGTCCTGGGTTGGCGATATAAGACGGCATGTTTGAATTTCCCTTGAGTGTGGACACCCCCGGTTTATATGTGATTTGGGCCTATGATGATGCTTTAATGCCACACAGAGTCATCTCTATTGGCAGGCATATTGCTGTATCCTACAGGCATAATGCTGTATACTAAAGTTCTGAGGCCCAGTCACATAAGTTGGTGGCTCACCCTGAGTGCAGGGTGGCACGGGGTGTCTCTCTCCTGAGGTTATCACTGCCATTGATGTGGAGGAAGATCTGCCATTGATGTGGAGCAAGGTATGTTTGCCGTTCATTTTTCCTTTCAGCCCAGAGTGCATTACTTGTATACCCAATATAAGGAGTATAGCAGAAACTCCTAATACTGGCCATACATGTAATGATTGCAGAGACCCTAAAATGCCAGGACAGACTCCACAAATGACCCCATTTTGGAAAGAGGACACCCTAAAGTATTATGTGAGGTGCACGGTGAGTTCATAAAAGATTTTAGTTTTTGTCACAAGTTAGCAGAATTTTTTTTTTTTTTTTTTAACAAAGTGTCATTTTCCGTTTACTTGTGACAAAAAATAAAATTTTCAATGACCTTACCATTACCCTCATGGAATACCTTGTTGTGTATTCTTTCCAAAATGGGGTCATTTGTGGGGTTTGTTAACTGTCCTGGCAAGTGGGCGGGGTGCTAAATTGTGAGCACCCCTGTAAAGCCTAAAGGTACTCATTGGACTCTGGGCCCCTTAGCGCAGTTAGGGTGCAAAAAAGTGCCACACATGTGGTACCGCCGTACTCGGGAGGAGTAGTATAATGTGTTTCGGGGTGTATTTTTACACATACCCATGCTGGGTGGGAGAAATACCTCTGTAAATGACAATCTTTTGATTTTTTTACACACAATTGTCCATTTACAGAGTTATTTCTCCCACCCAGCATATGTATGTGTAAAAATACACCCCAAAACACATTGTACTACTTCTCCCGAGTACGGCAATACCACATGTGTGGCACTTTTTTGCACCCTAACTGCGCTAAAGGGCCCAAAGCCCAATGAGTACCTTTAGGATTTCACAGGTCATTTTGCGGAATTTGATTTCCAGACTACTCCTCACGGTTTAGGGCCCCTAAAGTGCCAGGGCAGTATAGGAACCTCACAAATGACCCCATTTTAGAAAGAAGACACCCCAAGGTATTCCGTTAGGAGTATGGTGAGTTCATAGAAGATTTTATTTTTTGTCACAAGTTAGTGGAAAATGACACTTTGTGAAAAAACAATAAAAATCAATTTTCCGCTAACTTTTGACAAAAAAAAAATCTTCTAAGAACTCACCATACTCCTAACGGAATACCTTGGGGTGTCTTCTTTCTAAAATGGGGTCATTTGTGGGGTTCCTATACTGCCCTGGCATTTTAGGGGCCCTAAACCGTGAGGAGTAGTCTGGAAATCAAATTCCGCAAAATGACCTGTGAAATCCTAAAGGTACTCATTGGACTTTGGGCCCTTTAGCGCAGTTAGGGTGCAAAAAAGTGCCACACATGTGGTATCGCCGTACTCGGGAAAAGTAGTACAATGTGTTTTGGGGTGTATTTTTACACATACCCATGCTGGGTGGGAGAAATAACTCTGTAAATGGACAATTGTGTGTAAAAAAAATCAAAAAATTGTCATTTACAGAGGTATTTCTCCCACCCAGCATGGGTATGTGTAAAAATACACCCCGAAACACATTGTACTACTTCTCCCGAGTACGGCAATACCACATGTGTGGCACTTTTTTGCACCCTAACTGCGCTAAAGGGCCCAAAGTCCAATTAGTGCCTTTAGGATTTCACAGGTCATTTTGCGGAATTTGATTTCCAGACTACTCCTCACGATTTAGGGCCCCTAAAATGCCAGGGCAGTATAGGAACCCCACAAATGACCCCATTTTAGAAAGAAGACACCCCAAGGTATTCCGTTAGGAGTATGGTGAGTTCATAGAAGATTTTTTTTTTGTCAAAAGTTAGCGGAAAATTGATTTTTATTGTTTTTTTCACAAAGTGTCATTTTCCACTAACTTGATTTTTTTACACACAATTGTCCATTTACAGAGTTATTTCTCCCACCCAGCATGGGTATGTGTAAAAATACACCCCAAAACACATTGTACTACTTCTCCCGAGTACGGCGATACCACATGTGTGGCACTTTTTTGTGGCACATGTGGTATCGCCGTACTCGGGAGAAGTAGTACAATGTGTTTTGGGGTGTATTTTTACACATACCCATGCTGGGTGGGAGAAATAACTCTGTAAATGGACAATTGTGTGTAAAAAAATCAAAAGATTGTCATTTACAGAGGTATTTCTCCCACACAGCATGGGTATGTGTAAAAATACACCCCAAAACACATTGTACTACTTCTCCCGAGTACGGCAATACCACATGTGTGGCACTGTTTTGCACCCTAACTGCGCTAAAGGGCCCAAAGTCCAATGAGTACCTTTAGGATTTCACAGGTCATTTTGCGGAATTTCGTTTCCAGACTACTCCTCACGGTTTAGGGCCCCTAAAATGCCAGGACAGTATAGGAACCCCACAAATGACCCCATTTTAGAAAGAAGACACCCCAAGGTATTCCGTTAGGAGTATGGTGAGTTCATAGAAGATTTTATTTTTTGTCACAAGTTAGTGGAAAATGACACTTTGTGAAAAAAACAATAAAAATCAATTTTCCGCTAACTTTTGACAAAAAAAAAAATCTTCTATGAACTCACCATACTCCTAACGGAATACCTTGGGGTGTCTTCTTTCTAAAATGGGGTCATTTGTGGGGTTCCTATACTGCCCTGGCATTTTAGGGGCCCTAAACCGTGAGGAGTAGTCTGGAAACGAAATTTCTCAAAATGACCTGTGAAATCCTAAAGGTACTCATTGGACTTTGGGCCCTTTAGCGGAGTTAGGGTGCAAAAAAGTGCCACACATGTGGTATCGCCGTACTCAGGAGAAGTAGTATAATGTGTTTTGGGGTGTATTTTTACACATACCCATGCTGAGTGGGAGAAAGATCTCTGTAAATGGACAATTGTGTGTAAAAAAAATTAACAAATTGTCATTTACAGAGATATTTCTCCCACCCAGCATGGGTAGGTGTAAAAATACACCCCAAAACACATTATACTACTTCTCCTGAGTACGACAATACCACATGTGTGGCACTTTTTTGCAGCCTAACTGCGCTAAGGGGTCCAAAGTCCAATGAGCACCTTTAGGCTTTACAGGGGTGCTTGCAATTTAGCACCCCCCAAAATGTCAGGACAGTAAACACACCCCACAAATGACCCCATTTTGGAAAGTAGACCCCTTAAGGTATTCAGAGAGGGGCATGGTGAGTCCGTGGCAGATTTCATTTTTTTTTTGTCGCAAGTTAGAAGAAATGGAAACTTTTTTTTTTTTCTTGTCACAAACTGTCATTTTCCGCTAACTTGTGACAAAAAATAATATCTTCTATGAACTCACTATGCCTCTCAGTGAATACTTTGGGATGTCTTCTTTCCAAAATGGGGTCATTTGGGGGGTATTTATACTATCCTGGAATTCTAGCCCCTCATGAAACATGACAGGGGGTCAGAAAAGTCATAGATGCTTGAAAATGGGAAAATTCACTTTTTGCACCATAGTTTGTAAACGCTATAACTTTTACCCAAACCAATAAATATACACTGAATGGGTTTTTTTTTATCCAAAACATGTTTGTCCACATTTTTCGCGCTGCATGTATACAGAAATTTTACTTTATTTGAAAAATGTCAGCGCAGAAAGTTAAAAAAATCAGTTTTTTGCCAAAATTCATGTCTTTTTTGCTGAATATAATAAAAAGTAAAAATCGCAGGAGCAATCAAATAGCACCAAAAGAAAGCTTTATTAGTGACAAGAAAAGGAGCCAAAATTCATTTAGGTGGTAGGTTGTATGAGCGAGCAATAAACCGTGAAAGCTGCAGTGGTCTGAATGGAAAAAAAGTGGCCGGTCCTAAAGGGGTAGAAAGCCCTAGGTCCTCAAGTGGTTAATATGGTAGACACCTCTCACCTGGCTTCTGAATTCTCCTCTACTGGCTGCTGTGCCTGGCTGGCAATACTATTTTTGTCTGGATTGGGGATGATGTGTGGGCTAAAAAGGCCTGGCAGTGATGCTGTGGCCTGACTGGCGGTGATGCTGTGGCTGGGCTGGCTGGCGGTGATGCTGTGGCTGGGCTGGCTGGCAGTGATGCTGTGGCTGGGCTGGCTGGCGGTGATGCTGTGGCCTGACTGGCGGTGATGCTGTGGCCTGACTGGCGGTGATGCTGGGGCTGGGCTGGCTGGCAGTGATGCTGTGGCTGGGCTGACGGTGATGCTGTGGCCTGACTGGCGGTGATGCTGTGGCCTGACTGGCGGTGATGCTGTGGCTGGGCTGGCTGGCAGTGATGCTGGGCTGGGCTGGCTGGTTGAAGTAAATGCTGGCCAGACTGGTGGTGATGCTGTGGCTTTTTTGCCATTGATTCTGGGCTGGTTGGCTGGTGGTTATGTTGGGCGGGCTGGCTGGCCTAGATAGTTTAGGTAGTGAGAGGTGTCCCCCAATTTAGGTAGTGACAGGAGCCCCCCAGTTTAGGTAGTGACAGGAGCCCCCCAGTTTAGGTAGTTACAGGAGCCCCCCAGTTTAGGTAGTTACAGGAGCCCCCTCAGCTCAATTAGTGACTGGAGCCCATCAGTTCAGTTAGTGACAGGGACCCCCCAGGTTAGAAGGTTAGATAGTGACAGCGACCCCCAGGTTAGATAGTGACAGGGACCCCCCAGGTTAGATAGTGACAGGGACCCCCAGGTTAGATAGTGACAGGGACCCCCCAGGTTAGATAGTGACAGGGACCCCCCAGGTTAGATAGTGACAGCGACCCCCAGGTTAGATAGTGACAGGGACCCCCCAGGTTAGATAGTGACAGCCACCCCAGGTTAGATAGTGACAGGGACCCCCCAGGTTAGATAGTGACAGGGACCCCCAGGTTAGATAGTGACAGGGACCCCCCAGGTTAGATAGTGACAGGGACCCCCCAGGTTAGATAGTGACAGCGACCCCCAGGTTAGATAGTGACAGGGACCCCCCAGGTTAGATAGTGACAGGGCTCCCCCAGGTTAGATAGTGACAGCGACCCCCCAGGTTAGATAGTGACAGTGACCCCCCAGGTTAGATAGTGACAGGGACCCCACAGGTTAGATAGTTACAGGGACCCCCCAGGTTAGATAGTGACAGGGACCCCCCAGATTAGATAGTGACAGGGACCCCCCAGGTTAGATAGTGACAGGGACCCCCGGTTAGATAGCAAAAGGTGCCCTTCACTCACCAGCAGCCCAGCTTCAGACCTCAGTATCAGCCGGCGACCAGTTAGAGCGGGCGCACCGATCTCAGTGAACACCACGCTGTATATGTGGAAGCGATGTCACTTCCGCATATCAGTGCGGTGTCCGCTAGGTCCTAGCGCCTACATAGTGGTCGCTGGCTGGTCGGAGGTCTGAAGCTGGGCTGCTCCTGCCTGACAGGAGGGGGGGCGGACGGATGGGGGTACGGGCGGGCGGGAGGGTGTCAGCGGGGACGGCCGCGGGGGGGGGGGGGGGGAACAGCGAGCAGCGGTTGCAAAATCCCCAATTCGCACAACGTGCAGCGGCAGGGGCGGCAACACAGGACTCCGGGTGTCACCACCCTACCATGAAGACACCCGGTGCGGGCCGCCCCTGCCGCTTGGCGGTAGGTACGCCACTGCTAGGGTGCCAGGACATCTGTGCCTATAGGCTCCTGTGAGGTAATCAAGGCATGGCAACACCTTTTTACTGTTGGAACTTAGTTTACTTGGTCTCATGATAACCATTATACTATGGCTACTATTCCTTTTAATATTAGTATGGTAAATACTCCAATAGAAAGTTCATCTGCATGGCCTATTGTCCTTTGTCAATGTTGACTTTGGTCTCTGATGTCCAATTTTCTTCAAATAAAGACATATATACAGTGGTTGCTAAAGGCAAACACAATAGAACATGTACTCAGCACATAATATTTTTATTTGAAAAATGCTTTCACAGACTAAAGAGATCCATCCAAGAGATTGCCGTAATGAAAATTGGGAGTCATCTAGGCAGCTTTCCCTCATGCACTTTCTCTGACTGCTGGCATATCCCTAATTTACTTCACTTACTTGTTGTTGTACCTCTTGGTTATGGTTCATGTTAACTAGTCACTAAAATATTGATAATTTCAGGACATGCCATTTTATGGAGAAGTGGCAAAAGAAAGGCCCTTAAGTGAAATTCTAACTTATATTTTGCCAGAAACCATGTGACAAATAATTTAACTTCATCATAAACATAATTTCTACTGTGAAGCATGGTAGTGACAATATCACAATATAGATGTGCAGGCCCCTGCAAACTTGTGAAGAATTGTAGAATGAATGCAGCAAAATACAGGAAATTCCTTCAGAAAAGCTTCATGCAGAATGCAAGGAAACAGTTCTTTTGAAGAAGATTTGTTTTACAGTAAGACAAAAGCCATTAGCAAAATTCTTAATCTACTGAAAAATAGATTAACAACTAGAATGTTAATGTCCTGAAGTGTCCAGTAAGAGTCCAGACATCAGTACGGTAGAGAATTTTTGGCTGGATCTGAAATTGGCTGTTTATCTTTAATCCCCAGATAACCTAAGAGCTTAAAAAATATTATAGATTAGAAGACAGAGAAATAGCAGTGTCCAGGTGTGGACATAACTGAACATAAGCTGCCAGGTAGGGGGACAAAAATTAGTTGCATTTTGTTTCCCCATGTTTCTGAGTTCACTTGGTGTAGCTGCACTTATTTGTCCCCGTGATGAGTTACAGTGTGACAAAACATGTTGGGCGGAGTCTGATACGAAAACTGGTCCAGCATGGCTGACACTTGGAGCCGCGACTTGGACCGGACTGGTTGAGCACTAACCCGGCGAATGGCGATACATGGAGGCTGCCTTCCGGTGTCCACCAGACCGGGGAACGCCCGAGAAAAAAACTTAAGCTGTCTATATTGTCTGTGAATTGTAAGTGCAATAGCTATCTAATTTTATTAAAGCTATACATTTTTATACTTTTGGGAGTTTCTTTTTATTCTGAGGTACATTCAGGGCCGGATTTGTACTTTTTACCGCCCAAGGCCAACTATACCGTCTGTATGGTTATCTCTGTGTGCCCCAATGAGAATTCTACTTACTTTGCATCATTGGATGTCACAGACAATAACTATTTTAGTAATACGTGTATAGATTATTAGTTATGTTTTCCTTAACCTTCCCAGCGTTCAATTTTCCCAGGATTTCTGTGCAAACAGTGATAACATTTATTTTTAAAACTTTTTTTTTCCTGTAACTTGCCAAAATGTGTCAATCAAGGGTCTAGTATACAGTGCAGGAGAGTATTGATGTGTATGCATGTTTATACTGTTCACAGCATGTTTTTTTGAACGGACATTTCTGTCCATACCGCTTGGGAGGTTAAGAACTTTTATGTGATGTTTGCCATCTCATTAATGATGGAACCATTGTGTCACCATGAGAGTTATGCTACGCACACACATGCGACAACGATCGTTCGTTGAGAACGACGAACGAACTTTTAATTGATGAAAGAACGACCTAAGTAAAGTTAGTTTTAAATTGTGTGTAACGATCTGATCGTTAGAACGAACGTTACATCACGTAAAGCAACTATTGCGCTTGCGCATAAAAATGAGAAGTTTCATGGAGAAATAGTGAAATGCGCATGTCAAACCTAGTACGAACGACCCTTTCCAACGATGTACTACTTTTGCAAACGATCGTCGTTGGTAAAAATCCGCCAAGCTAGATCGTTCGTTTTTAACGATCTAGCTCGTCCGTCGTTAGACTTAATGATCGTTGGTTGCTTTTTTTTAAACGATCGTCGTTTGAAACGATCGGGGAACGATCGTTTCAAACGACTATAGTCGCATGCGTGTACGCACCTTTAGGGTGATGTGTACCTGCAGGATAGAGCTTTCAGGTCTTGCAGGGATGACACAAGTACAGGACAGAGAGTTCAAAGGATAAAGCGGTCTTTGTAGATAGGGATGGCTGCTTAAAACAGCTTTACTGCCCCTCACTGAGCCGCCCCTAAATTTCTGGTGCCCTAGGCCATGGCCTATTAGGCCTTGCCATAAATCCAGCCCAGGGTACATTATGATTGCATACTGCCAAGCTTTATCAGAGGAGATTGAGGTGAGGCATAGGTGTGCTAGCAAGGTGGGGGACAGCAGGGAAGTGTCATAAGGCGTAGAAAGACCTAAATCTGGGTCCCAACAGCTGATGAGTGGAAAACTACTGGGTGTGGGGGAGGCCTTACTCTGTCATCTTGAGCAGTATATAATGCTGCACTAAGGAACAACACAAGTGGTATTTGATGTGCATTAAGTGGACTGTGTTGGATGTTATATTTGACAGCAGTGGCTATATGGTGCATAAGGCGCCTACTTCTATGTATTTGAAGCACAACAAATTATTTTGCTAAATAATATACAGTAACTTAAGGCTATGTTGTGCAGTCAGGCTGCAATGCTGCTAAATTCCTTGTCTAATAAGCTACAATTGCAAATTTAGTAGAATAATCCCGACAAACAGCACAAAAAAATTATGATAAAAAATAATTTCATCATTCCTGTGGCAGACAGACTATACCTAAACTATGTTTAATTTTATTGCAAGTACAATAAGAATTAGCCAAAACAGCAGAAGTCAGTTCTCCTTTCCTTCACCCAAGAAATCACATGGGAGAATGTAAAATGGATGTTGATGGGGTCATGTAATGGAGAATCAAAACCTATGTTCAAATTACTTTTTCTCCTGTTTTCTCCTGTTTAAAATGACTTTCAGCACTCTGCGGCACTCATTCAATTAATTTTTTCTCCTAGGTAATATCTTCACACCTTATCAATAAAATGACTTTTAAGCCACCAGTAAGCAAACAAAATACTCCAAATCATTTTGGTAGTACTTTTTCAATTGCAAATTTCTGAAAAGTTAATCTAAAGAAAAGATTAAATATTATCTCCTAGGATAAAATTTAGGAGAAAAAGTGAATAAGGGCCTGCAACAGAAAAAGGACCAAAACGTAGGCAAAAAAGTAATGTCAAAATAATTTTAAGGCCCTTATTTAATTAAAATTTTCTCCTATATTTTCTCTTGGGAGATATTTTTTTCTTGTTAGGAGAACTTTTCAGCATTCTGCTATTGAAAAAGTGCCAAAAAGTAGGTGAAAAAATACTGTCAACATTATTCTATTTTCTTGCTTGCTGATGTCTTGAAAAGCATTTTGTTGACATTGGCCCATATGCAATTAACATTTTCTCCTAAGGTTTCTCCTAGGAGATAAATTTTAATCATCTGTTTAAAATAATTTTTCAGCACTTTGTAATTGAAAAAAAAATACCAAAAGTAGTTGAAAAAGTACTGTCAACATTATTCGGTGTATTTTTTTGCTTCCTGGTGGCTTAAAAGGCATTTTATGACAGATTGTAAAAATATCAACTTGGAGAAAACAAAGGAAAAAAAAGGTGAATTGCGTATGGGCCATTGTGCCTGATCCAATTCACGTTTTCTCCTAGGTGATATTTTCACATCATAATGAAAGGCCCATATGCAACTCACTTTTTCACCTGAGTTTTCATATAGTTGATATTTTCACAGCTTGTCATAAAATGCCTTGTACTGTACTTGTACTCACATATAAGCCTAATTTTTCAGTATACAAAATGTACTGAAAAGTTACCCCCTTGGCTTATATGCGAGTCAGTGGAGCAAAACAGATGGTGGAGCAGATTTTGTTACTGGCAGAGGAGCGTAAGGATTGTGCACTAGTGATCCTGCTATTACCAGCTTGTGTCCTGCTGTGTCCTTGCCCCCCTCCCCTGCAACATGATGTGCAGAGTGTGCTGCTCAAGACTACCTGTGTCCCCTGGCTTGTGGAGCAGAGTGTGCAAGCAACATGCCAATGGTGCAAAGCTCAGGGATTCTTTCTGTGTGGCAATCACTGTGTCTCATATCTATGACACCATTTAGTGACTTCTTGAGACACAGCTGTATGATCCTGGGGCACATCTGGCTATGGGGAGGGGGCTGACTTGTACTGGGGAACATCTGGCTAGTGTTGAGGGGGGTATTCTGGGGAGGGGGCTTATACATGAGTCAATCAATTTTTCCTGGTGTCTGAGGGAAAAGTGGGTACTTCGGCTTATACACAGGTCTGCTTATATGCGAGTAAACTACCAGCATTCAAGATATTACTCAAAATAATTTTGATAGTACTTTTTTTCCAACTTTTAGGTACTTTTTTTAATTGTAAAATGCTGAAAAGTTATTTCAAAGAGAACATTTTCACCTAGGAGATAACTCAGGAGAAAAAGTTAATTGCATATGGACCTAAAGGCCTTTAAAGCCACCAGCAAGCAAGACAATACTCACAATCATTTTTACAGTACTTTTTCACCTAATTTTTTAGTACTTTTCAATTAGAGTGTGCTGAAAAGTTGTTGTAAACAAAAGAAGAAAAATTATCTCCTTGTAGAAAACATAGGCGAAAAAGTTAATTAGATCAGAATCATATAATTCAATAGGACATGGACCCATATGCAATTCACTTCTTCTCCTGAGTTTTCTCCTAGGTGATATTTTCATACCTTGTCATAAAATTATTTTTAAACCACCAGCAAGCAAGAAAATACTCAAAATAATTTTGATAGTAGCTTTTCACCAACTTTTAGGTACTTTTTCCATTTTAAAATGCACAAAAATTATTTTAAAGAGAATGTGAAAATTTTCTCCAAGGAGAATTCTCAGGAAAAAAAAATAATTGCATGTGGGCCAAGGGGCCATATGGAATTCACTTTTCCACCTGAGTTTTCTCCTAGGTGAAAATGTTTGAACTACCAGCAAGCAAATTTAAACTATTTGCCTTTTAAACTACCAGCAAGCAAATAAATACTGAAAATAATTTTGCCAGTACCTTTTCACCTACTTTTTGATATCATTGCAGATTTAAAAAAAATGTATTTTAAATTGAAGATAAAAAATTATCTCCTAGGAGAAAACTCAGGAGAAAAATTGAATTTCATATGGCCCATGGTCTCCTGCTCATCAATGGCACTGACTGTGTTCTGTTGTGTACTAATTATAGGATAACCCACCAAGCCTAACAATTTTTTCTCACAAAAATTGCTGTTTTTTGGTACTGACTGAACAAAACTAAAGGTCAATGATTAATATTCATTATATAAATATTTAGCAACAGTCTACATTAAATGCTTTTTAACTAAACAATGCTATAATATACATAACTTTTACACTATACAAATCTTTGTGAAAATATATTTGTGTAAAATCACCCCATACAATGGAAAAGGTTACTTGAAAATTAAAAAAATATATATATAAATATTCCAAATTATATAGCAAGTCATTGAAAAATGGATGCATTGTCTGAACTCTGTGTATGAAGATACACATGTTTAAGTTAGTTTTTTTTATTTATGAATAAATCATCCTTTATAAATATCTCTTTGAGACCTTATAAAGCAAATGGGCTTAATAATCTTCTTTCTTGTTGGGGTTTGTATATAATTTTTTATTTTTTTTTAGCACTGAATGTGTCTAATAGTAATGCTGTGTATTCCCTTAGCAGTCACTATATCTGATTTTCTGCTGTCAGATATTGATTATAACAACAATATTCACTTTGGTAGTATGTAATGTACATGACTGTTACTCACTGATAATAATTGTACAAATTCATCTTGAAAATCTGTACCACTTAGAGATATTTGTTTATATAAAAATGTAAACAAATTTAATTTATACATGTATATTGCTGATAAATTATACAAAAATAAATGCATTGCTTTAATAATCCCCAAATCCAGTATGCTATGGATCACTTATTTTTACGTGGTAAGTATAATACACTAGAGGCTTCGCCTTAGGATAAGTTGTTGTTCACGGGAATGTTCAGAAGATTAATCTATCTTTGTTCTATTGTAGCATTTGTTTAGATAATTATATCCTTGGGGGCTTACTGTTTTGTGTTTGCTAACTTAAAATGCCTTACTTGTTTTTACAATTCAGCAGTGTACATAAAACTATAGCATAAATAAGCTTGGCTTACATGTAACTAAGTGGCTTGCAGCTTGCAAAAGGCAAACATTTTTTTTTATTTTGCTGGAATAAAAAAATAGCCATTAAGAGACCAGGGCTGGAATTTAATTAAAATATTCGATGAGCATCTCATATAGCATAGCATAACTGTTTGAAAAAACTGCAACTTTGTACTGAAGCCAGTTCTGTAGATGTGATTTCCTACCATTTGTGTAATTATCCTATAAATGTTTCAAAATGCATGTCTAAGAACGTAAAAATTCTATAAGCACTAAACTGCAAATTATTTAACTCATTTTGAACCACATGCAGTAGGAATATAATTTGTACCACAAATGTTTATCCATATGCATTATATCTTACAGTGAACCAGAAGGAAACAAAAAAATATTATAAGATAATGAAGTGTAGTATGGATGATAAATAGAATATTAGTAGTATAAAAAAGAGTTTCATATTTTTATTTTCAGTTTTATAACTTTATTTTTAAAGTGGAATAAAACTCTGACATAACATTCAATAAACATGTGTTTTCCTAGTTTTTATTACCCGTACAGTTATCATACTTGCTTTTGTGCACAAGTAATATTGTCCATTTACAAATTACAAGTAGAGATGGCCTGAATGGTTCGCCTGCGAGCGGGAACCGGCAAAATTCCGTGGTTCGCGATCGCGGAGAACCGCAAACTTTACCGGAAGTTCGATTCCCCCCATAGTGCATCATGAAGGTCAACTTTGACCCTCTACATCACAGTCAGCAGGCACATTGTAGCCAACAGGCTGCACTCCCTCCTGGAGCCCCACCCCCCCTTACAAAAGACAGGCAGCGTCAGGCTTTTCACTCACTCATGTGCCTGCAGTAATTAGAGAAGGTAGAGCCGCTGCAGAGAGAGCTATAGGGAAAGCTTAGTTAGGCTCTTTTAGGCTTGTTAGCTTGCTCCTTTGCTGATTCTTATTGCTAAAAAAAGCACCTCTCAACAGCTCTTTTGAGAGCTAATCTTGTTCTTGTGATCTATTTTTTTTTGTGTGGCCCACTTGCATTGTATACAGCCCTGTCAGTCAGTCGCAGCTGGCCTTTGGCCCCTTGGTGGTAATTACTACTGTGCCAGGTGCAGATTTGTAATACCCATCACTGCATATACCTACCTGTTGTTCACTTCAGTGCACCCACCTACCTACGTGAGCACAGCAGTGTCACTGTGCCTGTCTGGTAGCTGTCTGTGTGTGACAGGTGCACATTGTAATACCCATCACTGCATATACCTACCTGTTGTTCACTGCAGTGCACCCACCTACCTACGTGAGCGTACGCATTGTCACTGTGCCTGTCTGGTACCTGTCTGTGTGTGACAAGTGCACATTTGTAATACCCACCACTGCATATACCTACCTGTTGTTCAGTGCACCCACCTAGCTACGTGAGCGCATGCAGTGTCACTGTGCCTGTCCAGTACCTGTCTGTGTGTGACAGGTGCACATTGTATTGTAATACCAGTCACTGCATAACTTTCACTGTACCTGTGTGACTGCAGTACTCTATTAAGTATTGACTGCACATTGTATTAGTCAAGTCAGTGCATACCTTTCACTTCATCCCCCCGATATGGACAAAACAGGTAGAGGCAGAGTCAGGGGCAGACCCAGAGGCAGGCCACCCAGCAGGTCTGTTCGAGGTCGTGCTGACGTGATTTTGTGCAGCCCTGGCCCGAAGTAGAGGGCTCAGAAGAAGGCTCGTCCCGTCAACTCCCAAGATTGTCAGGACGTGGTTGACTATTTAACACAGAACACCTCATCTTCCGCAGCCACCAGCACTACTACTAGCACCACAACCGCTGCATTTGACACTTCGCAGGAGTTATTTGGTGGGGAAATCACTGATGCACAGTCATTCTTGTTACAACAAGATGAAGGCGCTAAGCAAGTTACACCACCTCATATGTCTGAGTTAGGTCGACACTATGGATGTAACGTGTGAGGAGGAGGATGATGTTGTTGGTGCAGTTTATGAGGTGTCTGAGGCAAGCGAAGCTGGGGAGGATGATTATGATGATACGGATGCCACAGATCAGTTCAGAGGGGGAGTCAGAGAGGAGTAGGAGGAGACGAGTTGCTGAAAGAAGCAGGGGGAGCTTGTCGTCAGAAACAGCTGGTGGCAGTGTCCGGCGCCATGTATTGCCACCTATGGACAGCCAGCCAACATGCCCTTCAACGTCAGCTGCTGAGGCCACCATAGTGCCCACACCCCAGGGGGGCTCAGCGGTTTGGAATTTTTTTAGTGCGTCTGCCGTAGATCAGAGCAATGCCATCTGTTCTCTCTACCTCCAAAAATTAAGCCGTGGAAAGGCCAACACCCACGTAGGGACAACTTCCTTACGAAGGCACATGCTGAAAAGGCACAAACTGCGATGGGAAGACCACCTGAGGAAAAGCAGTACACAAAAGAAAAGCCACCCTCCTTCTCCTCTTCCTCCTTCAGGTGCATCATTTTCAGCCATTTTCTCCCTTGCACCTTCACAATCACAGCCACCCTCCTCCACTCCGCCTCTCACCTTGAGCGGTTCCTGCTCCTCTGCCCACAGCAGCAGCCAGGAGTCCGTGAGGGAAATCTTTGAGCGGAAGAAACCAATGGGCTTGATTCACAAAGCGGTGATAACTCAGTTATCACGCCTAAAAGACTTTAGGCGTGATAAGCGGTGCAAAGCTGAGTTATCACCGATTTGTGCTGCTCTTCGCGCGAAGCTCCCGCGCGCAAAGTCCCATAGGGCTCAATGGACGCTGCGCGCGAAGCAGGGCACACTGCGCGCGCAGCGCGGTGCGCTACGCGCGCAAAACTTTGCGCGCGGGAGATCGCGCGAGTTTCTTCTTATCACTCCTAAACTGAGTTTAGGCGTGATAAAGGGCTTTTCACAGGCGTGCAAACACTTTGCACCGCTTTGTGAATCAAGCCCAATGTGTGCCAGTCACCCCCTTACCCTTGACAGCTGGCTTGGCGGAACTGTTAGCTCGCCAGCTGTTACCATACTAGCTGGTGGACTCTGAGGCCTTCCGTAAATTTGTGGCCATTGGGACACCACAGTGGAAGATACTAGGCCACAATTATTTCTCAAAAAAGGCGATACCCAAAGTGTACCATGAAGTTGAGAGGCAAGTGGTGTCATCTCTGGCACACGGCGTTGGGTCAAGGGTCCATCTGACCACGGATGCCTGGTCTGCCAAGCACAGTCAGGGCAGGTACATTACCTACACAGCCCATTGGGTCAACCTGGTGACCGCTGGCAAGCAGGGAGTACGTGGCTGTGCACCGGAATTTGTGACACCTCCACGACTTGCAGGCAAGCCTGCTGCCACCTCCTCTCCTCCTACTGCATCCTCGTAGCTGTCATCCTCCTCCTCCTCCTTGGCTGAGTGGCGGTTCAACTCTACTGGTGCTGCGATCTCCTCTCCAGCTACACAGCCCCAGCTCCCCAGGGCCTATGCTGCATGCCAGGTACGGCGGTGTCACGTCATATTAGACATGTCTTGCCTCAAAGCGGAGAGTCACACTGGAGCAGCTCTCCTGGCTGCTCTTAACAAACAGGTGGATCAGTGGCTGACCCCGCACCAACTGGGCATCGGCAACGTGGTGTGTGACAACGGCAGCAAGCTAATTTCAGCTTTGAATTTGGGAAAGTTGACACATGTTCCCTGCATGGCACATGTGCTGAATCTAATCATTCAGAGCTTTGTGTCTAAGTACCCAGGCTTTTACAGGATGTTCTTAAGCAGTCCAGGAAGTTGTGTGGGCATTTCAGGCGGTCTTACACAGCCATGGCATGCTTTGTGGACATTCAGCGGAGAAACAACTTGCCGGTGAGACGCTTGATTTGTGATAGCCCGACTCACTGGAATTCAACCCTGGTTATGTTTGACCACCTGCTACAACAGGAGAAAGCCGTCACGCAGAATCTCTACAACTACAGTAGAAGGACACAGTCTGGGGAGATGGGGATGTTCTGGCCCAAGAACTGGACACTTATGCCAAATGCCTGCAGGCTCGCTCATGTGGCCGTTTGAGGAGGTGACAAACATGGTGAGTCGCAGTGAAGGCGCCATCAGCGACTTGATCCCCTATGCTTTTTTCCTGGAATGTGCCCTGTGTAGAGTGGTGGATCAAACTGTGGAGGAGCATGAAGAGGAACAGGAACAGGAGGAAGAGTTGTGGGATCAATTCTCAGCAGAACCAGATGTTTCCTCAACACCTGTGGCAGCACAGAGGGGGGAGGAGGAAGAGTCATGTGGGGAAGAGGAGTCAGACTCAGATGATGAGGAAGGTGTTTTTTTTGGGAGGAGGAGGCGGCAGAAGAACAACTGCAGCAGGCATCGCAGGGTACTTGTGCTGCTCAACTTTCCCTTGGTATTGTTCGTGGCTGAGGGGAGGAGGAGAACTTACCTGATGTCACTGAGGAAGAGCAAGAGGAGATGGATAGTACGTCTGGATCCAAATTTGTGCAGATGGCATCTTTCATGCTGTCCAGCCTGTTGAGGGACCCCCGTATAAAAAAATTCAAGCGGAATGAGTTGTACTGGGTGGCCATGCTACTAGACCCACGGTATAGGCACAAAGTGGCGGAGATGTTACCAACTCACCTGAAGGCAGAAAGGATGCAGCACATGCAGAACAAGCTGGCAGCTATGCTTTACAGTGCATTTAAGGGTGATGTCACAGCACAACGCAATAAAGGTACCACAGCCAGTAACCCTTCTCCCATGTCCACGCAGGCAAGGACAGGATGCTCCAGCGATTTCATGGTGATGTCGGACATGCGGACATTCTTTAGTCCAAAGCCTCGCCTTAGCCCTTCTGGATCCACCCTCCACCAACGCCTGGACCGGCAGGTAGCCGACTACCTGGCCTTAAGTGTGGATGTAGACACTGTGAGCAGCGATGAACCCTTGGACAACTGGGTGCGCAGGCTTGACCTGTGGCCAGAGCTGTCACAATTTGCCATCCATCTTCTGTCTTGCCCTGCCTCAAGCATCCTGTCAGAAAGGACCTTCAGCGCAGCTGGAGGCATTGTCACTGAGAAGAGAAGTCGCCTAAGTCACAAAAGTGTTCAGTACCTCACCTTTATCAAAATGAATGAGGCATGGATCCCGGAGGGCTACTGCCCGCCCGAAGACTAAGGCCTCAATTCACTAAGCTTATCTCCTGTCTTTAATAACTCTTCTAGAGTTGTTACCATGGTGATAAGGCATGTAGTATTCAGGAAACATTTTACCTCAGGCAAACCTAAAGTTAACTCTTCTGTCTTTAAGTTAACTCTTCAATCCTTAAAATAACTCCAGAGTTAAAGACAGGCTGTTTATTAACTGCATGTGAAAATAACTACAGAGGAGGTAAATTAACTACAGAGGAGGTAAATTAACTACAGAGGAGGTAAAATAACTACAGAGGAGGTAACTTAAGGAAGGAAGAGATAAGATAACTCTCTCTTATGTGGAGGTAAGTTTTCTCTTGCCTTATTATCTCCAGCATGATCTTAGTGAATTGAGGCCTAAGTCAGTCCCCACACACAGCATCTCTGCCTGCACGCCGTGTGACTGCTTGCCCCATGACTAAGTCGCTCCCCACACAGCATCTCTGCCTGCAGGCCGCTTGACTGCCTTCTCCGCCACCACCAACAGGGTCCAGGACTCCAGGCGGATTCCTAAATTTTAAAGGCCGCTTGAAAACCGGCATGGTGCGCACAAGTCCAGCACGGCCGTCACTACACAAACAGCTGTTAGCGGTGCGTTACCCAGTGAGTTTGGTGTGTCAGTGTGAAGCAGTACACTAATTACACTACCGGATTGATGTATACACATGCAATATGTTTTAAAGCACTTTAGGCCTCCAATTTAGCATTCAATGTTATTTCTGCCCTTAAAACGCTGCTTTGCATCAAATCCAGATTTTTCCCTGGGACTTTTGGCGTCCATCCCACTCATCCATGCAAAAACTCAGATGTTAGACCCCTTGAAACATCTTTTCCATCACTTTTGTGGCCAGCATAAATGTTTCTAGTTTCCAAAGTTCACCTCCCCATTGAAGTCTATTGCGGTTTGCGGAAGTTCCTGCAAATTGACCTTTTGCGGAGGTTTGCGTTCGCGATTCACGAACCGAAATTGGAGGTTCGGGCCATCTCTAATTACAAGTTCACAAAGTACAGTTTATTTGCTCTGAAAGATGCCATTGCACTTTATCCATAGTTGTTGTAATTATATATTAAAATTTTCTAGTGATTATTTATCAACAGTGTGCATGCTAGAAGCAGAGAGCTCCTTTTCAGGGCAGCTAGGAATGTAACAACATAGGAATGTAAACAAAAGATAATGTTATCTCCTCTTTGGATGTGAATCGAATGAAGGAGCTTTCCAGTGAAGGGGAAAGAGTTGTGTTTAACTGTTTGAATGCTGTTCTGCTACAATTATTTGTGATAGTAGTTTTAAGGCTGTAAGTAATCTTTTAGAGCAAAAAAGAAATACTGGGTTTCAGACCACTTTAAGATCACATCAGACTGTTACTGCTGCTGTTTAGAATCCACATTCTAGTTTGATTAGCTGAAAATAATAAACAAAAAACGAATGACCCTTTTAACTTTCATGCAGTAAAACCTCATTAAAATCCTCATCTCACTATTTCTAAGCTGTTGTGGCATTGTCAGGAAACCAGCCTGAAATCGACAAGCTGCCGACAAGCTTTTGTACATAGATAACAACTTTTTATTTTTATCTCTTGCTCTACTAGAAAACAGAAAGGGACATTTGATCATTTCTTAGTAGGGATAGTATTATATGGGTATGGCCTAGTTCACAGTGATCAGTGGCATTGCAGAATGATTCTGAATGTCAGCTCACTGCCCATACAATTCTATGGGGCTGTTAACAGTACTGCACTGTAAAGGATTGCATTATTCTCACTAGCTGCATGTGAGGTTTGTATTAAAGTCTATGTCCTGTTTTCATTGCAGTTCACATTCATTATAATGTATGTGTTATGCAACTGACCACTGTGAATTCAGCCCATATGTTTATCTCACCATGTCACATGTCACTTCAGGTAAGCTTTAAAGGGAACTAAGCACCCTTTCTTTCACTGGAATTTCTCCTGGCATAGAAGCTGCCATGCTTCCCCCTTCCCTTCTCACAGAGAAGTCAGAGATGCTATCTTGACACATTCACTCTAGATAATCTCTTTGAAGAAACTGTCCTAATTACCCCCCCCCCCCCCCCTGTTGAAGAAAAGGAATTGTTTACTTATTGGTATTGACTTAAATCAATTAGCTCACTGAAATCTTTGCGGCCGGGGACAGATGGGCAGGCCTGCAGCAGTAGGCTAATAAAACTTAATTGCTAAAATTTGAACGTAAAATAAAAGTTTTTTTTAATAATGGGACATATTGTTGGCATTCATTTTTCATGTGCTATTGAGATGCCCTGGGTGCTAAAAATGGTTCTCAGTTCACTTTAACAGTGTACGTTACTATTATTTCAATCATTACGTTATTCTGTGTCATTAAAGGACCACTATCAGAAATATCAAATGTAAAATACATGTGTACACATTCATATAATATGTATAGCTTTCACAGAGTTAAATGCTCTATGAAATATAATTTTTTTCCCTGTGAAGCTTTAACTTAGATGATGTGTAACTAATCTGGCAGCTCCTGAAAAGGTTTGGACTGGTATTTCTATTAATGGAGTGTTCTCAAAGTTTACTTAATTATTTTCAAAGGCACTCCTTGGCAAAGACCTGTACAGAAATGCCTGCTTACATGCACACAGTTGTGGCCATTAGATAGTGCCCCTGCCATCCAAGGAATGATTTTGAACATAAAGGAGTTCTTACAATCCCGTTCAGGAGTTGAATTTATCCAAACTGCTTCTTTAGTGGCTTATGTGGATTTCCTACCAAGGTTTCCTGTTAGTTTGGACCAACGGGTATTAAGTAAAAAACTTCAGTGGAGCACCAGTGGGAAATTTAACTGTTGAATTACTTTCTACGCAATCCTATTGGCCTTTAAAGGGAACCTGTAGTGAGAGGTATATGGAGGTGCGTATGTATTGTAGCGTCACCGGTGAGGCTCACCCTGCTACTGCTGAAATTCTAATTGATTTGCCACAAGTCCCCTTGACTTTAATGACGGGTGAACTTCTGAAACATTCAGGGCATCTCTGCAGCCACAATTTCATTTAAAAAGGTGTACAAAGTGTACCAAAACCCAGACAGTGACATGGTGAAAGTGGATCAAGGGTTAAATATTCAGCAAAAATTACGTATTTTACACAGATCTTTTTTTCATGCGTAAATGTCAAAAATCACATATAGTTTCTGGATTTTTCAAATAAAGGTCTTTCGTATGACCACTGTGGTTACCTGTCTAAATAAATGTCTGAGCATGACACTTATTTTTTTTTTTTAACGGCATACTGACTGTCTGATATCATGAACAGTAAATTCACAGTAAGGTTAGGTGACAAAGGTGACGCTGTGTGGGGGTCAATGACAATCAATCATTCATGCACAGTGACAGCGAGCTAGAACAGTGATACAACCAACCACACAATACACTGTATATGTGTATTGAGTTGCTACAACACACACCACAATGCAGCAACAAATAATCAAGGTTCACTCTGTAAGTCTAAAGATTATGTTCAAAAATGCTTCCTTTGAGTCCTTGAGCTTCCTTTGAGTCTAAGATTCCACAATTAAAATTATATTAGCGTAAAGAAAAAGAGTATATATATATATATATATATATATATATATATATATATAACTTTTCTCATTTGATGCTGTAAAACCATGGTCTGACACACTGGGGGAGGGGGGGATAACACTATAAATGCAAGCCAAATGCAGATGTAATTGTATTGTAACAATGAACTGGCCAGTTCACAGAGTAAAAAAATATCCTCCATAGATGAAGATGAGAGAAAAAAATCCTCAGTAGAATGAAATATAATGATAGATTCCACCCCTGTGATTGAAATGTTGCACAATGGGCACACAGACTGTTATGATCAATATTCAGGTAAAAATCAGTACCAAATGTCAAAAGTAGACATCCATCAAACATATTGTTTACGTGACTTAAGATTGGTTGGTGTGTAGAGCTAAAACTTTATAAGACACAATAGTTTAAAGATAGTAGTCCGCCAGGGGTCAACCCATATCCAGTATCCTAGCTCAATATTGAGCACAAAGTGCAGGTTTGGAAATAACCAGCCCGCCAGGGGATATACCCTTATTCAGAACCCAAACATGTTTAAATTCACGTGATGGTTGTCAACTTTTAGATAGTAGATCAGTTAATCATAACCTTGATCAGTAATAGTGTGCCCTGATGGGCAAAACAGTCAGATGCATATGAACAAGAATTTCTCCCAATAACATAAAACCGGTTGCAATCTTAGCTATGCATATAAGTCAATAATGTAAAGTTGAGTAATACTTATCCATCAGGCAGAGGTCTACTCTTGTTTCTTGTGTGCTTGGAGCAGTGTGAGGCAATGGGGGGTGTGGCTGGGGATAGTGTGGCATGCTCTGGCCGCCCGGCGCTATTATAGGCCAGGACCAGCTCTCAGCATGGCACAATCTGAGCCTGTTCTGATGATGCTGGTTAATTCACCATCAAAACTGGTTGGCACCCATGGGCTCATTACCCAGCGGAGCCTGATACCATTGGGGGATAGAGATGGCCCGAACCTCAGATTTTAGGCGAACTTGCGAACTTTCGTTAACCGCAATAGACTTCCATGGGGAGGTGAACTTTGAAAACTAGAAACATTTATGCTGGCCACAAAAGTGATGGAAAAGATGTTTCAAGGGGTCTAACATCTGAGTTTTTGCATGGATGAGTGGGATAGACACCAAAAGTCCTGGGGAAAAATCTGGATTTAACGCAAAGCAGCGTTTTAAAGGCAGAAATCACATTGCATTCTAAATTGGAGGCCTAAAGTGCTTTAAAACATCTTGTATGTGTATACATCAATCAGGGAGTATAATTAGAGTACTGCTTCACACTGACACACCAAACTCACTGGGTAACGCACCGCAAACAGCTGTTTGTGCTGTGACGGCCGTGCTGGACTGGTGCGCACGGTGCGCACCAGTCCAGTACGGCCGTCACAGCACAAACAGCTGTTTGTGAGAGTGCAGGCGATAGCGGTTTTCAAGCCCATATGATCTCCAGGCTGAGGTAGCTGAATGACAGAACAACAGTGATTGTCCAGCTGATCGAATTTGGTCTGTCCACAATGAAGCAACGACCTTATTATCTTTGGTGTGCCACCCCCCCGAGACACTCATATAGCTGGCGGTCATTGCTTCATTGTGATACGCAAGCCCCTTCACCACGGCAAGGTAACGATCATGAAGGGGAATTAACACATGTACATGCCTTTTGTTTTGTTGTTGCAGCCGCAGTGCAGCCAGAAAAATTAGGCAGGCATGTACACGCACCAGAAAAATTATTATTGAATTAAAAATTCAGGAATCCGCCTGAAGTCCTGGTGGACCCTGTTGGTGGTGGCAGAGAAGGCAGTCAAGTGGCCTGCAGGCAGAGATGCTATGTGGGGACCGACTTAGTCTTAGGGCAGGCAGTCACACGGCGTGCAGGCAGAGATGCTGTGTGTGGGGACTGACTTAGTCTTTGGGCAGGCCTGAGCGTGCTTTGCAGACCAGGCATCCGTGGTCAGATGGACCCTTGACCCAGCGCTGTGTGCCAGAGATGTCACCACTTGCCTTTCAACATCACGGTACAGTTTAGGTATCGCCGTTTTTTGAGAAAAAATTGCAGCCTGGTATCTTCCACTGCGGTATGTGGCTTTGCTTTTGTGTGCTGCTTTTCCTCAGGTGGTCAACCCATTGCAGTTTGTGCTTTGTAATCACGTGCCTTTGTAAGGTAGTTGTCCCTACGCGGGTCTTGGTCTTTCCACGGCTCAATTTTCGGTGGCAGAGAGTACAGATCGCATTGCTCTCATCTGAGGCAGACACACAAAAAATGTCCACACCGCTGAGCCCTGGGGTGATGGTACTTTGGTAGTGGTGGCCGACTGAGTGTTACGTGGGGTGCCAGAATTGGAGCTGGAGGAGGAAGATATGTCACGCTTCCGTGCGGAAGCTGAGAAAGATGAGGTGTTCTGTGTTAAATAGTCAACTACGTCCTGACAATATTGGGTGTTGATGGCAGGTGCCTTCTTCTGAACACTGTACTTTGGTCAGGGGTCGCACAAAATCATGACAGCATGACCTCGAAACAGACCTGCCGGGTGGCCTGCCTCTGGCTCTGCCTTTTGTTTTGTCCATATTGGGGGATGAAATGAAAGGTATGCACTGACTTGACTAATACAATGTATGCTTACACAGGTGCAGTGAACAGGTATGCACGGAGTGGCATATCACACTGCATGCACTCACGTAGGTAGGTGGGTGCACTGAACAACAGGTAGGTATATGCAGTGATGGGTATTACAAATGTGCACCTGTCACACACACGTACCATGAACAGGTACAGTGACTGGTGGTATTAAATAGCACACTGCGTGCGCTCATGTAGGTAGGTGGGTGCACTGAACAACAGGTAGGTAGTTATATGCAGTGCTGCTGGGTATTACAAATGTGCACCTGTCACACACACACGTACCGTTAACAGGTGTAATGACTGGTGGTATTAACAGTGCGTGCGCTCACGTAGGTAGGTAGGTAGGTGGACTAAACAGTGAACAGGTGCAGTGATTGGGATTACAAATGTGCAGCTGCCTGTCACACACACAGATAGTCACTGAATGTGCTGGGCCTGGCAGTGGCACAGTAGGAATTAAGGGGCCAAAGGCCAGCTGCGACTGACTGACAGGGCTGTATATAAATATAATGCAAGTGGGCCACACACACACACACACACACACACAAAAATCGATCACAAGAACAAGATTAGCTCTCAAAAGAGTTGTTGGGGTTTTTTTTTTAACAATAAGAATCAGCAAGGAGCAAGCTCACAAGCCTACAAGAGCCTAACTAAGCTTTCCCTATGAGAGTCTGCAGCAGCTCTCTAATTACTGCAGGCATATGAGTGAGTGAAAAGCCTGACGCTGCCTGCATTTTATAAGGGGGGGGGGGAGGGCCTCCAGGAGGGAGTGTAGCCTGATTGGCTACAATGTGCCTGCTGACTGGCTACAATGTGCCTGAGAGGGTCAAATTTGAACCTAATGATGTACTATGGGGGAGAATCGAACTTCCAGAAAAGTTTGCGGTTCTCCGCGATCGCGAACCCTGGACGTTTGCCGGGAACCGTTCGCCAGCGAACCGTTCGGGCCCTCTCTATTGGAGGACAGTTGAACGCTACTTGGGACCTTTGCCTGATGGATGAGCATTACTCAACTTTAGATTATTGACTTATATGCATAGCCAAGATCACAAGTGGATTTAAGTTATTCATAGACATACTTGTTCATATGCATCTGACTGTTTTGCCTATAAGGGCACACTATTATATTTTTTTATTGATTTATATATATTTCTTTTTTCCTTTTCTTTACGTTAATATAACAACAAATAATCAGTACAACACACAGCAGGGTCAATGTCAGTACACAAAATAACTTAAGTGGTCAGGATGGATCTTCAAATGGACTTTTGGGGTGTCCCTAGCTGGTAGACTACAAGAAGCAGAGGACCTAAGAAACAGTTACACAGCACAATATCACAACAAATGCAGCCTATGTGGTCAGGAAGAGTCCTCAGAAGGAGTATTAGGGTCCCTAGCCGGTGGACTACAACAGAGCACCTAGCAAGCAGCTACTAGGCACAATATCACAATACAGCCTATCTAACCCTGTCCCTGTATTTGTATTTGCAGCAGCAGCTGCTGCCCTTACACTGACTACAGGCAGAGTGAAAATGACCGCCGGGATAGTGCCATTTATAAGGGGGGAGTGGCCCGAGTGGTGATCAGGTCGGATTGGCCATCCTGTTTCACCTGACTTCTGGTTGAAGGGTCAAAAAAAGGCCCTATGGAAAAGTAAAGGGTGGGTGCAAAAGGCCCTATGGGAAAAGACCTTTTGCACTTTCCCATGCACTTTCCCATGCGCTTTGGCCTGTTTGCATCTGCAACGAACAGTGAAAGTTCACTGGGAACTGTTCTCCCGCCACACTGTTCTGCCATTACTACAGATGGTAGGAAAAAATAAGTCAAGATAAGTCAAGGAAAAAATCTTGTAGGTTGGAAGTGGTTTAGTATAATGTTACATATCTGTGCAAGATTGTCAAGAACGTTATAACAATGGTTTTAAAGTAAATCTAGGACTTTTTTTAAAGATAAAAATGTAGATACTTACCTCAGCAGAAGGAGGCCTCTGGATCAAACAAAGGCTTCTCCCATCCCACTGTTCCAGCGCTGGGTACCCCAAGGTTCCACAAAGCTGGCCTGCACATCACAAGCACAGCTGGGTCTCGTATGTACCGTAGCACAGAGCTGCAACTTGTGGTTTGGCTCCATGCAGGTGCAGTGCAGGCAAGCTCCTGTTTGACAAGGGCTTGTTGATGGACTTGTAGTAGTTCCGGTGCTGGATTGGCTCGGAGGAGGATGACAGGGAAGCCTCAGGAGGATTCTGAGGCTTCCCTCTCCCAAGGAAAGTATGTCAATTGACAAAAGGAAATATTACTACCTGGGTAGAAAGTTCACAGTACAGGTGGTGGCTTGGAGGCGGTGAGGCTATAGAAGTTGAACTTGATAGATACAAGTCTTTTTCCACCTACAGTAGATAGCCAACTAGGGGATATATTCACAAAACTGGGGTAATCAGAAAAATGATGAGTATGGTGCACCGCATGATGAGTACATTGTAATCCAATACACTGCTTGCACTGTGCATAGCTTGGGTTTACTGATTGATTAGGAATTAAACTTCAGGAATCAAATCTCAGCCATGGTGAAACATTCCTTCTTTCACCTAAGGAATATTGAAAAATGAAGCATCTCATTCCTTCAGAGGATCTTCCAACCCAAGTTCACGCATTCATCACACACAACTGGGCTATTGCAATGCCCTCTATGTAGGCTTTCCAAATAAAGACCTACACTGCCTGCAGCTAGTACAGAATGCTGCTGCAAGACTGTTAACAAGCCAACCCCACCATTTCCACATAACACAAATCCTTTGCTTGCTACACTGGTGGTTATCCACAAAATGGAAAAAAAAACTTTTCAAAATTGGCATGATAACATTCCAAATCCTACATGACCTAGGTTGTGGATACCTGAAGAATTTGTTGCAACTGTGTCACACCTCCAACAACATCAGATCAAAAGGATCTAATAACTTGACCAGCCCCAGAGTTAAACTAAAAACTTTTGGAGCCAGAGCTTTCTGTCATGTTGCCCCTAGTCTGAGGAATGCCTTGCCAAACCTAATTAAGACAGCTCCAACCCTGGACACGTTATAATCCAAACGAAAAAGCCACCTAGTCTTGCATTTATGATCACATAACTTGTCGCCCTGTACGCACCACTATGTACTGATCTGAAACATGCTTATGCACTTTGGGTCCTATGGGAGAAAAGCATTTTACAAATGTTTTCCATTAACAGCAGTTAGGAGAATATACCATTAGGTTCCAAAGAGCTCATGCAGTAGATCTACATCACCTCTAATTTCCTGACTTTCTTATAATCCCTTCATGGATACTTCAGTGTTTCTATTGCAGTGAATGATAACAGATTAGGATTATATCTATGATATATCTAGAAATGCAAGGCTCTGAACATATCTATAATGTATCATTTACACCCGCGTTGAACCTTTTTTTTTTTGGGTAGGGACTATTTTATAGTTGACTCTGATCGTCTCTGGTTATTTTTTATTTTCATATTTAAATTTGTATTCTCTTTATAAGATCTGTCTTTAGTGTTCATTACTGTTTATTTTTTAAGGTCTATTTATTTATTTATTGTAGTGAGAGATGTCCTTTGCTTTTGGAGTTGAGGGGACAATAAAAAATTCCAGTAGAAAATTATGCAATAACCACAAGCATCTATTTTACTTTTTAAGTATGTTTGCATCACTTGTGCATTATTAAGGTAATTTATGAAAAATAGGATTAATAAAGGTATTTTTGATATACATTAATTGCTGCCAAATAAAAGCCACAGAGGGAAAAAATGTTTATGCAGCTCTTAACTGCTAGTAAACAACTTATTTAATTTGTTCAGTTGCTTAATTAACACATACATTATTAAGAAAAGAATGGCAAGAGACTTCATGTATAATTAATGAACATAAAGCTAATATTTCGAAGGTTTTTTCTTTATTATTTTAAGGTCTAAACATGTTAACTTTCTTCTAAGCTAATTAGCCTTTACAAAATTACTAAAGCAAATGTACCAGATCTCTATAGCATTTTAAATGGAAATCACACATTGCAAATACACAATGATGTACCTTTGTGCTTTAAGCTTACATTAGCAATGCCCTTCTACATAAAAGGAAATGTATTCTTTTTAAGTATAAATGAATATATTTTGTATGTGCTGCTAGCTAAAACCAGACATGAGATAACAAATCTCATTCTGATAATATAACATGTACCTTAAACAAAACAGCAAGAAAATAGTTTAAAGAGAAACTCCCACCAAGAATTGAACTTTATCCCAATCAGTAGCTGATACCCCCTTTTACATGAGAAATCTATTCCTTTTCACAAACAGACCATCAGGGGGTGCTGTATGACTGATATTGTGGTGAAACTCCTCCCACAAGAAACTCTGAGGGCCGTGGTACTCCTGGCAGTTTCCTGTCTGTGAACCTTGTTGCATTGAGGGAAATAGCTGTTAACAGCTGTTTTCAACTACCAAAAAAGCATGCAGCAGCTACATCACCTGCCAACAGTAAAAATGTCACCATGTAATAAATGTCAGAATGTAAATCAGGGATTTAAAAGATTTTACAATGGGCAAACACTGACTAAATCATTTATACATAATTATTGTAAAAATGAAGCACTTTTTTATTACATTATTTTCACTGGAGTTCCTCTTTAAGAAGGTTGTGTGTCACAGAGCTTCATATCTATTGACATTTATAAAACTATATTTAGTCATCTTCACCACTGGTGTACAGTGGCCGAACGTGTGCTCCCCCTGCGGCTCCCGCGGGTGCATCCCTATCTTCTTCCCTGCAAAACATTGTTTTAAAATGTCTGTTTTGCACTGAAAAGCAAGAAGTTTTAAATCAGGATGATACCATTTATTGGCTAACTGTGAGGATCCGCTCGGCTGCCTGCGCAGGCAGGCAGCCTTTTGACCACTGTTCAGGTCTGCATTCTGCAGGTCTCTGGAAGAGAGACCTTATGTCAGTTTTGCAGCTTGCTGCTGAGGAATTTGCATACGTTTGTCATGCAGATTGCCTAGCCACATCCTTTGTAGGCTTGCTCTATATATACCATGTGATATCACAGACCTGGGCTGGTCATAAGGGTTAGTCCTGTGTAACACTCCTGAGTGTCAGCCTTGCTCATTGTTTGAAGATTAGCCTAGAGTAATTCCTGGGACTGCACTAGGCAGGTTCCCTGGTGCAGTTAGGATTGCATATCTGTTTTGTTTGTCTGTTGCGATTGTCCTGTCCCAGCGGTGGTCGAAAGGAAGTCGTTCTGATCTTTGTTCTTGGAGTATAGCTGGAGCAGCGGTTGCTACCAGCTATCTCATCTGCCTGTCTAGCTTGGATCGCACTTGCCTTGTGCTAGTGCTGTGGATCCTTCTGTTCTGTCTTCCTGGATCGCACTAGCCTCTTGCGCTAGTGCTGTGGATTTTATCTCTCACTTATTCCTGTTTTCGTGTATCTGTCTTGTCTGCTACGAACGCTTGCTGGAGGCTCGGTGAGGTAACCATTAAGCAAGCGCTCGCGTCCTCTGTTTCATGTTTGTCTGTCGGTGGTTAGTTAGGCGTGCTTGTCTCTGTTGTGCTTAACACATGGAGACCGCGCATAAACGCATGCACTGTTGCGAATGAGTGCGGTGTTCGCGTTTAGTTAGTGTTTGTTATTTTCCTTATCTTCTCATTGTATGATTTGCTGTGCCTTTGCTACTCTCGTGCTCTGCCTTGCTGTAGCCTTGTGTCACCTCTGGCAATCGCCTCTCTCGCGATTGCGTTCTTACTTCATATCTGCTGTTGTATGTGCACCGTCGCGGGTTGGCGACTAGATTGGGGCACATACATACATTCTGTCCCTGTGCTCATTCGCTTCCGCAATCGCTTCTCTTGCGATTGCGTTCTCACTTGGTTTCTTCTGTTGTGTGTCCACCGTCGCAGGTTGGTGGCTAGATTGGTGGACATACATACATTCCTGATCTGTGCTTATTCGGTCTTGTGTCGCTGTTAGCAATCGCCATCTCTGGCGATTGCCTTCTCACTTTATCTTCGTGGTTGTGTTTTCAACGTCGCAGGGTGGTGACTAGATTGGTGGACACACATACCCTCTGTCGCTTTGATCTCTCTCTTTCAGGGATATCTTGCCCTGCGTTTCTTCCCTTTGTGCAATTCCTGTCTGGCGTCTGTGGCAGAGCAGAGAAGCTGTTCCTCTGCACTCCACAGCTCCACCTGCCGACAGGAATTTCCCTCTACAGGTGCGTTGCACCTTTTGCTGGGTTCCCGCAAATTATACGCTTGTGGAGGATTTCCGCCTTGTCAGCGCACGCCTGGTGCGCTGATCACGGAGAGAATTCCACAATCGTTACAGTATGACCAGCCAAACCGAAATTCCCAGAGTAGAGGGAATTTCCGATTTGTACGATTTGGTCAAATATGGGTCCTGTGTCTTTAAGAGGTTTAAGATACTGGACTCTGAAACCAGAGATGAGTTTTTTCCTGCAGTGCATGATGCTGATCAGATTAGGTTATGCAACATTTCTGTGTCATTACCATATGTTAATGAATTGGTGCTTGCAGGCCAATCTGCTGATTTGGCTTGTCAGCCAAAAGATTTGTTGCCCATAGCAACCACAAATAAAGAGGTTATTTCTGTCAAGTCTGAAATGTGCGAAACCATTCAGTATGATAATGATGTTTACAATGATGTTGCTCAGTCTCGGGGTTTTTTGCCCCAATCCAAAGCATATGTGGATCCTATTATAGGTAGGATCGCACACTATATTAAAGCAGTTAAAAAATCTGTTCTTGTTCCTGAACTCCACCCATATGGAGATTATCTGGATACTGGCTTGTTTGAACCTCCATTTGCCTCATGGGACATTGGGGCCTTGATGGAGGAATTTGATTTTGATTGGAAAGCCTTTTGCGATTTTTACATCGCAAAAAGCGAAGATGTCTTGAATGATTGTCTCGATTCTATGTACCTTTTGATTGATTCCGACTAATGTGACGAGGGTGATGTGGATCTGGTGATTTATGTATGGCAGACGATTTTGGATGAGTTGCACACACACCAATCAATTGATTCCAATCAAGAGACATTGTTGTCGGATGATTGTTCCTGCCTTTCTGGGGTAAAGCATGTGAGTCTTGACATTGTGCAATCTGAAATGAGTGGGTGTGCCACTGTGGTTGATTCCTGTGCGAATCCTGGAGGATTCTCTCCTGACTGCGTGCAGTTTGAATCTGCGCAATCTGATGCCTGTTTCTCGGATGTTCCTGCAGATTGTGATCAGCATGAATGTGCCAGTTTTCTCAAGGATGTGTGGGACCCCTTGTCATTTAGAGACAGATCTTTAAGATCTTTCATCCGTGATCCTGCTATGGGGAAAATTCCTAAATTATGCAGCATCAAAAGTAAAATTAATATGTCTAATAAAGTTTTTTCTGATGTTGTCGCTATTTCTACGGCAAATGCGTCTTTGTCTCACCCTGTTCGCACCTGTAAGGGCCCGTTGCCTGGTGACAGTTTCTCCAGTGTTTCTGTCCTGAATGCCTTACAGTCTGCCCCGCAGATCGCGGAGGTTTGTGCTATGGAAGCGTCAGTTTCACAACCTAAAGCAATTTTTGATTCGCAAGTTTTGCGTTCTGACTCCTCGGATTTTACATTGTTAGCCGAATCTAAGAGTGAGACAGCGATTCGATTTTGCGAATCTGATGCTGAAGCTTCTTTGCTTTGCCCAGAGAAGCTTTCTCTGAATCTGCCCTGTACCATGAATGAAAACATGATCTCCACTCGCACTGACATTTCTGAGTCCCTTTCTTGTTCTGAGGAAAATGCTGATTCTGCACCCTGTACTCTGGATGAGTTAATATGGCCTTGTTTAGAGTCTCCTGCAGTGTCCCTAGAGGCTCGTCTAGGTATTGCTACTATACTCACCTGTTTTTCTGCAGTTTTGGAGTTGCAAGCTAGTTTGACTGCTACGCAGAATTCTGGGTGCAGCGAGATTAAAGTTAGGGAGTCAGTGTGTGTTCCAGTAAATATCCCTGTACATTCCGCTCATGATGGTGAAATTCAGTCTCAGTTTATGGTGGAACCTTCCCTGGGACATCTGCCCTGTCCACAAAATAAAGTTCCAGTTTTGCCCTGTAACATGGATAGTTCAGAATCCTTCTCAGAAAACTTGAAAAATGATGTTCCTGAGGTCTTGTCTGATGTCCTGGAGACCTCCGAGTTCCTCCCAAAGGGTGCAGAACTTGTAGGAGATGTCTCCTGCCCCCCAAGTCCTTCTGAGGTGTTGCCCACTTCAGTAGGCATTGCTGTTGTGCTGACTACCTTTGCAGCTCTGGTGGAGCTTCACTCATATGTAGTCAACGATGATATTATTGTCACGGAGATTTTTAGGTTTGAGTCCAAGCCTTCTTTTGAAAGTCCAGTGCTTGAGACCACTGCTCGTGATGATTCTCTGCCCGGTTCTGGTTTTCGTCTTGTCGTAACGGACTCTGAGGTTGGCAGTTCCTCGACGTGTCCTGAGGTTCCCCTTGGGCTAGTGTACCCCGCTGTGTTCTGTGACCCAGAAAGCCCAAGTGTGTCTCAGTTGCCAGCCTGCTCAGATGCTTCCTCGGTGGAAACCTGTTCTGATGTTGCCCCTCTGCCTGCATGCCCAGAGGTGGTCCCTGAAGGCCCTGGTCTTGATGCTTGTCCTGGTAATTCTGAATCTGGAATTGTCATTGGTTCCATAGGGGTTCTTGATAGTTCTCTGTGTGAGCCTGGTGATCGTTCTGCCCTCCTGGGATCTCTGCGGAGCTTCAAAGTGTTCTGGGAGATCCTGAGAGAAATATTTCCTGGTACCTTTGATGAGATCAGCAGTGGGTGCTTTGTGGAAAGGGACACTTCGAATGGGTATTGTGGCAGGTTTGGTGTTTTTGGACGGTCCTTGGAAGGTGGAGGGCATGGCTCGGTGGGTGTCGATGGCTTCTTCTCTGGCATTCAAGTCCTGATGGGTGTTACACTGAGACTTGTGGTACTGATGGGCATGTTTCGGTGGCTTCTCCTTCCGATGAGGTCGGTTTCGGGTGGGCTGACTCTGGAATTGGGCCTTGTCGGGCTGTCCTGACCTTCATGAGTCTTCAGTTAGAGTCTTTTGCAAATATCAGGTTAGAGGCTCGTCTGGAATCCGACCCTAGAGGGGGGATACTGTGAGGATCCGCTCGGCTGCCTACGCAGGCAGGCAGCCTTTTGACCACTGTTCAGGTCTGCATTCTGCAGGTCTCTGGAAGAGAGACCTTTTGTCAGTTTTGCAGCTTGCTGCTGAGGAATTTGCATACGTTTGTCTTGCAGATTGCCTAGCCACATCCTTTGTAGGCTTGCTCTATATACAGTATACCATGTGATATCACAGACCTGGGCTGGTCATAAGGGTTAGTCCTGTGTAACACTCCTGAGTGTCAGCCTTGCTCATTGTTTGAAGATTAGCCTAGAGTAATTCCTGGGACTGCACTAGGCAGGTTCCCTAGTGCAGTTAGGATTGCATATCTGTTTTGTTTGTCTGTTGCCATTGTCCTGTCCCAGCGGTGGTCGACAAGAAGTCGTTCTTATCTTTGTTCTTGGAGTATAGCTGGAGCAGCGGTTGCTACCAGCTATCTCATCTGCCTGTCTAGCTTGGATCGCACTCGCCTTGCGCTAGTGCTGTGGATCCTTCTGTTCTGTCTTCCTGGATCGCACTAGCCTCTTGCGCTAGTGCTGTGGATCCTATCTCTCACTTATTCCTGTTTTCGTGTATCTGTCTTGTCTGCTACGAACGCTTGCTGGAGGCTCGGTGAGGTAACCATTAAGCAAGCGCTCGCGTCCTCTGTTTCATGTTTGTCTGTCGGTGGTTAGTTAGGCGTGCTTGTCTCTGTTGTGCTTAACACATGGAGACTGCGCATAAACGTGTGCACTGTTGCGAATGAGTGCGGTGTTCGCATTTAGTTAGCGTTTGTTATTTTCCTTATCTTCTCATTGTATGATTTGCTGTGCCTTTGCTACTCTCGTGCTCTGCCTTGCTGTAGCCTTGTGTCACCTCTGGCAATTGCCTCTCTCGCGATTGCGTTCTTACTTCATATCTGCTGTTGTATGTGCACCGTCGCGGGTTGGCTACTAGATTGGGGCACATACATACATTCTGTCCCTGTGCTCATTCTCTTCCGCAATCTCTTCTCTTGCGATTGCGTTCTCACTTGGTTTCTTCTGTTGTGTGTCCACCGTCGCAGGTTGGCGGCTAGATTGGTGGACATACATACATTCCTCATCTGTGCTTATTCGGTCTTGTGTCGCTGTTAGCAATCGCCATCTCTGGCGATTCTCACTTTATCTTCGTGGTTGTGTGTTCATCGTCGCAGGGTGGCGACTAGATTGGTGGACACGCATACCCTCTGTCGCTTTGATCTCTCTCTTTCAGGGATATCTTACCCTGCGTTTCTTCCCTTCGTGCAATTCCTGTCTGGTGTCTGTGGCAGAGCAGAGGAGCTGTTCCTCTGCACTCCACAGCTCCACCTGCCGACAGGAATTTCCCTCTACAGGTGCGTTGCACCTTTTGCTGGGTTCCCGCAAATTATACGCTTGTGGAGGATTTCCGCCGTGTCAGCGCACGCCTGGTGCGCTGATCACGGAGAGAATTCCACAATCGTTACACTAACTAAAAATGAATACGAATAAACAAGCTTTCGGCCTTGCAGCCTTCGTCGGGCTTACATCCTCATGTAAGCCCGACGAAGGCTGCAAGGCCGAAAGCTTGTTTATTCTTATTCATTTTTAGTTAGCCAATAAATGGTATCATCCTGATTTAAAACTTCTTGCTTTTACTGATGGCTAACATGGTACAATACCCTACTACTTGCACTGAAAAGTTTGAAAATGTCCATTTTGCAGGAAGTGGTAAAACTGTTCCCTGTGGTTTCTCAGAAAACATTGCTTACGTTTCAACTTTCTATCATTGCAAAGAGCAGCTTCCGCAATTCTCTCATATGTTACAAATGATCGTTTATTTATAAAAAAAAACTTTTATATTTATGTTTTGACTCCTCAATTATATATATATTTTTTATTTTGTGTTAAATAAAACCATAATCAGTCATATATTAATTGAGGTTAGGCACCACCAGAGGGGTCTTAGGCACCGTCGGGGGGGGGGGGGGGGGGGGGTTAAGACTAGGCACAACCAGGGAGTTTGTATGGTACCACCAAGGGTGTTAAGTACTGCCAGGGTGGTCTTATTTTTAGGCACCACCGGGGGGGGGGGGCTCAAGGTTAGGCGCCAACAGGGAAGGGTTCTGTGTGAGAGTAGGGAAAGGTTAGGTTATAGTAAAATATCAGTAAGTATTTAAGATATTTTACTATATGAATGAAGTAGTACAATATCAGTAAACTCAATTATATTTTATCACTTTTACTGGTGCTTATTTTTCTAAACGTAAAAATAGAGGTTACAGTGGGGAATAGTAGAATATCAGTGCTATAAACAATATTTGGCAACTCCTGGCACCCATTTTACTAAACAATAACTTCAATATCGTTTATATCTGATGCCCTTTTTACCCAGAGCCTTTATTATATACATACCTTCTAAGGTTATATAGAGCTGTTCAGATCCTGAAAATACAGAAACAAACTCTACAGTTGAAAAGACTGAACAATCAAAAAGCAATTACAGTGTTTAAGGAACTAATACTGTTCACTTCTACAGCAGCAATCTTATAAGCTCCTGCATTCAAAAAGCGGATAATGTGGGTGCCTCCAGGTAATGGACAATTTGAACACCCCAAGGCACTAATTCAAATATCGGCTATTCAGCGCCAAAAGCAGAAATTTGGGCACCTGATAAATAGTGGGCACCAGGCATGTTCAACTGAATTTTTTTGGTTTTGAGTATTATCATTTTGAAATTTATCCTTTTAAAATTTTGAAATGTTTTAGAAACCTATCATTTTTTTGTATTTACGTTGTTTGTGGCAGAGGAAAGGGGTTTTTAAGGCTAAGCATCAGGAAGGTGGATTTTAGCATTAGGAATCAGGAAGGGGGATTTTAGGGTTAGGCATCAGGAAGAATGGTTATGGGGTTAGGCATCGGAGGGGGGAGCATTCCGTGGGAGAGTAGGGTTAGCTTTTATTGTAGTAAAATTTCAGTTCATCGTTACCACTGTTTTTTTTTTTTTTATTTGCAATGTATTTATCGATTAGACTTATATAGGTTTCACCTGGCACCCATTTTTCCTCGATCCTCTATTTAATGCATTTTTCAAAAACACACAGGGTAGCATTTACAAAATATCTGTAAAGTTTATTTGTGCAGACGGCACATGTAAATTTTACCTGGCTTTATGCAAACTTATGTTATGTAGTTTGCCTAACACTGGTAAAATTGACTCCACTGTCTGCGCAGGCAAATTGGACATACAGTATATTTAGTAAATATACCCCTGTGTCTGTTAACGCTCTTATATAATTTGCATATTTCCTTCTGTTTTAAGAAGGCAAATTTCACCAAGCATTGCTTATTAGTAGGAGAGCTTTTCGATCTCTTTTATCCCACTATACATTCCTAGTGGTTTGGGTCACCCCGAGCTGCTTGGTTACTCTGTTGTACTGGTCCAAGCCCTATCCCCATACAACCATATAAATCCCTGCCATGTACTTATGTGGGCCAAAAAGTCCAAAACAGGCTGTCCATGGCTTTCATGAAGACGTTCTCTGTCTATAAAGGTTATCATGGTAAGTAGACAAGGACTTTTGAATATAGTTCCACTTTAATAATTCCAAACTTCACTGATACCATTTGATCTCTTCAACCCTGGAGTGAACTCACGCCAACAGGCTTATCCAGGTGGGAGGACAGAGGAAATGGGACCACTCTCTCTTCAGTGGACCCCCGACTTGCTGTCAGTCTCAATATAAAATGTATTCTAACACCACCTCCTTAACTCTGTAGAAGTATCCACTATCCTCTGGCTATTCCCCTGCAAACAGCACTAGTATGTGACCATCTCCACATACTCCAACACCAATTCTTTCACAAACATTAGCAGCTAAACATCACTTTCTAGCTGCTGGTTAGCAAACTGCATACTGAAAACCCCTGGATGGGCCCCATACTCACCACATCCAAAGGAAATGTTATCTGTGAAATTTGGCAAAGCCAAATGATTAGCTATACCATATACACACTACCATAACACATCCCATATGTAGGGTATAATCAAAGACTAGGGCGCTGAAATATCAATAGCTGTCCATTGCCAAGGGCAAATGAAAAAGTAGCATTTATATAATGTTCTTGCAAATGCAAACTTACCGATTATAGCAGGTCTAAACATACAATAAATCTGCCTACGCGGCAATATACATAATATTAGCCACCCTTTTTTGTATATATGATAACAGGTACAAATCTTACCAATATTTAGTTAGAAAATGTGAGACGTTCTCCCAGTGTGTCATACAAGCTGGAAATCAACTTTTATCAATTTACTTCTTCAATGAACATGCATGTAAAAGACTAAAGGCTCACACAGATGTCCAAACAATCTGCCCATCTAGCTTCTAAACTTGGTCTGTTGGAAGATAGTCAGGTGTGTGTATGGCTGGCAAACAACAAGATGACCAACCGATAACAGTTTTTTTTTTTACCAGATCAAACTGGTGGATCAACCTGCCCAACTATTCAGCAGGTTGTCCACATGTGTAAACATTTTTTTAACAACTTTGTTGTTTTTGAATGTGGACATGCTGTGCAGTTTGTTGTTTAGCTTGCGCACATTATACTTAAATGAGTTGGTTGTTTAGTTGGTTGGGGCGTGTGTACGTACTTGTCGTGTAGACAACTTGTTGTTTGGCTGGTCATGTTGTGCAATTGGTTGTGCATTATGTTTGGACGTGTGTAGGAGCCTTAAGACCAGAACAAAGATCCTCATAATAGTTACATAGTGGGTTAAAAAAGACATCCGCTTATTGGGCCTGATTCACAAAGCGGTGCTAACAGTTAGCACGCTGGTGAAAAGCCCTTTATCATGCCTAAACTCAGTTTAGACATGATAAGTTTAGGTGTGATAAGTTTAGGTGTGATAAGTTTAGGCATGATAAGTTTAGGTGTGATAAGTTTAGGCGTGATAAGTTTAAGCACCAACTGGGTTAGCACCGCAGTGCACAGCTGATCAAAAGTTTTGCGCTAGCAAAGTCTGGTGCACTTTGCATAGAGTTTAATGGCGCTGCTTTGCGTGCGGGACTTTGCGCGCGATCTAAACTTATCTAAACTTAGCATGTCTAAACTTATCATGCCTAAACTTATCACGCCTAAACTTATCACACCTAAACTGGCTTTTCACCAGTGTGGTGCAATGGTTATCACGCCTAAAGTCTTTTAGGCGTGCTAACTGGGTTAGCACCGCTTTGTGAATCAGGCCCATTGAGTTTAACCAGAAAGTATGGTACAACACTAGCCTGCCCCCTACATATCCCACTTTGAAAAACAGCTTGCTTTTATTTTTTTCTCTGGGTTTTTTATTAAATGCTTTTTTGGAAGTTGCTAAGGGAGACTAATGTACCCATATATGTATTCCGGCTGGGTGGGCGGTCCCCTCATTTTTCAAGCAGGCTTTCAGGTTCCACGTTATGTCACACCCGTGGAATGTCACAACATTTACAGCAGTAGTTACCCATCTCCCCTAGCACGAGATAGGTATGAACCATGTGTCCAAAGCAGTGGAAATCAACCTACAGCCTCCAGCACAACTACCTATAATGTAGCCGCCGGGAGATTTTGGTGCAGGGGAAAGCCGATAAACATCTTACCCTGCTTCTGCACAACTTCCGGCAGCGTTAATTACTATTCCCCCTCCAGGCCAAAATGAATAGTGGGGGAAAGATGGAATTCGACTTCCAGCTATTGTTGGCGGCTGATTTACAATGTTCTTGTAGTGATTTGTGCTCCGTCTTCTGACTGTGCGCAAGTCACTGAGCGTGGTATAGACGTAATTCTTATTATGGTTTATGATGGTGCCGGCTGCACCTAAATCTCCTGCACTGTTTTTACAGTGCTCGTTCAGCACTAGTCTTCAGAGAAAGCAATAGTAAAAAGTAGTACATTTCTTTAAGGGAACACTTCAGAGTACAGTCGGGAACCAAGCAGATTTGTTTTACATCTTGCTACCCCAAGGCTTAACTCTCAAGGCCTTCTTGATAGGAGTTTGTTTTCTGACTCTACTTTCTTTGAGGACAGAAACAACCTGTGAAATGAGGATGTATTTTGGGCCAGATTTTATTATTATTATTATTATTATTGATTTATAAAGCGCCAGCACATTCCGTGGCATTGTACAAAGTAAGAAATGAAAGTGGGGTACATAATAATACAGACAAATAGAATACACCAATATACAAAATACATAATTGGTGACGAAATATAGAATCAATGCAAAATACAGAATTGGTAACGACAGTGACAAAAGTAACATGATGAGTAAAATGTATAATAAATTCCAAGACACAAAAGGGGGAGAGAGGCCTGCGCTTGAGAGCTTACAATCTAAAGTATAAGGGGGGAAACAAGAGGTGGGGTAATATACAATAAACATGTTGCAAGGTAGAGATAAAGTAGCAGGCACCGTGGACTTCCACGTCAGGGCTGGTTCAGACGGACGTTTGGAGGCGTCGCATTCATTGGCGTCGCGGTGGCAATGCATTCGGGGTTTCAGCAGCGTTGGCGTTGCGTTCGGATGCGGTCACGTTTTTTCTTCCCCTAGGGGGACATTACCCGTCGCGGTTAACTGCCCCTGGAAGGTACATGTAGCTTCCAGGGGCTCCTTGAACGCCAGGGATAATTGGTACCCGAACGCCGCGTTCGTGTAAACGTGCGTGAAAGCTTGGTACAAACGCTCCCATTCACTTGAATGGGAGCATTTAACGCCAAGCCCCGAACGCTGGCTGTAAACGCTCTGCAAGCATCCGAACCAGCCCTAAGGGAGGGTTTACCTTCTGGTACTAAGGGATAGGGTATCACCTTTTGCGTGCTCAGGATAGTGAAATAGACACATCACGATTTCAATAGTACAGAGAATGAAAATATCTGGCACCGCTCCAAGGTCTTCACTATGTCAGTTTAATGTTTATCACATATACACAGGACTCCATCAATCCATATAATATACAGAAGCAATTTCTGACATACCCTATGTAAGTCCTTGCTGTGGGGCAATGTGGGAGCAGCAGCGGCTTGCCTGACGACCGTTTCGCTCAACAAGCTTCCTCTGAGGCTCTGTGCGCAGTGGTGGCCCCGTTCTCGGGTAATGTATAATCACGGGCTACCGCTCTGTGTTCCGGACACGTGACGCCGCTACGCGTCACATCCTGCTCGTAATAGCCGTGCGCATGCGTACTATTGGAGGCATTTCACGCATACTTCCGAGCCAGAAGTGTATGCGTTCCACGCTGGGTTTCCTTGATCCAAACACTTTGGACCATAGAAAACCTCCACTAGATGGTGCTAAAAATATGGAAGAGAGGCCCTGCAAAGCGTATCTGCCTTAAACTACATGTTTACATTAAAAATTCACTTTAATTCATAATTTAAAATTTAACATGCTTAACCTATTTTGGTTCCTGGACGTAGTTTCTACGTCCAGGAACCATGCGCGCCGCCGCGCGCCCCCGCGTGCACGCGCACTCCCGGCCTCGGATTCGGTAGCCAAGGCATCAATGTATCGGGCTATGGAGCCCGATCATTGATTCCTCTCCCCCGCTGAAAAAGCGACAGCTTCTCTCGGAAGCTGAGCTTTTTCTGGCCGTCTCCTTCCCGATGCGTCACTCTAAACGCGTGCTACGCTTAGAGTGACGTCATGTAAACAAACTCATGGCCGCCATCTTGTGGCCAAAAAGTAATACTACACCTGAAAAACAAAAACAAAAAGAATTAACATTTACATTATAAATCTATTGTTTACCTCCCACCCTCCCAAAAGTACCCAAATAAAATGTTTAGTATAAAAAAAAAAACCATTACAATAAAAAAAAAACCATGTAAATATTTGCCTAAGGGTCTAAACTTTTTAAATATCAATGTAAAGATGAAATATTTCTATATTTTTTTTATTTTAAACTTGTAAATAGTGATAGATGCAAAATGGAAAAAATGCACCTTTATTTCCAAATAAAATAAATATATTGTCGCCATACATTGTGATAGGGACATAATTTTAATGGTGTAATAACCGGGACATATGGACAAATACAATACACGAGTTTTAATTATGGAGGCATGTATTATTTTAAAACTATAATGGCTGAAAACTGAGAAATAATGAATTTTTCCATTTTTTTCTTATTCTTCCTGTTAAAATGCATTTACAGTAAAGTGGCTCTTAGCAAAATGTACCCCCCAAAGAAAGCCTAATTGGTGGTGGAAAAAACAAGATATAGATCAGTGCATTGTGATAAGTAGTGATAAAGTTATAGGCTAATGAATGGGAGGTGAACATTTCTCACGTGAAAACGACGGAACCTGAATGGGTTAAAAAACACACTATTAAAAGAAATATGAAAACTGCATAAAGTTCTTGTACAATAATAATTCTAATCTACTAGCTCAAACTAGTTATTTGCTTACTATTTTATTTTATTTAGTTCCAAATAAGGGTACTGTGTGGTGCTAAATAATTGGTTTTAACCTTATTTTTACATAAATCTGTATTTATTATTTGATTACACCTTCTCTAGATATTTTTTGCACCATAGTACACTTTTTCTCTCACATTACCCCATCAAATTATGCAGTATTCTAATGTAAAAACAATACCAAACCATTCCAGAATACATCAACTACCTCACAGGTTAATTTTCTAAGGGTCTAAGAAGCATGCCATATCCAGATGGTATACAATAAACATACAGTACCTAGAGGCAGTGTGTTTTAGGATTTCTAGTAGGAGTGCAACTTGGCCTTATGTCACGGTCAATTACCTAGGCAGGCAAAGCGGCTGGCACAAACGGGTGTCCGTGAGCATCCAAGAGCATGTCGTCAGTCCCTCAGTAAGGGGGGATTGGCGGCATGTGTTTTCGTGGACGGCATGTGTGCGCGCTTAAGCCTCTGCACCGGAAGGTGTAGTGGTGGGCGCATTTGCGCGCATGCACGCTGACGGATGTACGCGTGTGCATGTCTTCCGCTTAGTAGAATACTGGTAGACAGCGCACCTGTAGTCAACCGATGGATGTGCCCGGGTCAGGAAATCAGGCAGCACTCCTGGCTTCAACTTCAATAGAGGACGTGAAGACCGGCACCATCAAATAGTATATATGCTCTTTATTATAAAAGACACATTGACATAGAAAAGCAACGTTTCGGAAAATACCCCCTCCTTTCTCAAGCCAGTGTCAATGCCACTGACATTGGCTTGAGAAAGGAGGGGGTCCCCTCCGAAATGTTGTTTTTCTATGTCAATGTGTCTTTTATTATAAACAGCATATATACTATTTGATGGTGCTGGTCTTCACGGCCTCTATTCTGCTTAAAAGTATGCATGCCCATGCGCATGTGTATGTCATGATACATGACGCCAATCTCAAACGCCTTATATAAGCATGCAGAGTACATGGCTCCGGAGCTGTAGTATTGCAGCTATTTCCTGGACGTATCTCCCGTGACCTGACTCTTATCTGCCTGTTCCTACTTCTGATGCTTACTCTGGCCCATCTGACTACCCGCTCTGGTTTTGACCCGTGCTCCGTACAACTACCTGCTCTGTTGTCGACCAATGCTTGTCTGAGAACCTGCTCTGTTGCCGTCCTTTGCCTGTCCGAGAACCTGCTCTGTTGCCAACCCCCTGCTTGTATGAGGATCTGCTCCATTGCTCACTTCTGGCTTGTTTACAGAACTGCCTGGTTGTCAGGTCATTGCAGTACCAGTAGACAATGTAGATGGTGAAAAGTCACCCTGGAACCAAAAACACAGAGACCCCAGGAGCCCAAATGGTGCAGTACGTCACAAATGAAAAAAATAAGAACAGAGGGTACTCACAAAGGGAGGTTGCAAAGGGGCAACCAACCACTGCAGGCAGGTGGAGATCAACAAACCCGACTTCACTCAGGGATTCAGGCTAGCCGGAGATGGTTGCACTTTTTGAGAAAAAGGCCCTAGGGGCCTGAAAAAATAGGATCCAATGGTATCCCCTACCCTGTAAAAGCCACCAGTTCAAAAGCCTAGATTAAGAAAGACAGGCACATAGCGGGTAATCCTCCAGCACTAGTACACCCTGTGTCAATCACACACACTGTGCAGGGAAAATTGTCACCACAAGCAGGTTGGGGGGTCACGCTTCCCCCCTCCAGTTCCCTGCTCACCAGATGGCTGCTTATAATCAGGCACATCAAAATTCTCTATTGTCATGGCTAGGATAAAACATAAAACATCCGCCTCTCATGGCATAAAATCTTCTTTTAATATGGCTCAAGCCCCATAAAACATATAAATGCATGCCACATATAAAAAGTTCAAAGCGTGTCTCACATAAACATCAAAGACGCCTTCCAGGTCTCCCTGCTGTAGCGCTGGTAACCTTCGTCCTGTATAGTGTTTGCAAAGCGTGCGTGTCCAAAGGCTCTGCCCAATGTGTTTTGTCACTTAGGGGGAATGACTCATCAGAGGCCTCTGATGAGTCATTCCCCCTAAGTGACAAAACACATTGGGCAGAGCCTTTGGACATGCACGCTTTGCAAACACTATACAGGACGAAGGTTACCAGCGCTACAGCAGGGAGACCTGGAAGGCGTCTTTGATGTTTATGTGAGACACGCTTTGAACTTTTTATATGTGGCATGCATTTATATGTTTTATGGGGCTTGAGCCATATTAAAAGAAGATTTTATGCCATGAGAGGCGGATGTTTTATGTTTTATCCTAGCCATGACAATAGAGAATTTTGATGTGCCTGATTATAAGCAGCCATCTGGTGAGCAGGGAACTGAAGGGGGGGAGCGTGACCCCCAACCTGCATGTGGTGACAATTTCCCCTGCACAGTGTGTGTGATTGACACAGGGTGTACTAGTGCTGGAGGATTATCCGCTATGTGCCTGTCTTTCTCAATCTAGGCTTTTGAACTGGTGGCTTTTACTGGAAGTAATACCAGACGTGCTGCTGTTACCACTACAACTGTTTGAGGAGAACTAACTGGTCCTGCTCTTTGGTAGTCAGCTGCATGCTGGACGTTTTAACATTAGGGGTGGTGAGCGCTGTATCACTTTTAGAACCGGGAGGGGGGTATACAATGCACAACAGGATAAAAAGGCACCCAGAGAATGATAAAATGAATTGATGAAAAACAATAAAATAAATACATTTTGAGTGGCTTACCTCAATGGTCCCTGCCCACTTCCTCAGGCCAAATCAAGTGCCTCACTGTGTTAAGAGCCAAAGTTTGAGCACCTAAAACTTTGGCGCTCAAACTTTGGCTCTTAACACAGTGAGGCACTTGATTTGGCCTGAAGAAGTGGGCAGGGACCTACGAAACGCATTGCCAGTGCTATTAAAGTTCATTTTATATGAATTTATCTCCATTGAGGTAAACCACTTTAAACTTTATTTATTTTATTGTTTTTAATTCATTTTATCATTCTCTGGGCGCCTTTTTATCCTGTTGTGCGTTGCAGTACCAGGCCCGTCCTGTGGGAGCTCTCCAGTAACTATTCGGTCACGCCATCCATGGTCACGCCATTGGTCCTGCGAGCACTCCTGCCCCTTGTTCACTGGAGATCCCTGTTCCCAGTCCAGGGACTCTAGTTGATAAGCCGCAAGAGTTGCTGGCCTCAGCTTATCGGTATCCATCAACCCAGGTACGTCACACCTTAGGACAAAAGTGAGACTGTGTCAGAAGAAGTCAGCCAAGTTTCAGTGACCCCAACGAATGTGAATCTTTTGGAATTTACATGATCATGGATGAAAGACATTTTGTTGCAGACTGAACAGACATTCCAGAGGGCAGCCGAGATAGGAGGGGGAGTAGGGGGAAGAGGTAGAATATTAATAAGGTTATAGCAATTGGGACGTGAATGCAATTTGATGCCAACAGTGTGATTACCAGGGGGAGGTAAGGTTCCAGGGTTAGGGGGAATATCCCCTGCAGCAAGGAGGAGGAGTAGGCAAGGAGAGGGAAGAAGAGAGTGAGGTATAGACTTATATTTAGCCAAAGCATGAAAAGTAAAATAAGGTTGTAAAAATAAGAAAAACACATGAGAAGCAAGCTGTGGAGTGGGTAAGAGAAGAGGTGAAATGTACAGCATATTGCTGAAAGCAGGATGATGTAGTATGTGTAGAGATTTGAGGATGGCTGGGGAAAGCAGGCAGGGAGTAAACACCAGATAAAACATTTTTACCACTAACCGGACAAGCAGTCTTGTGTCAGTTCCCTCTGTTCCCTTCTGGTTTAATTCTGGTCTAATTCTGGTCTTTGTATTTTCATTGCACTTAGAGTTACAGAGGCACTTTGGGCTTGATTCACAAAGCGGTGCAAAGTGTTAGCACGCTGGTGAAAAGCCCTTTATCACGCCTAAACTCAGTTTAGGCATGATAAGTTTAGGTGTGATAAGTTTAGGTGTGATAAGTTTAGGCATGCTAAGTTTAGGTGTGATAAGTTTAGGCATGATAAGTTTAAGCACCAACTGCGTTAGCACCGCAATGCACAGCTGATCAAAAGTTTTGCGCTAGCAAAGTCTGGTGCACTTCGCATAGAGTTTAATGGCGCTGCTTTGCGTGCGGGACTTTGCACGCTATCTACACTTATCTAAACTTAGCATGCCTAAACTTATCACACCTAAAGTTATCACACCTAAACTTATCACGCCTAAACTGGCTTTTCACCAGCATGGTGCAATGGTTATCACGCCTAAAGTCTCTAACTGGGTTAGCACCGCTTTGTGAATCGAGCCCTTTGAGTTCAGAAGCTCAAAACTGACCAGTGGTCAAAATTGACCTCATATCCTAGCTATATGCAAACAGGCTGCTAGCATCTTAATTAGCAGACTGAATGCAAGTGAGATGGTGGAATGGGAGTCCCAGCCTTGTAGGTAGGATTTAAAGGAGACTCAGCTTGCTGGGAAATCTGTAACTCACAGATCAAACACATACAGCATACTACACAGGATAAACAAGCAATCTCTAGCAGCTGGTTAGACAATAAACTATATGCCAGATCAATTCATAGTTGTTGAATACATTGAAGAGTCTTCCATTTGTGAGCACTAAGCAAAAGTAAAATAGCATGCATATTTGATGTTGAGAATGAGCCATACATGGTTTAATATTTATATTAACAACAATATGGTTTCATTTTTATTTTTTTTGGGTTAGAAATATATACAACAGACTTTTATTTTATATTTTTTTACTGTTCATAACTGTGTAGTGCAACTGCAAACTAATACAATATTAAATGAACACAAGAGACAACCCAAATAAACAAAAACAGTGAACACCTAAGAATACACCAAGCTGAAAATAATTGACTACCTGGATGATCAAACAGCTCTAAAATTGTCCAGGGGCCTTGTAAAGCCTCACTGTATCTCTTTGATCTTATGATCTTATCAGCAACACTCTTCACTACTTGAGTCATCAAACGAGGATGGGCACCAGTCTTCCGCATCTGGTATCAGGAGTCTGAGACTTGAATAATATTGTCACTGAATTATTAGGATTCCATTGCTTTTGGCAAGACTGCTGTTATAAACATTCTTTTTGAGGGTAAAAACTGTGTGTGGCTCTCCAATGCAGTGCTCAAAGAATTTCAAACTATGTTCGATAGTAAGTATAGTAATATATTATTTTTAATACTATTCATGATTTCTTTGGGAGGGACTTATACCAAAACCAATGGATGCTTATTGTTGGGATATTTGTATACGGTATGGTGCTAGTTACATTGCTTGTGAGAATTAATTTAACCCCTTCAGTACTAGCGGTCTCTGGCTGCTTAAGGACCAGAGACCGCTGGCACCAAAAACTGCCGCATACGGACGAATCGCTGCACTGAATTGTCACTACTGCCATACACCCGATGAGTGGGGAGAAAAAAGCTATCAGCCATCACTCAACTGAATCAATCTACCCAGTAGATCACTGCCCGGGTGGGCGTTGGGGTTTGGGGGCTGCTGCACACACACCGGATTATCGGCAGTGTATGGGCCTTAAAGTGAACCTAAAGCCAAGTAAAAAAAATTAGATTAACTCACCTGGGGCTTCCCTCAGCCCCCTGCAGCCGATTGGTGCCCTCACAGCCCCGCTCCGATGGTCCAGGACCCGCCGGCGAACACTTCCGGTTTGGCCGTCACCGGCCGACAAGCATGGGAACGCGAGTGATTGTTCTCGTTCCCAGCCTGTATATCGCCCCCTATGCTGCTATTGCAGCCAGGAGGTCGACGGCCAAACCGGAAGTTTTTACTTGGCTTTAGGTTCACTTTAAGTATCTTGGGGTAGCCTGGTAGGTGCACTAAAGTGTGTTAACCAGAATACTGTGTGTAAAGTCTACTGCACAATGAAATTCTGCTTAACACAGTTTAGTGCATATTCTGTCATGTGTCGTCTTATATGTATGACACATGCACTTTTTGTAACTTAATTTAGCCCCTTCAGTACTAGCAGTCTCTGGCTGCTTAAAGGGAACCTTAACTGAACGGGGGGGGTAAAGAGTTTTACTTACGTGGGGCTATTACCAGCCCCCTGCAGCAGTCCTGTGCCCTCGGCGCCGCTCTGGAATCCTCTGGTCCCCCGCTGTCACTTAGTTTCGTTTTTGACGACTCACCAGTCGCCGGCCGCCATGCGTATTATTGGACGCATTCACCAATGCAATTAGCGCTATTGCTGACTGCAACGTGTACAAAAATACGCGTTGCCACATATCTACGCATGCGGAATGCGGCAACGCGTATTTTTGTACGCGTTGAGGTCCGTCCAATAATACGCATGGCGGCCGGCGACTGGTGAGTCGTCAAAAACGAAACTAAGTGACAGCGGTAATAGCCCCAGGTAAGTGAAACTCTTTACCCCCCGTTCAGTTAAGGTTCCCTTTAAGGACATGAAATCTACGATCTAACAGGAATAAAAGCCCCCAAACAGGGCGTAGATTTCAATCACCACTGCCCGGAAGCGGTTAATATTGGTTTGCTTATTTTTTGCTTATTTTTTGCCATAAGTTTTACATTTTTGGTATTTGTGAAGATTTACATGTAATGTATTGCATTCTGCTCTACTCATTGTGTGGTAATACTTTGCACATACAATTCTGCTTAAAGGGCAACTGAAGTGAGAGATATGTGGAGGCTGCCATATTTATTTCCTTTTAAGCATTACCAGTTGCCTGGCTATCCTGCTGATCCTCTGCCTCTAATACTTTTAGCCATAGACCCTGAACAAGCATGCAGCAGATCAGTTGTTTCTGACATTATTATCAGATCTGACAAGATTAGCTGCATGCTTGTTTCTGGTGTGATTCAGACACTATTATAGCCAAATAGATCAGCAGGACAGCCAGGCAACTGGTATTGTTTAAAATGAGATAAATATGGCAGCCACTGTATCACTCTCACTTTAGTTCCCCTTTAATACAGTTTAGTGCATATACTCTCATGTGTGGTCTGATATGCTTGACACATACACTTTTTGTTGCTAAACCACCAATTTAAGATTTTATGGTAGGTTGTTGATCTTTCTACAATTTCTCTTTGTTTCTGAATGGGCACAACTAGTCTCCCCCATACTAGTGATCTCCATGATCCAGAACCAGAAGTTTGAGCTGCTGTTCTCTACAAAGTAAACACATTTTGTCAAAGATTAGGACAACAGGCTATTTTATAATGGAAAAAAAAATTAAGATCCTCTTAAACGCTAATTGAATCTTGTAAACATGTTTTACATCATTATTATGTTAAGCAATTTATGAACACATTTGTTCCCTATGTCATTTGGAATTAATTATATGCATAGCTGCCTGGCTTAATCTTTTACAAAAATGTGATAACGATTCTTTAAAGTATTAGTTGCTTGTTAATGAACATGTATTGTTTTGAATGGCTTACTCGAATTGGATATTTATGAAATGAGAAGAAAAGTGGGAATTTGATCTACGTTTCACAAAGAACAGCAGCTTAAAGACAGCAGAGGGAGCTTTAGTAATAGCATATAGACTTTTAGAGCTTCTGCAGAATTACAATATTGTAAAATGTAGAACTTGGTGTATAGCCACGACCCAAACAGAAACATTTTATTTTGGTGCAGACACGGTCGGTGTGAGTACAATCCATTCTGGTCCTAGGCCTCCAAATGGAAATCATTAATCATCCGTCCTTTCAACTTCAAAAACCTTCAGAGCAAACCCCAGAGTTCAGATTGCTGACGGCTGTTAAATCAAGTGAAATAAGCCAAGAAGTGTTCACAACTTGTAATGCATTTACTACTTGTTTTATAAGAAATAATAATAACAGTGGTGAAACTGCAAGACTCTTAGTCCCGGACATAAATCCATACTAGTACCTTCTTATCTCCACTACGATGTCAGAATAACAAGGCTACATGAGAACAAAGGAGTCTGCAATGGGAATGGTCTGTCTGGCACATCTGTCTGATACTGACCATACAGAACTTGATTCTTACTAGTAGTGTTATGTTCCTGAGCATCAGTAGTGCAAGAGAAATACACCTAAATGTGTAATAATGAATGCTTGGATGTGAGCAATAGTGATGAGTGAAAATGCCAATATTCTTTTTGCATTAAAGGGATCCAAGTTGCTTTTTTTCCCTGCAGTTTGTCCTGGTTTCTAATAGCTGTAGACACTGCCATTCCCCTCTCCCATTCTCCCTGCACTTATTAAGGGGAAGGTGTGAAGGTAATCAAGTGTGTGTTTTGTTTGCTCATTGCTACTGCCAATTACAGAAGTCCTTATCTGCTAATTACAGCAGTCCTTTTCTTTGGACCAAAGCAGTACAAAAGTAGGACAATAAAAGCCTCTAATAATCATTTAAAGGTAAAAAGAAGAGGAAGAATTGGATTTTTTTTAGCAATGAGCCACACTGTTAGCATACATTTTTAATGTGCTATTGAGATGCACTGTGGGCTAAAAATGCTGCTCGATTCACTTTAATTTTTGCAAAAAGAGTGAAAAAAAATTTTTTTTGTAAATATGGAGAAAATGAGTACACGGATTCCACAAATGTATTCTCAAGAAAGCAGCACAATTGTGAAAATATCTTCTCAGATAGTCACACATCTTTACTAATATGTAGCTTAGGGCTGATCCACACTGAATATGTTTGCACTGTGTTTGCATTTTTTAAAGCGCTACATGCAACAATTCTGCAGCAATTTTCATTCACTTGAATGAGAATCCAAAATGCAGTTGCTGCAAAACTGCTGAAAAAGCGCAGTGAATTTGCCATGATTTTAAGTATGGAACCCACAAGGGTGATTTTTTGAGCATTTAGGGAGCACTTGAAAACGCTAGAGTTTTGTAAAAACGCTCAGCTAATGTTAATGGATGGGGCAACTTCCACTGGGGCGATTGCGATTCCAAAAATCGCAAGCGCAGGACATGTAGCATTTTGAGAGCCTTAGCGCTTCAATGTTAAGTATGTAATTGCTGTGCAATCACTGTGAAAACGCTATGGCGAGCGTTTTGGTAGCGTTTTCAAAATACAGAAAGTACCCAGAAGGCTTACTGCTTCCCAGAATGCTATAAGATAAGGTTTCTGTTTCCTGTTGATGTCTAGTGACTGAACCGAAGTGTGACAGAGCTGCAGGCTGTGTGGATAGAGCATTCCTCAGGAAAATGCCAAAGAAAAAGTGGTTCACAACGGAGGATGTCATCTCCAAAGTGCAGCCACATGATGTCCTGTACAACAAAAGCAACAGAGACCACAAAGTTAACCAGCTAGCCAACGAAATATGGGCCAAAATTACTAAAGAACTGTATGAGGAGCCTGGTTTCACATGGAATATGCTGTCACCCAAGCTTCAGGATACTAAAAGTGAGTACATTTTGTCTGACCAAATGATTTAAAGTCTCTCTCTCTCTCTCTCTCTCTCTATATATATATATATATATACACAATCGATTGATGATGTTACATTGTATAACATACACACACACACACACACACACACACACACACACACACACACACACACACACACACACACACACACACACACACACATATATAGCTTAAAGGATACCCAAACTGACATGTGACATGATGAGATAGACCTGTGTATGTACAGTGCCTAGCACACAAATAACTATGCTGTGTTCTTTTTTCTCTTTCCCTGTCTGAAAGAGTTAAATATCAGGTATGTAAGACTTAGTCCTGCCTCAGACAGGAAGTGACTACAGTGTGACCCTCAATGATAAGTTCCCCTTTTTATCTCTTCCTTGCTCTCAGAAGCTACTTTCTTCTAGGAAAGTGTTTTATAGTTGGAATTTCTTATCAGTGAGGGTCACACTGTACACACTGTAGTCACTTCCCGTCTGAGTCAGGACTAAGTCAGCCACTTACATACCTGATATTTAATGCTTTCAGACAGAGAAAGAGAAAAAAGGATCTTATTAGTGTGCTAGGCACTGTACATACACAGGTCTATCTCATCATGTCACATGTCACTTCAGGTATCCTTTAAATCCTGTATTTAAAAGACTGTACCATCATCAATCGATTGTGTTTGTCACATAGATGTACGCATGGATGCACCTGCCGTAATAATGAATAAATAATAAGATGAACATAATGTACTGCAATTTTTTTTTGTAACACAAAGAAATTAATGATAAGCAACCTGCTATGTGGTGATAATGATTGTCAGTATGTACATTATGAAACTGCTATCTGAGAACTCTGTGGTGAAATTAAATATGCAGTTAATTCCTCACGAAGTGTGGTGGCAGATATAGTGCCTCTTCTTGTGGATGCTGTGAGAGGTTCTACAATTGTCACAGCATTTGCAGTGTCCATCATCATGCTAATGTGTAATATACACCACTTATTAAAAAAAAACGCGACCGCATCCGAACGCAACGCGAACGCTGCTGAAAGCCCAAACGCATTGCCGCCGCGACGCCAACGAACGTGACGCCTCCAAACGTCCGTCTGAACCAGCCCTTAGTCTAGTTCCATATAGGAGAAAAATGCCAGAAGATAGAATTTTAGATCTAAGACAGGCTATCATAGATCTTGTAAAAAAAAATCCATTAAAAATACACTATGCACTTCTGTGAAACAATCACACAGCTCTTCTTCATCTTCAACACCCTGACCATCACCTCCAGTGCAAATTCCACCATATCACAAACAAGCACCTTATGGCAAGTTCAACTACCATCACAGCTATTATCAACATGAAAATAAGTATGGTTACCCAAATTATCCTATTAGGCCACCATCCAACATGGGCTATTACCCCCCTTACCAAGAGCCATCTACTGATAATCCACAAAGCCAAGAGGCTGTGTTATCTACAGATTTCCCACAAACCAGGCCTCAACAACCAAGTGATAATCCTGCCTCCAAACAAACCTCATTTATGGAAATGATAAGACGAGACGAATATTAGTTCTCTGTGCAGACTTCAACACAATGGGGGTGGAAACTGTCATGCTTGAAGTATGTGGGATGGTCTGCTGGTTTGTGGTGCATAGAGGTTTGTAGGTTGTCCCCCGATGTATATGGTGGTGTCAAAAAAGTTATTCTCTGTGTGAGAGTAGCTTAGTTTCAGTTTGATCGTGGTATGAAAGGAAGGCATTAAAGTTCCTGAGAAATCTGAAGAGATACTCAAGTCAAGTTTGAAGAGATGCTTTCTGTAGCGTGTGTCTTTCTTGATCTCCAGAGCAAAGCTAATCTACTGCCACATACACTGCCCTTATTTATAGACCTGGCTGGATGATAAGGCAAGGTGATGGGGCTAGTGTACGTAAGTGGCAACAGGACATTCAAATACATCCTTTTTAAATAAGCCTGCATGGGGGATGAAAATGTTAATACATTCCGAGTGGATGTGGCAATGCATTCAACTAATCACAGATTACAAAAGAAGAATGGCACACATTGTACACTGGCCAATACCAACACCAGACTAGCAGAAGAACTTAACAACTACTTTGCTTGGTTTGACAAAGACATTTATCAGCCTTCAGTCAACTTTGAGCTGGTTACAGATACAGACTTGGAGCCTTTAATCCTACACATACATGAGATGTAGCAGGCATCAGCATCAACATCTGGAAAGCAGCAGTTCCTGATGGTGTTTAAGGATGTGTGCTCCAGGCCTGTGCTGAACAACTAGCAAAAGTATTTACACAAATATTCAACCTCTCTTTTTCTTTAGGTGTAGTCCTCTCATGTTTGAGATCCACAACCATTGTGCCAGTTCCACAAAAACCTAGGACAACCGGCGAGTTGCTCTCACCCCCTTCCTTAACTACAGCTTGGCATTTAACACAATCATACCTAGCCAGAGGATTATCAAACTTTATGCACTAGGATTTGCACTCTCCATGCTGTATGTAACTGGTTAATGGACTTTCTTGCCCTCAAGCTAATGAAGACCAATAAGTCCCCCAGCTCTCCTCCCCCCTCATTCCTGCTTTAACAACACTGTTTAACCTTTCCATCTCAACTGGCACTTTCCCTTCTTCATTTAAACAAGCTAATAACACCACTAATCAAAAAACCCTCTTTAGACTCTACTGCCCTTTCTAATTACCGCCCAGTCTCTCTCCTTCCCTTTGCCTCCAAACTGCTGGAACGCCACATTTACTCAGAGTTGTCTAACTTTCTCTCTGCTAATTCCCTGTTGGACCCCTTCCAGTCTGGCTTCCGCCCTCAACACTCTACGGAAACCGTTCTCACTAAGGTTGCCAATGACCTCCTAGCTGCTAAAGCCAAAGGCAGATTTTCGGTACTAATACTCCTAGATCTGTCCTCTGCCTTCGACACTGTTGATCATACCCTACTTCTCCAGACCCTCTCAACACTGGGAATCAAGGGCCTAGCACACCCCTGGCTCAACTCTTACCTGTCTGGACATTCTTTCATGGTCTCCTATGCCAATACCAACTCCTCTTCACGCCCACTGTCTGTGGGAGTACCACAAGGGTCCGCCCTTGGACCCCTCCTCTTTTCCATTTACACCCATGGCCTGGGACAGATAATAAGCTCTTTTGGGTTTTAATATCACCTCTATGCTGATGACACCCAAATTTATTGTTCTGCCCCAGACCTCTCCACACTACTATCAAAAATCCCTGAATGTCTATCCGCTGTATCTACATTTATGTCATCCCGCTTCCTTAAACTCAATATGAGCAAAACGGAGATTGTGATATTTCCACCTTCACTCTCTGTTCCACCTCCCATTGTCACAATCAATGTAGATAACTTTCACAAATTACTGCGCCTTTAACACCCTGTAATAGAAATCAAAGATCGCACATAGTGCCCAGTATTGCCTAAGACAAATCACTCTAGACACCCCGTGCCGCACTCAAGGGGGTAGTGCCACCACCTTATAGGGAATATAGCTTGCTCTCCCCCTTTGTGGGTGCACTCACAAAAAGCACTTCTTGAGTCACTGCATATAACAACCACATCTCTGGCCAGCCAAGAAGTAGAGGTACACGTTGTCACAGCACTCACTTTATTAAAATCCTTGCTCGCAGGCTTACAGTTCATGTGCATCGGCACCAGCCGCGGACACTATCGAGCCACACGTCCCTGTCTTTCCTGCTTCCTGGTATGACGTCAGCGCGCCTCCGACTCCTCCCTACGCGTTTCGTTACACTACGTAACTCATTCAGGGGCTGGAGACTGCGTCCGGACGTCAGGCTAAAATAGCCACACTGCGCCTCCTCCGCTCTGGTTCCGCCCGCCGCACCGCCCTCTCTTGTTGCTAGGCATCATCCAGAGCGTGCTGGCTCGAGACTGTCCGCGGTGTAGCATATTTTACATTTTAGATAGCAATTAATAACAATACTCTTGCGAATATTATAAAATCATTATAAGATCTCTATAAAATCTGACCAATAATATAATTTCTACATATCATCCACTATACATAACATGATAGATAGGACCTTATCTCCTCTCGCCTTGCGTGACCCCGTAAGTTCATAAGTTCTAAAATTACAATTCTAATTCATATGCTTCTAACCACTATCTTCATACTATTAAAGTGACATCGTGCATTCCCCTTCCCCTTCCCCAATTAAAGTGACACCGTGCTAGTTCCTTATTGCAACATTACATAGGTTCACCTCTAACCTCTAAACTCATTCTATTCCCTTATGACCCTCAAAGTGACACCGTGCTTATCTGCTACACTGCTATTCCATTGCAAAGTGACAGTGCGCTCCCATCTCTAACCCATTAAAGTGACACTGCACCCCATTATCAGTGAATTCATTATCCCCTTATTACAGCAAGTTCATTAGTTCACATCTGAACTTAACTTCATTATGGGCCTCTAAAGGCCAAAATTGTGACACCGTGCTTTACCTCATTACTCTTAAGGTGACACGCACCTAATTATAAGGTTAGCAGTGCACACCATTACTTCAAAATAACCGTACCCTATATCCACCCAACTGATTACCCTTCCATTGCATACCCCTATAAGCCCCTTTTAAAGTGATACCATCCTTATGTCTCTACCACATCACTAATCTCATTTAGGATACCTCACCATTCCCCAGGGCATAAATATACCCACTACTCCTTAGACCTACTTAAGTGATCCCAAACCCACTAATTAGGATATATTGTAACAATTTTTAAAGTGACCTAAACCCTTTACCATTGTAACTCTCAATATATTGTGATTCCAACTACTCACTTTTAATTATTAACACTCAACATTAATTTTAACTCATCAAAAATATCTATATATACACCAACGTACCACACAATTTGTTACACTATCCCCCTACCCATCCCTTATCAACCATTTGCAATTTGTTACAATATCCCCCTACCCATCCATTATCAACCATTTGCAATAAAACAATTAATATCCAGTTCTATATTGAGTCCTCTTGGAGTAAGAGTGCCCAACCTGTGTATCCACTCAGTTTCTTTTTTACAAAGCTGCTGCAGTCTGTTCGACCCGCGCCAATGCGATGGTACGTGCTCCACTGCAACAACTTTGAGCGTTCCAGGATTTCTATCATGTACTTTTAAAAAATGAGATGACACGCTGTGCCACTCATATCCCTTTTTTATATTAAACATATGCTGATATATTCTTTTTTTCAGTGGTTGCGTGGTCCTGCCCACATACTGTAGGCCACACCCACATGACAGCACATAAACCACATAAGTTGTTGCACAAGTAATAAACTGCCTAATTTTAAAATCCTGCTGGAAAACATTGGACCGAATCAAGTCCACAGACACACTTAAAGTTTCTTTACATATACAGCACCCCCTACAGGTATGGTAACCAGGTCTCTGCCAAGGTATGTTCATCCTTAATGGCGGGTTCACACAACTTGGCACCAATACATCCCTCAGATTAGGTGCCCTTTTATAAATAAATTTAGGCTTGTTCGGTACAATGAGATTAATTTGAGCATCCTGCTGTAAAATTGGCCAATATTTACGAAAGATTTTTTCAACTTCCCTATATTGAGTGTTCAACGTGGATATAAAAGGAATCTCTGGAGGTCTTCTTACCCCCTTCTCATTCCCCCTAATTAACCTCTCCCTCTCCATCCCTGCAACCTCTTCCTCCAATTGACCCATCCTTCCGGGGGCTATATCCCTTCTCCACAAATCGTTGCGTCAACACAGACGCCTGATTGTGGTAATCGGTTCGTTTTGTACAATTTCTTTTAATCCTTTGGAGTTGGCCCCTAGGTACTGCTCTTATCCAGGAGGGGTGATGGCAACTCGTTGTTGGTATATAACCATTTCGATCGTTTTTTAAAAAAAAACATTGGGTGGAAAGTCGTCCATCTTCCTTGAAGATGGTCAGATCCAAAAAATCTACACTCGAGAAGCTAATGACTGCCTCTAATTTAATATTAGGGTACATGGAGTTGGCATATTCCAAAAACTGTGTCCTCTCCTGAACAGAACCCTTCCAAATAATAAACAAATCATCAATAAATCTCCGCCATTCCATCACCACTCCCTTTCCTTTCTGTATAGCTTTTTCCTCCCATTCTGACATATAGATGTTAGCTAGGGCCGGAGCAAAAGGAGCCCCCATCCCACATCCTTTGATTTGCGCATAGTATTCCCCACTGTGCCAGAAATAATTTCTGGACAGGGCGAAAGTTAACAGTTGCATTAAAAATTCAATCTGCCTTCCTGGCAAGCTGCCCTCCTGCCTCACGGCCTTCTCAACTGCTCGCACTCCCCCTTGATGATCTATATTGGTATACAACGATGCGACATCTGCTGTCACCAACAGTGCCGCATCATCCACCTTCATCCCCTCTATTACCTGGAGAGTGTGGGTTGTATCCCTGAGAACCCTTGGCAGCCTACCCACCAGGGGCTGTAGAAAAATGTCCAAGTATCTCCCAATTCTGTATGTTATAGAATCAATTCCATTAATAATGGGTCGTCCTGGAGGTAACTCAAATGACTTATGGACCTTAGATAGCTGGTATATGATAGGGGTCTTAGGATTTTTTGGCACAAGATGCTCAAACTCCTCATTTATTAACCCTTCATCCAATCCCCCTTTCAATATCCCAATAAGTTCCCTCTTAAAACTTAAAACCGGGTTACCATCCAGCTTTTTATAGGCAGTTACATCCCCCACAAGTCTATCTAATTCAGTAAAATATTGGTCATGATTCAAAACCAACACCCCCCCTCCCTTGTCAGCTGGTCTGATGATTAATTCTTTATCCTTGAGCAGCTTGCAAACCGCCCGATCGTGACTTTTGATCCGAGCGGTCTGCACCCGCTCCAAATCACCAATCACCAGATTTTTAAACACCTCAATGGTCTGTTTACTGGCGTTATTAACAGGATTAAAAACTGAATTATTCCTCATCTCTGTATGATGATACTCCCCACCCTGATTAGCCTTATTTGAAGGACCCTCTTCATCCAAATAGTATCGCTTCAAATTCAATCTGCGAACAAACTTATGCATGTCTATAAATGTATCAAATTTGTTTCAATTATTTTTAGGGGCATATTTTAAACCTTTATCAAGTAACTTAATTTCTGCTTTGTTCAACTCTTTCCCGCTTAGATTGTAAATACCTTCACCCTTACTTATTCCCTTCTTTTCTTGTATCGTCCTTCCTCCTCTGACTCCCCTTCTGGCTCTCTTTTCCGAGCAGCTTTTGGGGTGGGGTAAGGTTCTATGTACCACTCGTCTTGACGATAACGTGGTTTGTGAAAAAAAGGGGGGTTATCCTCATTTACATAAGGCTGTAGGGGTTCAAATCTGTTGTACACTGGAAGTTCCGGAGGGCCCCCATTCTCCACCGGGAATCTCCCCCCATTCTGATAACCACCCCCACCCCCTCCCCTCATTGATCTTGGTTGATAATTTGGTGGGTTGGGTGTATACAATCTCGGTTGATAATTTGGTGGATTGGGTGTGTATGGTCGTGCTGGATAATTACCAAATCCCCTCCCTCGCCCAAAACCACCCCTTCCCCTAGGAGGAATATGGGGTTGTGGCTGTGGCCTCGGTTGTACTGGGTTGGGTTTAACAGAATCCTGTCCCCCTGCCGCACCTCCTTTGGGTCTAGCTCCTATATCTCCTCCCTTTTGTTCATCCTGGGGTTTTGTATCATTAGTTACCTCCATTTTATCAGATGCTATATCACCATTTTTTATTTTCTGCCATTTATAAGCCTCATCATTTTTGTATGCCATTATATCCTTACTAAACTGCTTTTGTTTGTCCACCATAATATCCTTTTCACTATTATTTAGAACTTCCTGTAACTTCGAGGATCTACGTTGAAACTCCTCTGTATGTTTAAATGGTTCTAATTTCACCTTCAAAATATCAATTTCACCCCCCAATCTCTCCAGTCTCCTGGTTTTCCTTTTAATTGACAATTTCACCATCCCAATGCCCCTAAAAATAATTGAAACAAATTTGATACATTTATAGACGTGCATAAATTTGTTCGCAGATTGAATTTGAAGCGATACTATTTGGATAAAGAGGGTCCTTCAAATAAGGCTAATCAGGGTGGGGAGTATCATCATACAGACATGAGGAATAATTCAGTTTTTAATCCTGTTAATAACGCCAGTAAACAGACCATTGAGGTGTTTAAAAATCTGGTGATTGGTGATTTGGAGCGGGTGCTCGGTGCTTGGAGCGGTCTGCTCGGATCAAAAGTCACGATCGGGCGGTTTGCAAGCTGCTCAAGGATAAAGAATTAATTATCAGACCAGCTGAGAAGGGAGGGGGGTGGTGGTTTTAAATCATGACCAATATTTTACTGAATTAGATAGACTTGTGGGGGATGTAACTGCCTATAAAAAGCTGGATAGTAACCCGGTATTACGTTTTAGGAGGGAACTTATTGGGATATTGAAAGGGGGATTGGATGAAGGGTTAATAAAGTTTGAGCATCTTGTGCCAAAAAATCCTAAGACCCCTATCATATACCAGCTACCTAAGGTCCATAAGTCGATTGAGTCACCTCCAGGACGACCCATTATTAATGGAATTGATTCTATAACATATAGAATTGGGAGATACTTGGATATTTTTTACAGCCCCTGGTGGGTAGGCTGCCAAGGGTTCTCAGGGATACAACCCACACTCTCCAGGTAATAGAGGGGATGAAGGTGGATGATGCGGCACTGTTGGTGACAGCAGATGTCGCATCGTTGTATACCAATATAGATCATCAAGGGGGAGTGCGAGCAGTTGAGAAGGCCCTGAGGCAGGAGGGCAGCTTGCCAGGAAGGCAGATTGAATTTTTAATGCAACTTTTAACTTTTGCCCTGTCCAGAAATTATTTCTGGCACAGTGGGGAATACTATGCGCAAATCAAAGGATGTGGGATGGGGGCTCCTTTTGCTCCGGCCCTAGCTAACATCTATATGTCAGAATGGGAGGAAAAAGCTATACAGAAAGGAAAGGGAGGGGTGATGGAATGGCGGAGATTTATTGATGATTTGTTTATTATTTGGAAGGGTTCTGTTCAGGAGTGGACACAGTTTTTGGAATATGTCAACTCCATGTACCCTAATATTAAATTAGAGGCAGTCATTAGCTTCTCGAGTGTAGATTTTTTGAATCTGACCATCTTCATGGAAGATGGACGACTTTCCACCCGATGTTTTTAAAAAAAAAAAACGATCGAAATGGTTATATACCAACATCGAGTTGCCATCACCCCTCCTGGATAAGAGCAGTACCTAAAGGCCAACTCCAAAGGATTAAAAGAAATTGTACAAAACAAACCGATTACCGCAATCAGGCGTCTGTGTTGACGCAACGATTTGTGGAGAAGGGATATAGCCCCGGAAGGATGGATCAATTGAAGGAAGAGGTTGCAGGGATGGAGAGGGAGAGGTTAATTAGGGGGAATGAGAATGGGGTAAGAAGACCTCCAGAGATTCCTTTTATATCCACGTTTAATACTCAATATAGGGAAGTAGAAAAAATATTTCGTAAATATTGGCCAATTTTACAGCAGGATGCTCAAATTAACCTCATTGTACCGAACAAGCCTACATTTATTTATAAAAGGGCACCTAATCTGAGGGATGTATTGGTGCCAAGTTGTGTGAACCCGCCGTTGAGGATGAACATACCTTAGCAGAGACCTGGTTACCATACCTGTAGGGGGTGCTGTATATGTAAAGAAACTCTAAGTGTGTCTGTGGACTTGATTCGGTCCAATATTTTCCAGCAGGATTTTAAAATTAGGCAGTTTATTACTTGTGCAACAACTTATGTGGTTTATGTGCTGTCATGTGGGTGTGGCCTACAGTATGTGGGCAGGACCACGCAACCACTGAAAAAAAGAATATATCAGCATATGTTTAATATAAAAAAGGATATGAGTGGCACAGCGTGTCATCTCATTTTTTAAAAGTACATGATAGAAATCCTGGAACGCTCAAAGTTGTTGCAGTGGAGCACGTACGATCGCATTGGCGCGGGTCGAACAGACTGCAGCAGCTTTGTAAAAAAGAAACTGAGTGGATACACAGGCTGGGCACTCTTACTCCAAGAGGACTCAATATAGAACTGGATATTAATTGTTTTATTGCAAATGGTTGATAATGGATGGGTAGGGGGATATTGTAACAAATTGCAAATGGTTGATAAGGGATGGGTAGGGGGATAGTGTAACAAATTGTGTGGTACGTTGGTGTATATATAGATATTTTTGATGAGTTAAAATTAATGTTGAGTGTTAATAATTAAAAGTGAGTAGTTGGAATCACAATATATTGAGAGTTACAATGGTAAAGGGTTTAGGTCACTTTAAAAATTGTTACAATATATCCTAATTAGTGGGTTTGGGATCACTTAACCACTTGAGGACCTAGGGCTTTCTACCCCTTAAGGACCGGCCACTTTTTTTCCATTCAGACCACTGCAGCTTTCACAGTTTATTGCTCGCTCATACAACCTACCACCTAAATGAATTTTGGCTCCTTTTCTTGTCACTAATAAAGCTTTCTTTTAGTGCTATTTGATTGCTCCTGCGATTTTTACTTTTTATTATATTCAGCAAAAAAGACATGAATTTTGGCAAAAAAATGATTTTTTTAACTTTCTGTGCTGACAGTTTTCAAATAAAGTAAAATTTCTGTATACATGCAGCGCGAAAAATGTGGACAAACATGTTTTTGATAAAAAAAAACCCATTCAGTGTATATTTATTGGTTTGGGTAAAAGTTATAGCGTTTACAAACTATGGTGCAAAAAGTGAATTTTCCCATTTTCAAGCATCTCTGACTTTTCTGACCCTCTGTCATGTTTCATGAGGGGCTAGAATTCCAGGATAGTATAAATACCCCCCAAATGACCCCATTTTGGAAAGAAGACATCCCAAAGTATTTACTGAGAGGCATAGTGAGTTCATAGAAGATATTATTTTTTGTCACAAGTAAGCGGAAAATGACACTTTGTGAAAAAAAAAAAAAAAAAAAAAAGTTTCCATTTCTTCTAACTTGCGACAAAAAAAAAATGAAATCTGCCACGGACTCACCATGCCCCTCTCTGAATACCTTGAAGTGTCTACTTTCCAAAATGGGGTCATTTGTGGGGTGTGTTTACTGTCCTGACATTTTGGGGGGTGCTAAATTGTAAGCACCCCTGTAAAGCCTAAAGGTGCTCATTGGACTTTGGACCCCTTAGCGCAGTTAGGCTGCAAAAAAGTGCCACACATGTGTTATTGCCGTACTCAGGAGAAGTAGTATAATGTGTTTTGGGGTGTATTTTTACACATACCCATGCTGGGTGGGAGAAATATCTCTGTAAATGACAATTTGTTAATTTTTTTTACACACAATTGTCCATTTACAGAGATCTTTCTCCCACTCAGCATGGGTATGTGTAAAAATACACCACAAAACACATTATACTACTTCTCCTGAGTACGGCGATACCACATGTGTGGCACTTTTTTGCACCCTAACTGCGCTAAAGGGCCCAAAGTCCAATGAGTACCTTTAGAATTTCACAGGTCATTTTGAGAAATTTCGTTTCAAGACTACTCCTCACGGTTTAGGGCCCCTAAAATGCCAGGGCAGTATAGGAACCCCACAAATGACCCCATTTTAGAAAGAAGACACCCCAAGGTATTCCGTTAGGAGTATGGTGAGTTCATAGAAGATTTTATTTTTTGTCAAAAGTTAGCGGAAAATGACACTTTGTGAAAAAACACAATTAAAATCAATTTCCGCTAACTTTTGACAAAAAAATAAAATCTTCTATGAACTCACCATACTCCTAACGGAATACCTTGGGGTGTCTTCTTTCTAAAATGGGGTCATTTGTGGGGTTCCTATACTGCCCTGGCATTTTAGGGGCCCTAAACCGTGAGGAGTAGTCTTGAAACGAAATTTCTCAAAATGACCTGTGAAATTCTAAAGGTACTCATTGGACTTTGGGCCCTTTAGTGCAGTTAGGGTGCAAAAAAGTGCCACACATGTGGTATCGTCATACTCGGGAGAAGTAGTACAATGTGTTTTGGGGTGTATTTTTACACATACCCATGCTGGGTGGGAGAAATACCTCTGTAAATGGACAATTGTGTGTAAAAAAATCAAAAGATTGTCATTTACAGAGGTATTTCTCCCACCCAGCATGGGTATGTATAAAAATACACCCCAAAACACATTATACTACTTCTCCCGAGTACGGCGATACCACATGTGTGGCACTTTTTTGCACCCTAACTGCACTAAGGGGCCCAAAGTCCAATGAGTACCTTTAGGATTTCACAGGTCATTTTTGTTTCAAGACTACTCCTCACGGTTTAGGGCCCCTAAAATGCCAGGGCAGTATAGGAACCCCACTAATGACCCCATTTTAGAAAGAAGACACCCCAAGGTATTCCGTTAGGAGTATGGTGAGTTCATAGAAGTTTTTATTTTTTTGTCACAAGTTAGCGGAAATTGATTTTAATAGTTTTTTTTCACAAAGTGTCATTTTCCGCTAACTTGTGACAAAAAATAAAATCTTCTATGAACTCACCATACTCCGTACGGAATACCTTTGGGTGTCTTCTTTCTAGAATGGGGTCATTTGTGGGGTTCCTATACTGCCCTGGCATTTTAGGGGCCCTAAACCGTGAGGAGTAGTCTTGAAACCAAATGTCGCAAAATGACCTGTGAAATCCTAAAGGTACTCATTGGACTTTGGGCCCCTTAGCGTACTTAGGGTGTAAAAAAGTGCCACACATGTGGTACCGCTGTACTCAGGAGAAGTAGTATAATGCGTTTTGGGGTGTATTTTTACACATACCCATGCTAAGTGGGAGAAATATCTCTGTAAATGACAATTGTTTGATTTTTTTTACACACAATTGTCCATTTACATAGAAATTTCTCCCATCCAGCATGGGTATGTGTAAAAATACACCCCAAAACACATTATACTACTTTTCCTGAGTACAGCGGTACCACATGTGTGACAATTTTTTGCAGCCTAGGTGCGCTAAGGGGCCCAACGTCCTATTCACAGGTCATTTTGATGCATTTGTTTTCTAGACTACTCCTCGCGGTTTAGGGCCCCTAAAATGCCAGGGCAGTATAGGAACCCCACAAGTGACCCCATTTTAGAAAGAAGACACCCCAAGGTATTCCGTTAGGTGTATGGCGAGTTCATAGAAGATTTTATTTTTTGTCACAAGTTAGTGAAAAATGACACTTTGTGAAAAAAAACCAATAAAAATTAATTTCCGCTAACTTTTGACAAAAAATAAAATCTTCTATGAACTCGTCATACACCTAACAGAATACCTTGGGGTGTCTTTTTTTCTAAAATGGGGTCACTTGTGGGGTTCCTATACCGCCCTGGCATTTTACAGGCCCAAAACCGTGAGTAGTCTGGAAACCAAATGTCTCAAAATGACTGTTCAGGGGTATAAGCATCTGCAAATTTTGATGACAGGTGGTCTATGAGGGGGCGAATTTTGTGGAACCGGTCATAAGCAGGGTGGCCTTTTAGATGACAGGTTGTATTGGGCCTGATCTGATGGATAGGAGTGCTAGGGGGGTGACAGGAGGTGATTGATGGGTGTCTCAGGGGGTGCTTAGAGGGGAAAATAGATGCAATCAATGCACTGGGGAGGTGATCGGAAGGGGGTCTGAGGGGGATCTGAGGGATTGGCCGAGTGATCAGGAGCCCACACGGGGCAAATTGGGGCCTGATCTGATGGGTAGGTGTGCTAGGGGGTGACAGGAGGTGATTGATGGGTGTCTCAAGGTGTGATTAGAGGGGGGAATAGATGCAAGCAATGCACTGGCGAGGTGATCAGGGCTGGGGTCTGAGGGCATTCTGAGGGTGTGGGCGGGTGATTGAGTGCCCTAGGGGCAGATAGGGGTCTAATCTGATAGGTAGCAGTGACAGGGGGTGATTGATGGGTAATTAGTGGGTGTTTAGGGTAGAGAATAGATGGAAACACTGCGCTTGGGTGGTGATCTGATGTCGGATCTGCGGGCGATCTATTGGTGTGGGTGGGTGATCAGTTTGCCCGCAAGGGGCAGGTTAGGGGCTGATTGATGGGTGGCAGTGACAGCGGGTGATTGATGGGTGGCAGTGACAGGGGGTGATTGATGGGTGGCAGTGACAGGGGGTGATTGATGGGTGATTGATAGGTGATTGACAGGTAATCAGTGGGTTATTACAGGGGAGAACAGATGTAAATATTGCACTGGCGAATTGATAAGGGGGGTCTGAGGGCAATCTGAGCGTGTAGGCGGGCGATTGGGTGCCCGCAAGGGGCAGATTAGGGTCTGATCTGATGGGTAACAGTGACAGGTGGTGATAGGTGGTGATAGGGGGTGATTGATGGGTAATTAGTGGGTGTTTAGAGGAGAGAATAGATGTAAACGCTGCGCTTGGGTGGTGATCTGATGTCGGATCTGCGGGCGATCTATTGGTGTGGGTGGGTGATCAGATTGCCCGCAAGGGGCAGGTTAGGGGCTGATTGTTGGGTGGCAGTGACAGGGGGTGATTGATGGGTGATAGGTGATTGGCAGGTGATTGAGAGGTGATCAGTGGGTTATTACAGGGAAGGACAGATGTAATTAATGCACTGGCGAATTGATAAGGGGGGGGGGTCTGAGGGCAATCTGAGCGTGTGGGCGGGTGATTGGGTGCCCGCAAGGGGCAGATTAGGGTCTGATCTGATAGGTAACAGTGACAGGTGGTGATAGGGGGTGATTGATGGGTGATTGATGGGTAATTAGTGGGTGTTTAGAGAAGATAACACATGTAAACAATACATTTGGGAGGTAATCTGACGGCGGGTTTGCGGGCGATCTAATGGTGTGGGTGGGTGATCAGATTGCCCGCAAGGGGCAGGTTAGGGGCTGATTGATGGGTGGCAGTGACAGGGGGTGACAGGGGGTGATTGATGGGTGATAGGTGATTGGCAGGTGATTGACAGGTGATCAGTGGGTTATTACAGGGAAGAACAGATGTAATTAATGCACTGGTGAATTGATAAGGGGGGGTCAGAGGGCAATCTGAGCGTGTGGGCGGGTGATTGGGTGCCCGCAAGGGGCAGATTAGGGTCTGATCTGATAGGTAAAAGTGACAGGTGGTGATAGGGGGTGATTGATGGGTGATTGATGGGTAATTAGTGGGTGTTTAGAGGAGAGAATAGATGTAAACAATGGATTTGGGAGGTGATCTGATGTCGGATCTGCGGGCGATCTATTGGTGTGGGGGGGTGATCAGATTGCCCGCAAGGGGCAGGTTAGGGGCTGGCTGATGGGTGGCAGTGACAGGGGGTGATTGACGGGTGATTGATGGGTGATTGACAGGTGATTGACAGGTGATTGACAGGTGATTGACAGGTGATCAGGGGGATAGATGCATACAGTAAACAGGGGGGGTGGTCTGGGGGGGGGGGTCTGGGGAGAATCTGAGGGGTGGGGGGTGATCAGGAGGGGGCAGGGAGCAGGGTGGGGGATAAAAAAAAATAGCGTTGACAGATAGTGACAGGGAGTGATTGATGGGTGATTAGGGGGCAAACAGGGGTCTGGGGGGTGGGCAGGGGGGGGGTCTGATGGGTGCTGTGGGCGATCTGGGGCAGGGGGGGGGGGAAATCAGTGTGCTTGGTGCAGACTAGGGTGGCTGCAGCCTGCCCTGGTGGTCCCTCGGACACTGGGACCACCAGGGCAGGAGACAGCCTGTATAATACACTTTGTAAACATTACAAAGTGTATTATACACTTTGTATGCGGCGATCGCGGGGTTAACATCCCGCCGGCGCTTCCGTATAGCCGGCGGGATGTTGCGGCGGGTGAGCGGCGCCAGGCGGAGGCGGAGGATCGCGTCACTGATTACGCGATCGCTCCGCCCATGCCCCTACAAGGACCGCCGCCAATTGTCAATACGGCGGTCCTTGCGGGGTGCACTTCCCGGCCGCCAATTGTACATACGGCGGTCGGGAAGTGGTTAAGTAGGTCTAAGGAGTAGTGGGTATATTTATGCCCTGGGGAATGGTGAGGTATCCTAAATGAGATTAGTGATGTGGTAGAGACATAAGGATGGTATCACTTTAAAAGGGGCTTATAGAGGTATGCAATGGAAGGGTAATCAGTTGGGTGGATATAGGGTACGGTTATTTTGAAGTAATGGTGTGCACTGCTAACCTTATAATTAGGTGCGTGTCACCTTAAGAGTAATGAGTAATGAGTAATAGCCTATAGAGGTCCGTAATGAAGTTAAGTTCAGATGTGAACTAATGAACTTGCTGTGATAAGGAGATAATGAATTCACTGATAATGGGGTGCGGTGTCACTTTAATGGGTTAGAGATGGGAGCGCACTGTCACTTTGCAATGGAATAGCAGTGTAGCAGATAAGCACGGTGTCACTTTGAGGGTCATAAGGGAATAGAATGAGTTTAGAGGTTAGAGGTGAACCTATGTAATGTTGCAATAAGGAACTAGCACGGTGTCACTTTAATTGGGGAAGGGGAAGGGGAATGCATGATGTCACTTTAACCACTTGAGGACCACAGTCTTTTCGCCCCTTAAGGACCAGAGCCTTTTTCTCCATTCAGACCACTGCAGCTTTCACGGTTTATTGCTCGGTCATACAACCTACCACCTAAAGGAATTTTACCTCCTTTTCTTGTCACTAATACAGCTTTCTTTTGGTGCTATTTGATTGCTCCTGCGAGTTTAACTTTTTATTATATTCATCAAAAAAGACATGAATTTTGTCAAAAAAATGACTTTTTTAACTTGCTGTGCTGACATTTTTCAAATAAAGTAAAATTTCCTATACGTTTGAGCGCGAAAGTTATTCTGCTACATGTCTTTGATAAAAAAAAACCATTCAGTGTATATTTATTGGATTGGGTAAAAGTTACAACGTTTACAAACTATGGTGCCAAAAGTGAATTTTCCCATTTTCAAGCATCTCTGACTTTTCTGCGCACCTGTCAGGTTTCATGAGGGGCTAAAATTCCAGGATAGTACAAATACCCCCCAAATGACCCCATTTTGGAAAGAAGACATCCCAAAGTATTCAGTGAGAGGCATGGTGAGTTCATAGAAGATTTTATTTTTTGTCACAAGTTAGCGGAAAATGACACTTTCTGACAAAAAAAAAAAGTTTCTTCTAACTTGCGACAAAAAAAAAATGAAATCTGCCACAAACTCACTATGCTCCTCTCTGAATACCTTGAAGTGTCTACTTTCCAAAATGGGGTCATTTGTGGGGTGTGTTCACTGTCCTGGCATTTTGGGGGGTGCCTGTAAACACCCCTGTAAAGCCTAAAGATGCTCATTGGACTTTGGGCCCCTTAGCGCAGTTAGGCTGCAAAAAAGTGCCCCACATGTGGTATTGCCGTACTCAGGAGAAGTAGTATAATGTGTTTTGGGGTGTATTTTTACACATACCCATGCTGGGTGGGAGAAATATCTCCGTAAATGACAATTGTTTTATTTTTTTTACACGCAATTGTCTATTTATAGAGATATTTCTCCCACTCAGCATGGGTATGTGGAAAAATACACCCCAAAACACATTATACTACTTCTCCTGAGTACGGCGATACCACATGTGTGGCACTTTTTTGCACCCTAACTGTGCTAAGGGGCCCAAAGTCCAATGAGTACCTTTAGGATTTCACAGGTCATTTTGAGAAATTTTGTTTCAAGAGTACTCCTCACGGTTTAGGGCCCCTAAAATGCCAGGACAGTATAGGAACCCCACAAATTACCCCATTTTAGAAAGAAGACACCCCAAGGTATTCCGTTAGGAGGATGGTGAGTTCATAGAAGATTTTTTTTTTTGTCACAAGTTAGCGGAAATTGATTTTAATTGTTTTTTTTCACAAAGTGTCATTTTCTGCTAACTTGTGACAAAAAAATAAAATCTTCTATGAACTCACCATACTCCTAACGGAATACCTTGGGGTGTCTTCTTTCTAAAATGGGGTCATTTGTGGGGTTCCTATACTGCCCTGGCATTTTAGGGGCCCTAAACTGTGAGGAGTAGTCTTGAAACCAAATGTCGCAAAATGACCTGTGAAATCCTAAAGGTACTCATTGGACTTTGGGCCCCTTAGCGCACTTAGGGTGCAAAAAAGTGCCACACATGTGGTACCGCCGTACTCAGGAGAAGTAGTATAATGTGTTTTGGGGTGTATTTTTACACATACCCATGCTGGGTGGGAGAAATATCTCTGTAAATGACAATTGTTTGATTTTTTTTACACACAATTGTCCATTTACAGAGAGATTTCTCCCACCCAGCATGGGTATGTGTAAAAATACACCCCAAAACACAATATACTACTTCTTCTGAGTACGGCGAGACCACATGTGTGACACTTTTTTGCAACCTAGGTGCGCTAAGGGGCCTAACGTCCTATTCACAGGTCATTTTGAGGCATTTGGATTCTAGACTACTGCTCACGGTTTAGGGCCCCTAAAATGCCAGGGCAGTATAGGAACCCCACAAGTGACCCCATTTTAGAAAGAAGACACCCCAAGGTATTCTGTTAGGAGTATGGTGAGTTCATAGAAGATTTTTTTTTTGTCACAAGTTAGCGGAAAATGACACTTTGTGAAAAAAAAAAACAATACATATCAATTTCCGCTAACTTTTGACAAAAAATTAAATCTTCTATGAACTCATCATACACCTAACAGAATACCTTGGGGTGTCTTCTTTCTAAAATGGGGTCACTTGTGGGGTTCCTATACTGCCCTGGCATTTTAGGGGCCCTAAACCATGAGGAGTAGTCTGGAAACCAAATTTCTCAAAATGACTGTTCAGGGGTATAAGCATCTGCAAATTTTGATGACAGGTGGTCTATGAGGGGGCAAATTTTGTGGAACCGGTCATAAGCAGGGTGGCCTCTTAGATGACAGGATGTATTGGGCCTGATCTGATGGATAGGAGTGCTAGGGGGGTGACAGGAGGTGATTGATGGGTGTCTCAGGGGGCGGTTAGAGGGGAAAATAGATGCAATCAATGCACTGGGGAGGTGATCGGAAGGGGGGTCTGAGGGGGATCTGAGGGTTTGGCCGAGTGATCAGGAGCCCACACGGGGCAAATTAGGGCCTGATCTGATGGGTAGGTGTGCTAGGGGGTGACAGGAGGTGATTGATGGGTGTCTCAAGGTGTGATTAGAGGGGGGAAATAGATGCAAGCAATGCACTAGCGAGGTAATCAGGGCTGGGGTCTGAGGGCGTTCTTAGGTGTGGGCGGGTGATTGGGTGCCCGCAAGGGGCAGATTAGGGTCTAATCTGATGGGTAACAGTGACAGGTGGTGATAGGGGGTGATTGATGGGTAATTAGTGGGTGTTTAGAGGAGAGAAGAGATGTAAACACTGCACTTGGGAGGTGATCTGATGTCAGATCTGCGGGCAATCTATTGGTGTGGGTGGGTGATCAGATTGCCCGCAAGGGGCAGGTTAGGGGCTGATTGATGGGTGGCAGTGACAGGGGGTGATTGATGGGTGATTGATGGGTGATTGACAGGTGATCAGTGGGTTATTACAGGGAATAATAGATGTAAATATTGCACTGGCGAATTGATAAGGGGAGGGGGGGTCTGAGGGCAATCTAAGCGTGTGGGCGGGTGATTGGGTGCCCGCAAGGGGCAGATTAAGGTCTAATCTGATGGGTAACAGTGACAGGTGGTGATAGGGAGTGATTGATGGGTAATTAGTGGGTGTTTAGAGGAGAGAAGAGATGTAAACACTGCACTTGGGAGGTGATCTGATGTCGGATCTGCGGGCGATCTATTGGTGTGGGTGGGTGATCAGATTGCCCGCAAGGGGCAGGTTAGGGGCTGATTGATGGGTGGCAGTGACAGGGGGTGATTGATGGGTGATTGATAGGTGATTGACAGGTGATCAGTGGGTTATTACAGGGAATAACAGATGTAAATATTGCACTGGCGAATTGATAAGGGGAGGTCTGAGGGCAATCTGAGCATGTGGGCGGGTGATTGGGTGCCCGCAAGGGGCAGATTAGGGTCTAATCTGATGGGTAACAGTGACAGGTGGTGATAGGGGGTGATTGATGGGTGATTGATGGGTAATTAGTGGGTGTTTAGAAGAGATGTAAACACTGCACTTGGGAGGTGATCTGATGTCAGATCTGCGGGCGATCTATTGGTGTGGGTGGGTGATCAGATTGCCCGCAAGGGGCAGGTTAGGGGCTGATTGATGGGTGGCAGTGACAGGGGGTGATTGACGGGTGATTGACAGGAGATTGACAGGTGATCAGGGGGATAGATGCATACAGTACACGGGGGGGGGGGGGGAGTCTGGGGAGAATCTGAGGGGTGGGGGGGTGCTCAGGAGGGAGTAGGGGGCAGATTAGGGACTAAAAAAAAATAGCGTTGACAGATAGTGACAGGGAGTGATTGATGGGTGATTAGGGGGGTGACTGGGTGCAAACAGTTGTCTGGGGGGTGGGCAAGGGGGGGTCTGAGGGGTGCTGTGGGCGATCAGGGGGCAGGGGGGGGGAAATCAGTGTGCTTGGGTGCAGACTAGGGTGGCTGCAGCCTGCCCTGGTGGTCCCTCGGACACTGGGACCACCAGGGCAGGAGGCAGCCAGTATAATAGGCTTTGTATACATTACAAAGCCTATTATACCAAGTTCATGCGGCGATCCGGGTGCTAGTAACCCGCCGGCGCTTCCGAACGGCCGGCGGGTTACAGCGAACGGGGGGCGGAGCCGGTACCCGGAGGCTGATCGCGTCACGAATGACGCGATCGCCGGATAGCAACACCCGCAGCCGCCCCCGCCGATGGGCGTATTGCGGTCGTTTAGGCCCGGACTTTGCCGCCGCCCATCGGCTGGGGGCGGTCGGGAAGTGGTTAATAGTATGAAGATAGTGGTTAGAAGCATATGAATTAGAATTGTAATTTTAGAACTTATGAACTTACGGGGTCACGCAAGGCGAGAGGAGATAAGGTCCTATCTATCATGTTATGTATAGTGGATGATATGTAGAAATTATATTATTGGTCAGATTTTATAGAGATCTTATAATGATTTTATAATATTCGCAAGAGTATTGTTATTAATTGCTATCTAAAATGTAATATATGCTACACCGCGGACAGTCTCGAGCCAGCACGCTCTGGATGATGCCTAGCAACAAGAGAGGGCGGTGCGGCGGGCGGAACCAGAGCGGAGGAGGCGCAGTGTGGCTATTTTAGCCTGACATCGGGACGCAGTCTCCAGCCCCTGAATGAGTTACGTAGTGTAACGAAACGCGTAGGGCGGAGTCTGAGGCGCGCTGACATCATACCAGGAAGCAGGAAAGACAGGGACGTGTGGCTCGATAGTGTCCGTGGCTGGAGCCGATGCACATGAACTGTAAGCCTGCGAGCAAGGATTTTAATAAAGTGAGTGCTGTGACAACGCGTACCTCTACTTCTTGGCTGGCCAGAGATGTGGTTGTTATATGCAGTGACTCAAGAAGCGCTTTTTGTGAGTGCACCCACAAAGGGGGAGAGCAAGCTATATTCCCTATAAGGTGGTGGCACTACCCCCTTGAGTGCGGCACGGGGTGTCTAGAGTGATTTGTCTTAGGCAATACTGGGCACTATGTGCGATCTTTGATTTCTATTACAGGGTGTTAAAGACGCAGTAATTTGTGAAAGTTATTGTTAAAGGTGGAGTGTCCTGATCATTGCTGCAATCCCCTGGTGTATTGATTGTTGGTCCAGTGGAGCGCAGTACATTTTCCTCATATTTGGTAATCAATGTAGATAACACCCCAATAGCATCAACCCCCAAAGCTTTTTGCCTAGGGGTAACTCTGGACTCTGAGCTCTCCTTTAAATCACATATTAACACTTTAAGTAGCTCCTGCTACTTCCATCTCAAAAACATTTCCAGAATCCGTCCCCTCCTTTCACAAGAAGCAACGAAAATGCTTGTGCATGCCCTAATCATCTCCCGTCTTGACTACTGCAACACCCTACTCTGTGGTCTACCAAAAAGCAGACTGTCACCTCTCCAATCCCTACTAAACTCTGCGGCCCGTCTCATCCACCTCTCTTCTAGATCCTCTGAGGCAGCCCCTCTCTGCCAATCCCTCCATTGGCTACCAGTTGCCCAAAGGATCCAGTTTAAACTTCTCACACTTGCATACAAAGCTCTACACAAGCTATCGCCTCCATACATTTCCTCTTTAATCTCCACATACCTCCCCGCCCGGACCCTCCGTTCCTCACAGGAGACCCTTTTGTCCTCCAGCCTAGTCACCTCCTCTCACTCTCGCATCCAAGACTTCTCAAGGGCTGTCCCTCTCCTTTGGAACTCCCTCCCTCAGCCGGTTCGTCATGCCACGAGTCTGGAAACCTTCAAACGTACTCTGAAAACCACCTGTTCAGACAAGCCTATAATTTGCTATACACAGCACTGAAGGCACACTGGCTCACCCACTAATCCTTGTGTTTCCTTCCCTTTTGTTTCCTCCCCACTACCCTCTAGATTGTAAGCTCGCAAGGGCAGGGACCTCCTCCTAGTGTTTCTCATACTGCTGTTATTTTAACATATGTACATGTACCAACTACATATCAACTATGTATGTATCTGTATTTATTCTATTCAATGTCATGACTGTACAGTGTCTTGTATTTCTTATGTATATTTGTTCCCCACTATTTGTTTGTACTATGTACAGCGATACGGAAGATGCTGGTGCTATATAAATAAAAAAAAAAAAATAATAATAATAAAATAGGCTGTATGTATGTTGGATGGGTGTGGCTCTGTAAAATGTATTAGATATAGGCTCTCTATACACCAGGGGTTCTGGATGTGCAGCCTTGCTTTCATGGGCTGAAAGAGATGATTTGCATAATCAAGAGTGCTGCATCATGGGAAACCACAGCTGAATTATTGCAAATACTATTTTAAGAAGGCGTAATTAAATTTAGCATTGATAGAAGTCCAGTGGCAGTTTTATCATCTGCAAATTTAACAATTATGTTTGATTTATGGATAAGTTGACAGCCATGGGTGAAAAGTGCATAGAGAAGAGGACTTAATACACAGCCTTGTGGCACACCAGTGCTCTGGATAAGGGAGGAGGATGTGTGTTTTTCTAACCTGACATCTTGAGGGCAAGAAAGTCCAATAACAAGTTACGTACAGCATGGAGAGAGCAAATCCTAGTGCATAAAGATACATACAGCATAAAGAGAGAAAATCCTAGTGCTTGCGTTTGAATTGATATGGCTCTTTTGAATAGGGATTTTAATACCCAGACAGCTCATGGGGACCCATAACCATCTGGAAGGTATAAAGAGCTTAAAGAGAGCCATGTTACATCCTGCACAGTGACAGCAGGACCACCAGTGTCAGGAGTGTGTCTCACTTAATCCATGGCTCCCCCGGTGATCGCAGACCTCTTCTCTTCCGCACAGCTCCCCTAGTGTTGGCTTCTGTTGATGGAGTGCCGAAAAGTGTGTGTAACGGTTGGTGTCAGCACACAGAGAGTATCTGATTATTGATGATCTGCAGTATCACCAACAATGCAGATGTATACCCGACTATTAGTGATCTGCAGAATCACCAACAATACAAGTATGACTAACCTCTGGACACCTAGAAAAGTGTAAGTGTTTGGGTGCAACAGTAACTTTTAATAGTTTGACAAGACCTCACCAGAGGGGCTGGTGAGGTACTATCAGTACACTATGCGTGCACTAGCGTTCAAGCTCTAGCAGGCTGGAGAGTACAATAACGAAGAGGCCGAGTCTCCCGAGGAGCAGGTGACTCAGATTGTACTGTAGCCTTGGAGATACAATAATACTACAATGACAGATACCATAAGAGAGCAGGTAAATGGAGCTGTACTAGCTTAACAGAACTGTTCCACCAGAGGAGCTGGTGTAACTAGTACCTCACCAGTGGCGAGGGCCCACTGGTGAGTAGAATGGTCAGGCAGGCAAGGTTCGGCAACAGAGAGGTAAGTATTATTCAAAATCGTGAGACAAGAGAGTAATCAGTAATCAGGCAGAGGTTCAGCAACAGGAAGGTACGTATCGGTATAGAATCGTGAGAAAAGAGAGTAATCAGCAACAGGTAGACAGATGGGCAGAAGTACAGGATCAGGAAACAGATTCAAAGTCAGAGTGCTAGCCAAAGTCGTACAGAGGAGATCAATACAATAACAATATCCTAGCCTGGGCGTGAAATCCTTGGCATCAACACTCCGGAACTAGTCGAAACAAAATACAATAACAAGACTGCAATTCCTAAGCTTGGTGTGAAATCCGTAGCATCAACACCAGGGAACTACCCAAGGTCTGCTCGCTCACACGCAAGTATTCACGACAACAGACAAAGTAGCAATGCAGCCCGGAGGCTTATGAAGCAGAGGAGACCTTACTGGCATGCCCCCCTCTCATCAGCCAATACTGGGCTCCGTGGGTCTCCCCTGACGTCAGCCGACCAGCAGGTCAGCTGATGGGCTTCCTCCCCGCATAAAGCTCCCGTCTATGCGTGCACCCGCGCACTATGGCAGCCCCCTGCACGGGAGAACGTTCCGTCCTCGGCGTCCTGCACGCTGAACAGACGGATGGCCGCATGGAGGCAGCTGCGGCGGCCATGCTGTTCGCCGCAGCTGCCTCGGATATTACAGTACCCCCCCTTCTAGGCGTGGGCTCCGAACACGCACCACCCGGCCTATCAGGATGCATTCTATGAAACTCCATCCTTAGCTCTTCTGCATGCATGCGAGAGAGTGGTACCCAGGACCTTTCTTCTGGACCATACCCTTGCCAGTGGACCAGATACTGTAAAGATCTATGTACTCGCTGGGAATCCAAATTTTTTCCTGTTTCGTATTCCGGTTCTCCATTGACCACCACAGGGGGGGGGGGGGGGGAGTGGCATCCACATACACTGCAGGCTTCAAAAGCGAAACATGGAATGTCCTACCACCCCTGAAACTGGGGGGAAGTGACACTTTGTAGGTAACATTATTTATTTTCTTAGAAATAGGGTAGGGCCCTATGAACTTGGGGCCCAGTTTTACAGAGGGCTGCCTTAGGGACAAGTGTCGTGTGGAAATCCACACCAAATCTCCCGGTGTGAACTTCCATTCCACCGACCGTCTCTTGTCGGCTTGCCTCTTCTGAGTCAAAAAAGCTTTTCTCAAATTTTGCTTCACCTTATTCCAAATGTCTCTCATAGTCTCTGACCAGTTTTCTAAAGCCGGGAAAGGTGAAGCTACCACTGGCAAGGGTGAAAATTTGGGTGATCTCCCCGTAACAACCTGAAACGGGGAGAACCCTGATGAGGCAGACCTCAAGTTATTGTGGGCGAATTCAGCATATGGTAAAAATCTGACCCAATCGGTCTGGGCATCGGCCACATAGCACCTGAGGAACTGCTCTAGAGCTTGGTTTACCCTCTCGGTCTGACCATTGGTCTGTGGGTGGTAGCCGGAGGAAAAGGACAACTTCATCCCCAATTGCTGACAAAATGCCTTCCAGAAACGCGAAGTGAACTGGACTCCCCTATCAGACACCACATCCTGGGGAATCCCATGCAGTCTGAAGATGTGGAGGATAAACAGCTTTGCCAGTTCCTGGGCAGAGGGGAGTCCGTTCAAGGGGATGAAGTGTGCCATCTTACTGAACCGGTCGACTACCACCCAAATGACCATTTTGCCCTCAGAGAGAGGCAGTTCGCCCACAAAGTCCATGGACACATGGGTCCAAGGTTCCTCTGGCATGGGAAGAGGCTGTAAAGTGCCGGCAGGTGCTTGCCTAGAAACTTTGCTCCTGGCACAAACAGCACAACTTCCCACGAACTCCTTACAATCAGTAGTGACGGAGGGCCACCAGACACTCCGATTTAATAATTCTAAGGTGCGAGCCACTCCCGAGTGACCCACATTTTTATGGGCATGGAATGCCTCCAAAACTTTGAATCTCAAGTGGAGAGGAACAAAAAGAATCCCCTCTGGTTTACCCTCAGGAACTTCTTGTTGAAAAGGACCCAGCTCTGACGCCCAATCCAAGTCAACCTGCGCCCCAGAGGGTTCTGGATCCTGTTCACTAGTTCCAAGCTCATTTACTGCAATGGGAACCTGGTTCAAACAGTGGTCTTGACAGAAGAAGACCAGCTTATCTGCTGTCTGGTATGCCAGTCAATGTCTGGAGAATGCTTCTTTAACCAAGGCATGCCTAATATGACCGTGGATGTGGACATCTCTAAGACCAGGAACTGTTTTATTTCTCTATGCAGGGCTCCCAGCTGGCATACCAATTCAGGGGTCTGAGTTATGGTGACAGGCAGTGGAGAATCATCCACCGCCGTCATTTTAATCCGCTCCCCCAGTGGAAGCAACGTAAAACCAAACTGATTGGCGAAGCTTGCCGACATAACATTAACTGCTGATCCAAAATCTACAAAAGCTTCAGTAGTGTGAACCTGCCCCTCCCAGGAGATTGTACAAGGAAGCAATACACGTTTGTTACTTAGAGGTATAGCAATATCGCCTAGGGTAGTACCTCCGGCTACTCCTAGGCGATAGCGTTTTCCGCCTTTTTAGGACAAGCTGAAACCATATGCCCTTTATCGGCACAGTATAGGCATAACTTCTCGGCTCGCCTTCGATTTTTTTCTACCTCCGAGAGCTTAGCCTGCCTAGTTTGCATTGGCTTGTCAGCTGGTGGAGAGGAAGGCGAAGGAGCTGAGAAAGTACATGAGGCGAACTTTCTTGGGGGCTTAGCCCGAGTTTGTTTTTGGTAACGAACTCGTCTATCGATCTTGACAGCCAAAGAAATGGCCTCATCCAGAGTTTTGGGTTCTGGATGACCCAACATTAGATCAGACCCTGCGTCAGACAATCCGGACAAGAAACAGTCCAAGAGTGTGTACTGCCTCCACCTGGCTGATACTGCCCATCTCGAAACTCTGCCGCATAAATCTCAACAGAACCCTGGCCCTGTCTGAGGGTTTTTAACTTCCTCTTAGATGTCACTGCCAAATCAGGGTCGTCATAAATTACAGCCATGGCTTTAAAAAACTCCTCTACCGAGACCAAGGCCTCATGCCCTGTAGGGAGACTATATGCCCATGACTGGGAATCTCCACACAATAAAGTCTTAATGAACGTGACCTGTTGAACTTCAGTGCCTGAGGAAGCGGGTCGTAATTACTAAAGTCCGAGAGATGCCCCGAGAATTTTTCTGGTGGGGGTACCCTCGGCTCGATCACAGAGGGGGGAGACACTCGGGTATTAGGATCTAAAAGACGGTTAACTGACTCAGATAGTTGGTTAATCTGAGTCTGTTGAGCCTCCACGTTTTAATGAGTTCATTAACGGTGACAGTTAACACGTCGACCCTTTGGCAGAGTGCCTCCATGATACTTTATGGTCTGTTGTTCTGTAACGGTTGGTGTCAGCACACAGAGAGTATCTGATTATTGATGATCTGCAGTATCACCAACAATACAGACGTATACCCGATTATTAGTGATCTGCAGAATCACCAACAATACAAGTATGACTAACCTCTGGACACCTAGAAAAGTGTAAGTGTTTGGGTGCAACAGTAACTTTTAATAGTTTGACAAGACCTCACCAGAGGGGCTGGTGAGGTACTATCAGTACACTATGCGTGCACTAGCGTTCAAGCTCCAGCAGGCTGGAGAGTACAATAACGAAGAGGCCGAGTCTCCCGAGGAGCGAGTGACTCCGATTGTACTGTAGCTTTGGAGATACAATAATACTACAATGACAGATACCCTAAGAGAGCAGGTAAATGGAGCTGTACTAGCTTAACAGAACTGTTCCACCAGAGGAGCTGGTGAAACTAGTACATCACCAGTGGCGAGGGCCCACTGGTGAGTAGAATGGTCAGGCAGGCAAGGTTCGACAACAGAGAGGTAAGTATTATTCAAAATCGTGAGACAAGAGAGTAATCAGTAATCAGGCAGAGGTTCAGCAACAGGAAGGTACGTATCGGTATAGAATCGTGAGACAAGAGAGTAATCGGTAATCAGGCAGAGGTTCAGCAACAGGTAGACAGATGGGCAGAAGTACAGGATCAGGAAACAGATTCAAAGTCAGAGTGCTAGCCAAAGTCGTACAGAGGAGATCAATACAATAACAATATCCTAGCCTGGGTGTGAAATCCTTGGCATCAACACCCCGGAACTAGTCGAAACAAAATACAATAACAAGACTGCAATTCCTAAGCTTGGTGTCAAATCCGTAGCATCAACACCAGGGAACTACCTAAGGTCTGCGCGCTCACACGCAAGTATTCACGACAACAGACAAAGTAGCAATGCAGCCCGGAGGCTTATGAAGCAGAGGAGACCTCACTGGCACGCCCCCCCTCTCATCAGCCAATCCTGGGCGCCGTGGGTCTCCCCTGACGTCAGCCGACCAGCAGGTCAGCTGACGGGCTTCCTCCCCGCATAAAGCTCCCATCTATGCGCGCGCCCGCGCGCTATGGCAGCCCCCTGCACAGGAGAATGTTCCGTCCTCGGCGTCCTGCACGCTGAGTAACGGACGGATGGCCGCATGGAGGCAGCTGCGGCGGCGTTGCTGTTCGCCGCAGCTGCCTTGGATATTACAGTATGGTCAGGGCCGCCATCAGAAATTTTGGGGCCCCTCACAAATCATCAGTCCGGGCCCCCCCCCCCCCCAAACTGAGAAATGTGCGTAGCCATTACATGTTGGCAGAGCTAGTTGGAGGCTTGCTGTCCACAAAATAATCACGAATAACCACGGTGGATACTCGTGATTCAAGTTAGCTCTAATTGCCACAGCTGAGCGGCTAGATGCGGCGGGGTTAATTACCCAGAACGCCGCTCTCCGCCCAGCGTTTCAACGAGGTGCAAGTGTCCGAATGGACGCGTTGCAAGCCTCGATATCGAGCACTTCCTCCTTCAAGCCGGAAGGAGGAAGTGCTCCATCATTTTTTTAGAACCTCCCAGTTTTATTTTCTGTTTAAAAAAGCTAAAAAAGTAGGTTTAATGCTATTGTCTCATATGGTAATGTTTCAGCTTTTCCCATAGTCTCGCAGTTAGCAATCATGTGACCCCCAAAAAGGCAAATTCAGCAATCATGAGGCCCCCAACAAGACAAATTCAGCAATCATGGGGCCCCCAACAAGACAAATTCAGCAATCATGAGGCCCCCAACAAGACAAATTCAGCAATCGTGAGACCCCCAACAAGACAAATTCAGCAATCATGAGGCCCCCAACAAATCATGAGGCCCCCAACAAGACAAATTCAGCAATCTTGAGGCTCCCAACAAATCATGAGGCCCTCAACAAGTAAAAATTCAATCATTAGGCCCCCAACAAGACAAATTCAGCAGTCATGAGGCACATAAATAGACAGCATTTCACATAAATAGGCAGAATGCCCCCTTATTATGGTAGACACCTCTCACCTGGATTCTGACAGGGACCCCCAGGTTAGGTAGTGAGTGACATGGAGCCCTTTTAGGTAGTAAGTGAGTGACAGGGAGCCCCTTTAGGTAGTGAGTGAGTGACAGGGAGCCCCTTTAGGGAGTGAGTGAGTGAGTGACAGGGAGCCCCTTTAGGGAGTGAGTGAGTGAGTGAGTGACAGGGAGCCCCTTTAGGGAGTGAGTGAGTGAGTGAGTGAGTGAGTGAGTGAGTGACAGGGAGCCCCTTTAGGGAGTGAGTGAGTGAGTGAGTGAGTGAGTCAGTGAGTCAGTGAGTGAGTGACAGGGAGCCCCTTTAGGGAGTGAGTGAGTGACAGGGAGCCCCTTTAGGGAGTGAGTGAGTGACAGGGAGCCCCTTTAGTGAGTGAGTGACAGGGAGCCCCTTTAGGGAGTGAGTGACAGGGAGCCCCTTTAGCTAGTGAGTGAGTGACAGGGAGCCCCTTTAGCTAGTGAGTGAGTGACAGGGAGCCCCTTTAGGGAGTGAGTGAGTGACAGTGAGGCCCTTTAGGTAGTGAGTGAGTGACAGGAAGCCCCTTTAGCTAGTGAGTGAGTGACAGGGAGCCCCTTTAGCTAGTGAGTGAGTGACAGGGAGGCCCTTTAGGGAGTGAGTGAGTGACAGTGAGGCCCTTTAGGTAGTGAGTGAGTGCCAGGGAGCCCCTTTAGCTAGTGAGTGCCAGGGAGCCCCTTTACCTAGTGAGTGAGTGACAGGGAGCCCCTTTAGCTAGTGAGTGAGTGCCAGGGAGGCCCTTTAGCTAGTGAGTGAGTGACAGGGAGGCCCTTTAGGGAGTGAGTGACAGGGAGCCCCTTTAGCTAGTGAGTGAGTGACAGGGAGGCCCTTTAGGGAGTGAGTGAGTGACAGTGAGGCCCTTTAGGTAGTGAGTGAGTGACAGGAAGCCCCTTTAGCTAGTGAGTGAGTGACAGGGAGCCCCTTTAGCTAGTGAGTGAGTGACAGGGAGGCCCTTTAGGGAGTGAGTGAGTGAGTGACAGGGAGCCCCCTTAGGGAGTGAGTGAGTGACAGGGAGCCCTTTAGCTAGTGAGTGAGTGACAGGGAGCCCCTTTAGGGAGTGAGTGACAGGGAGCCCCTTTAGGGAGTGAGTGAGTGACAGGGAGCCCCTTTAGGGAGTGAGTGAGTGACAGGGAGCCCCTTTAGGGAGTGAGTGAGTGACAGGGAGCCCCTTCAGGCAGTGAGTGAGTGACAGGGAGCCCCTTTAGGGAGTGAGTGAGTGACAGGGAGCCCCTTTAGGGAGTGAGTGAGTGACAGGGAGCCGCTTTAGCTAGTAAGTGAGTGACAGGGAGCCCCTTTAGCTAGTGAGTGAGTGACAGGGAGGCCCTTTAGCTAGTGAGTGAGTGACAGGGAGCCCCCCCCCAGCCGCCGCCGCTGCTTCCCCTACCTTGCCAGCAGCGTCAGACTTCAAGATCAGCGGCGACCCGACCAGTGAGAGCGGGCGCTGGACGCACCCGCTCTATATGCGGAAGTGACGTCACTTCCGCATATCAGTGCGGGCGCTGGGTACTAGCGTCCGCACTATTGTCGCCTCCTGTTCGGGGTCTGACGCGGCGGCGGCGGCGGCGGCTAGAGGGATGGAGGGAGGGAGCAGCGACCAGGGGAGGTTGAGCGGCGGCCGGGCGGCACCCGCTAGGGCCGCGGCGGGGATGGGGTCCCCCTGCAGGCCCGGGCCCGTGACGGGAGTCACGGATGTCCCCCCCTGATGGCGGGCCTGAGTATGGTACTTCAAACACACAAAATATATTTAAAGTATGTATGAAATAAAGGACCAAAGTATGAACTTTGACTTTGTAAACTTCCCATTTTAATATCATGCACTTTCAGTGGTTCTTCTTTCACAGGCTACGACAATGGCAACATATATTTTCATTTGCTACGGCAAATATGAAACCTGGCCGCATATCACTTGCTCTGATTATGAACAACAACTGAAAGGGTCTGGGAGCTCGCAAACACTATGTGCAAAGATGGCTTAAATAAAAGGCGGTAGTACTTTCTCAAATGGCTTTCTTTATGCTATCCAAAATATATGACCTGTCTACCAAAAATGCTTCTGTAAGAAATAAATGAATGCATTTTATCACAAAGACTTTTTTGGGGTTGTTAAAATGACAAGTACAGATATGAAAAAGTTGCTGAGTTGTGTGTTAAATTTCACAAAATGTTATTCCACATGAGACATTGATTATATTATAGATGGGAGAAGTTCAAATGCTTATACATCTATGTCTGCACTAACCTGATTATTGCTGCCAGATATTTGATGAAATTTCAGGCCAGACAGAGTTTTACGCAGTTTTAAAAGTCTCCGTAGTTATTAAAAAAAATCAAATATGTAACAGAAAGCTTTTTTTCCCCGTAAATATTGCATTTTTCTCATATAGAGCTTGAAACTGCTGCCGCTTATTCTTCACCACAGAGAGTTAATATTTCATTAAATTTCAATCTTTCTTGCGAATGGCATTCGCAGGCAGCTGGCAGGCTTGAGACACGACGTTTGCTGAATATCATAAAATGGAACCAATCTGGACAGCCGCCAATTTATTTTGCTGGGTCTACAACAATTAAGACATCATATTTAAGACACTCGGGACTTGGTTTTAAAAAACAGATACTTTTATTTGTGCTGTAAAGTAAGTTAAAAAGGGGTTATTTGCCCGGTGATGCCTCGTAGCTGTGATCGCATTATATGTACGCTGTAAATTATATTTCAATTACAAATTTCTATTACATCTATATGTGCTTTCAGTACGTTTTACGTTACTATTTTTTTTTTTATAGCACTGAATGGTGCCCAGAGCAATGAATTATTAACATCCCTCTCAAAAGGTCTTGCAGTATAATAACTCTAGGGCCTCTATTGGTAAAGTCCTGATTAACTTACAAGTTTTAATATTTGAGAGAGGAAAAAGTGCACATTCAGATGGTGCTTTTGAAGAGAGCTACCAAAGGTTGGCAGGACGTAAAGTGTACCTGTTCATAAAAAATGGTTACAGGTAGATACCTCATTAGAGGGATGCCCCAGGACAATCTAGTGGCTTCCCACTTCCCCCTCGAGCTCACCATTCCAAGGTTGGGACCCTCTGAACTTATTTGACAAGAGCTTGTCGAATAGGTTCGCGTGGTGAGTGCATCTGCATTGTGCAGGCACATGATGAACAACAGGCCTGAGAGTGATATGGAGGCTGCCATATTTATTTCCTTTCAAGCAATACCAGTTGCCTGGTATTCTGCTGATCTTTCATGCATCAGTAGCGTTTGAATCCCCTCCCCCCCCCCCCTCCCCATGAAACAAGTATGCAGCAAATACAGTCAAACTTAAAGTGAACCTCCGGACTAAAAATCGACTCAGCAGCACTGAAAAGGTTTTGTGTTTCTTTAACAGTTTCACAGCATCAGAACTTTGTTTCTCTTATACAAGCCTCATTTTTAGCTGCACAGAAGAAAACTGCCCGGGCTTTTTTCCCCTGATGCTGTGCAAAGCATGATGGGATTTCTGATTTTGTTGTTCTTGTTCTGCTGTTTTGGTGCAATTTTTTGTTTTTTACATTTCAAATTTTAAAATTTGAAGCCTAGCGTGTGCACCTGGGAGGGGTAATCAGGACACAGGACAGTTGGAACTGTGTCTCCTGCTCCTTGTCACCTCCTTTCAACCAAAAAGATGGCTGCCCCCATGACAAAGATGGCAGCCCCCATGAATCACAAACATTTGCCTGTTATTTTAAAACAGGGTGGGTAAGAGATTATATTACCCATCTATTCTAATTAACATAACTAATGTAACTTGATGACAGTATGTTTGTTTAGGCTGAAGTTCCCCTTTAAGTTAAACATCTGATCTGCATGCTTGTTCAGGATCTATGACTAAAAGTATTGGAGGCAGAGGATTGGCAGAACTGCCAGGCAATGTACATTCTTCAAAAGGAAACAAATAGGCAGTGTATGTCTGGTTAGTTCTGTTTCCTGTTTCCAGTTTGATCATCATCAGGTGCACTATGACAAATGCCATTCATTATACAGTATAAGACATCTTACAAGTCCTGCCTTACAGATTTACAGGGCGACCGCTGGAGAGTATATATGTCCAGTTTTGTAAGGCTATGAGTAAGGATACTTGATCCAAAACGTGTCAGCCGTTTTTGCTGTATCTGGGAAATGTATGGGAGGAGTTTTGTTCTACAGGTCCTTCTAAAAAAATTAGCATTTTGTGATAAAGTTCATTATTTTCTGTAATGTACTGATAAACATTAGACTTTCATATATTTTAGATTCATTACACACAACTGAAGTAGTTCAAGCCTTTTATTGTTTTAATATTGATGATTTTGGCATACAGCTCATGAAAACCCAAAATTCCTATCTCAAAAAATTAGCATATTTCATCCGACCAATAAAAGAAAAATGTTTCTAAAAGAAAAAAGTCAACCTTCAAATAATTATGTTCAGTTATGCACTCAATACTTGGTCGGGAATCCTTTTGCAGAAATTACTGCTTCAATGCGGCGTGGCGTGGAGGCAATCAGCCTGTGGCACTGCTCAGGTGTTATGGAGGCCCAGGATGCTTCAATAGCGGCCTTAAGCTCATCCAGAGTGTTGGGTCTTGCGTCTCTCAACTGTCTCTTCACAATATCCCACAGATTCTCTATGGGGTTCAGGTCAGGAGAGTTGGCAGGCCAATTGAGCACAGTAATACCATGGTCAGTAAACCATTTACCGGTGGTTTTGGCACTGTGAGCAGGTGCCAAGTCGTGCTGAAAAATGAAATCTTCATCTCCAAAAAGCTTTATAGCAGATGGAAGCATGAAGCGCTCCAAAATCTCCTGATAGCTAGCTGCATTGACCCTGCCCTTGATAAAGCACAGTGGACCAACACCAGCAGCTGACATGGCACCCCAGACCATCACTGACTGTGGGTACTTGACACTGGACTTCAGGCGTTTTGGCATTTCCCTCTCCCCAGTCTTCCTCCAGACTCTGGCACCTTGATTTCCGATTGACATGCAAAAGTTGATTTCATCCGAAAAAAGTACTTTGGACCACTAAGCAACAGGCCAGTGCTTCTTCTCTGTAGCCCGGGTCAGGCGCTTCTGCCACTGTTTCTGGTTCAAAAGTGGCTTGACCTGGGGAATACGGCACCTGTAGCCCATTTCCTGCACACGCCTGTACACGGTGGCTCTGGATGTTTCTACTCCAGACTCAGTCCACTGCTTCCGCAGGTCCCCCAAGATCTGGAATTGGTCCTTCTCCACAATCTTCCTCAGGGTCCGGTCACCTCTTCTCGTTGTGCAGCGTTTTCTGCCACACTTTTTCCTTCCCACAGACTTCCCACTGAGGTGCCTTGATACAGCACTCTGGGAACAGCCTATTTGTTCAGAAATTTCTTTCTGTGTCTTACCCTCTTGCTAGAGGGTGTCAATGATGGCCTTCTGGACAGCAGTCAGGTCGGCAGTCTTACCCGTGATTGCGGTTTTGAGTAATGAACCAGGCTGGGAGTTTTTAAAAGCCTCAGGAATCTTTTGCAGGTGTTTAGAGTTATTTGTTGATTCAGATGATTAGGTTAATAGCTCGTTTAGAGAACCTTTTCATGATATTTTATTGAGTTAGGAATTTTGGGTTTTCATGAGCTGTATGCCAAAATCATCAATATTAAAACAATAAATTGCTTGAACTACTCCAGTTGTGTGTAATGAATCTAAAATATATGAAAGTCTAATGTTTATCAGTACATTACAGAAAATAATGAACTTTATCACAATATGCAAATTTTTTGAGAAGGATCTGTATATGAGTGGCCAGTCTCGCACAGGCTGTCAGCCCCTGATGAGTCAGAGTTCTGATTAAATGCATAGGGTGAAGCTACAGCACACGTGACTGGTTGAGGAAGTCGAGCGCTCGGAGAGGACAAGCGAGCGGGGATCTAAGGCGACATCTGCTTAGCGGATTCCCGGGGACCAACACTGTAATGCTTAAAGAGGAACTCTAGTGAAAATAATGTAATAAAAAAGTTCTTCATTTTTACAACTATTATGTATAAATGATTTAGTCAGTGTTTGCCCATTGTAAAATATTTTAAATCCCTGATTTATATTCTGCCATTTATCACATGGTGACATTTTTACTACTGGCAAGTGATGTAGCTGATGCTTGCTGTTTTGGCAGTTGGAAACATCTGTAAACAGCTATTTCCCACAATGCAACAGGGTTCACAGACAGGAAAATCCTAAGAGTACGTACTCAGAATTTCTTTGTGGGAGGGGTTTCACCACAATATCAGCCATACAGCGCCCCCTGATGGTCTGTTTGTGAAAAGGAATAGATTTCTCATGTAAAAGGGGGTATCAGCTACTGATTGGGATAAAGTTCAATTCTTGGTCGGAGTTTCTCTTTAAAGGGATACTTAAGTCAAATAAAAAAAATGAGTTTTACTCACCTGGGGCTTCCCTCAGCCCCCTGCAGCTGTCCGGTGCCCTCGCAGCATCGCTCCGATCCTCCTGTCCCCGCCGGCGGCTGTTTCCGGTTTCGGCGACAGCCGCCGACAGGCTGGGAACGCGAGTGATTCTTCGCGTTCCCAGCCACAATAGCACCCTCTATGCTGTAATTGCGGCCTTCTTGCCGCAATAACAGCATAGAGGGCATTATTGTGGCTGGGAACGCGAAGAATCACTCGCGTTCCCAGCATGTCGGCAGCTGTCACCGAAACCGGAAGGAGCCGCCAGCGGGGACAGGAGGATCGGAGCGATGCTGCGAGGGCACCGGACAGCTGCAGGGGGCTGAGGGAAGCCCCAGGTGAGTAAAACTTATTTTTTTTATTTGACTTAAGTATCACTTTAATGCCTGTTTCGTAACTTGACTTGTGAGTGCACATCTGTTTTATAATCTTAAATAAATTTTTACAGTTTTACACTACAGTATATCAGTGCTTTTAGTTGCAGTGCTGTTTGGGACATATCATTGAATTGATAAGTGAAGATTGATCGTTATCCACCATACACTATCAATCCTACCTCCGGAGACTTTGGGGGTTTGTCCTGGCACTGGTGACTGTAAGGTGATCGAGTACAGTTTGCACTACTGGATAGCTTAGGGTGACAGATCTAGAGGAAAGAGCTATCTGTGAATGCAGTTATACGCTATATGCATATTTCTGTTTTATTTTGCATGTTGATGTGATTGTCCTGGATTAAGGAGTCAAGGTTTGGACAACAGTTGATCATAAACAGAGTCTGCTGTCTCCCTGTTTCACCTCTGTCGCTCCCCCTGGCGCACACTTTTTGTTTTTGAGTTTTTTTCTTTTAGACTTTTTTTTTCATGCATTTTTTATGTGCAGGCATTTTCCTGTGCATATTCCATCTTTTAGTTGCTTGTTTGCGTCATAGGGGAGGCGGGTGCAACACGCAGGCACCAGTTTCATTGACTGGGATGCGTGTAATTAGTATAGGGCGGGAGCATCCGGTGTCTAGCCACGCCCCCTTGAGAAAGCTGTAAGTTGCCGGCAAAACATGTCGGGTTCTTTTGGCGTGCCCGACACCTGACCCCCTGGTTTGCGGACTACCGTCTACCGCTCTCCCCGCTGCCTGGGATTAGTGCCTCCACTTGGGACTCGCCGAGGCCCCCTCCTGGTGCACTCTGGCACCCATCCAGCACTGGCATCCCACTTACAGCTCAGCGTGGGTCTCCTTGAGGGACACACGCTGCGGAGAGTGAACACGCTCCATTGATCACCTGCTTGCCTTTGATGGGCCCTCGCCTCGTTCCTCACATTAACACAGCAGCACAGCAGGATATCCTTTGGTGGACTGGCTACATACAGGACAAGCTGGGAGCTAGACTCACTTGGAGCGGTACAGTATGCGATCACCCTGATTGAATGAGACCTTATCTGCATTTAGCCATTAGTTGTACTGCTGCATGAACTCTTCCTGCTTCAGCCTTTTTGCTACCATCTATGACCCCCTGACTAACTAGATGCTTAATACAGGCTTGGTGCAATCTGAGATCCCATCCTTGCTTGCTTCTGTGAAGCCTGGTTCACTTTTTGGTTGCCGCTGTATGCTATCCTGCTACCTGTATGCCCCTGTGGAAGCTTGCTTTGAGGACGCTCCTTTACGCAGCAGTGTGTGAACTAGAGCCAGTGTGCGGCTCTTTGGGGAAGAAGCTTTCTACAGCTATTACAAGCTCTGGGCCCCGGATTGTTATAAACTGTTCTTATCACCTTGCTTCGACACCATCGTCTCACAGACTGTGAGATCACTTGACTCTCCACACAGCAAACAGGAAATAGACTTTCTCAGGCTTCTCCAATGTTTCCGTTATTTATTCAAGTCACAGAAAGACAGATAGATACAGTCATCATATCCTAGCTATGCCGCTCTTCATGTTGCATTACAAGCTCTTGATTAGACTCCCTACCGAAGTCTATCAGGTACCTTCTTCCTACCTACGTTACACTAAACTACCTATGTACGTAGCATACATTATATCAGCTTACATAAAGGAAGAACATGCTTAGAGAAATAATTGGGTTCCAGTCAGTATTGCGAGCTAGTGCGGAAGGAAGAAGCAGAAGTGAGTTCCCCATCGCTCGCTCCAGATTTAATACCGACTAGGAAAGAGTTAAATATGACATCATCTTCGCCACCCCCTATATCAGTCTATTGGTGGACCCACTCGTGGTGTCATCATACCCGCCTACTCGATTAATAATCGATGAGGCACTTGACCCAGATGCAGGCATGTAAATGTTTAGTAAACATGGCCAATGTTTACTGTTCCTGTCCTGTAAGTGGAGGTCAGAGTAAACCGATGGCCTTCTTTAGGAACATGTTCTCAGTATCTGCGTGTATCTTCTGCTACACGCAGACCCTGAGATGCCTCTGCCTGCATCACCAAACCTCTATCTATTTTAAAGGCATACACTGCGGACAAGCCTTTTACATAAAACTCAGGCCAAGTAACTGAGGCCTACTTAAATTATAACAATCCCCCCTAAAACGGCTTGACCCGCAGATCTCAGCGTCTGAACCTCCCAGTACCTGGTTTCTTTCTTGTATGTTTCACTTTTCGATGTTCGTGCTCACACAACTTCTCTGCTCTAGGCGGTTACCCCTGGAAGAGAGAGAGCAAGACCTCTTGGTCTTCCTGTAACCAGGCTCTCTGGGGAGGCCCTACTTCTAAATCCCTCAATACCACATGCTCAGCATTTGCGTCACTTGCGTATCACTCACAAACTTGCATGACCACAGAAAAGTGAAACTCGTTTGTTTGTTACAAAACGGAGCAGTGCCAGGTGCCTTCTAAAAGAGCGCCTTTATACAATCAGCCCCATCATAGGTACTACTAAACCTATACCCGTAACCCTGTATATCCCTTAATTTAAACTATTGGTTCAGGAGATTGTTTATGAGGCACCAATCCCTGGACCGGTTAATTTATTTTACGTAATTTTAACCCGCAACCTCACCTGGATAATGATGCCTAAAGTTGTCATCCCCATCCAGACGACCAGTGGGTGTAGAAAGAACTTTGGAACTGCAGATGCCCCGTCCGAGTGTCCCTGGAACATCACCGGAACCTTTGTCCACCAGGGCAGACTGGAACTCACCTGCTCATTTTTGTGTTCTACCTCGTTAAGATCACCTGTATCATGGTGAAATCTTACCTCTAACTTCGTGTACTGTTTGTTTAACCTTTGTAACCAAATGTGGTCGTCTTGGATCAAACCCTGTTCCCCTTTGTCCCATGTCGTGTTCTCTTTCAGGACGGGAACTACCCGTGAAACTTTGACCTTTAGAGTTCTCTTAACAATTTGAGAAACAACGTCATCCAGCCTGGATGACAGGATCCATATGGGATCTCCACTCACACAATATGTTCCCCTTGGAAAATCCCCCTTATCGGAACAATTATGAGAATATACCTTGAATGTATCATTAGACCTTATGTTAAAAAACCAAACCTTTCCTTCAGCCACCGGAACTATCGGTTGGGCTTCAGGGTGGATCTTTTGAATGGTAGCCTCGCATTCTGCGTTATTGAGCCTGCAGGCTTCTTCACTAAATTTGGCTTGCCCCGGCCAACGCAGATACTTTTGCAAGAATTGCCCGCATGAGGACAACTCTACTTGCTTCACCTCCCCGTCTAGCACCAAAAAAGGTTGACCTCTCAGGTCCTGGTGTAAGACACGGGTTGAGGTGGGAACTAAGGAAGTAGCGGTGCCTAAAGGAATGTTGCACCGTTTCCATTTGTTCACCCAAACATCTCGAAGCTGCCATGCAAAAGATCCTTCTCCAGAAAAATTAATATACCTCCCCTTGTCCAATCTCTCGCTGACAAAATATGTCCCCAGCTGTCCTGATTGGACCTCTTCCCCCCTTACATCCTGAGGCACAATATGTACCTGAGGTCGGGAAGACTGTACTCTCTGCAATCTTTCGATTAAGAGTACCTCTTCACTTACCCAACTATCATGAGGATAAGCTGCTGCATATGGACTGTGTAATATCGTCCCCGGTTGTGACCCGTGTGGTGTGAATGGGGTTCCCTGTGTGGGCTTTCCCTCCCCCGGGACCGCTCTCCCCACCCTCTTTGTCACCTGGAAATGTGGCTTGATCTCGATTTTTACTTCTTGTTTCGAGAACCACCCACCCTTGGCTTTCCAGCCTTTACGTGTGTATAGTTGTTTCAGAGGCACTCTCTGTTGGTAGCTCCAGAGTGTGATGTTGTCCCTTGCGTCTCTCTGGTAAGAGAATTGACGCCCCCTGCTCGTTCCTCTCCAATCTGGAACCATCTCACTCTGCATAACCAAGACAAGGTACCCCTGAATCACACACTCCACCTTTTGCATGTACCCATTGTACTGCAATGTACCTTTTAACAAACCTTTGGATCGGTGCATCGATTCTGGGAGTGTGGCATTCAATAGCAGATTTACACTGCCATTAAATTCCCACTGCCCGCACACTTGACCCTTCAGACCTTTCACCCACCTTGTGCCATGAAATTTGCTTTCTCCTGGCACAAGTGCTCTTTTCCTCCGTCCCTGCATGGTCCGTCTGTGCCAAGTGGAGGGAGGTGTGAAAGGATTAGTACCTTTGTCACCGAACATTAACATGCTTGGGCCTTGCATTCTCATTAACCCCTTATTATACATGAGAATGTCCTCTCTTCGTTCTCCTAGGACGAAATGGCAACCTAGGATCACCATCAGCACGGTACTCCTCATTATAAACGCACCACCTTGGGAAAGAAAAACATTAGCAATTTGCCCTATGCTTTGCTCAGACAGTTTTTTTAGTCTCTTTCCGATCTCCGAAATCTCGTGTTTTAGTCTCTTTCCGATTTCAGGAATCTCGTGTTTTAGTCTCTTTCCAATTTCAGGAATCTCGTGTTTCTCCAAGCTTAGATTGGCATCTGGACCCTTTAGCTTATCCGACTGACATCTCCATCTTTGCTGCCAGCACTGCAGCTGTCTCAATTCCATATTGCCAAACACCTGAAATCGAAATACAAACAAATCAATTCTTATTAATGATTTGGGATTCGCCCTGCGGCTTGTACTCTTTACACTTTAAATTGATCAATATATACCGTAATTGATCTCGTTGCTTTATGGTTCTCATGAACTCTGTTTACTCTTATTGGTAGATTGGAGTTAAACTTCACCCCCCCTACCTCAGTACTATCCTCAGTACTTACCTGTTTACAATATGCTCCCGCGGACTTCACCTTTGGAAGCTCGCTTCACCTTTGGAAGCTCTCACCTCATTGCAGCTCAATCCACATCCCCCCCTATCTGTCCATGCGCGGCCGTCGCATGCACAGATTACGGATGCCACACCTGATGCTGCTTTGCAGGTGAGCCTGCAATGCTCTTACTCATTATCGCAGTTACTTATCTAGAACTTCATCGCGATACCAGCTCTGCTAGAAGTTCTGTGTGTTGTACCCTCTGATCAATGTTTGCCGTGCCACCACCTAAACTACCAAAAAATTGCTGCCTCCCTGTCGGAAGGAGCACTTTGCACTTAAACTACACAGGGTGCAGGGCTAAGCATACCAGTGTCACATGCCTGTATGCAGATCCCTGAATGCCCACATGGTAGGTAGTCACATGGCAAACACCGTACTGATACACTATCACTCTGTAAACGGCAATTCTATCATCTGTATAATTGCCCCATGACCTGCTGTCAGTCCTTGTTCTTTGTGCTACAATTGATAAGAGCTGGAAAAAACATATTTGACCAATCAGTGGACAAAAAAAACCGCACAAAAAAAACAGCCCCAGCCCAGCATAGACCTCTCAGTCCAGCTCTGGCCCTGTTCACGACAAAACCGGAAAAAACGTTACCGCTCTGCAGAAGCGGCGACGGAAACCCGAATTGGTCAACTCCCTTTTTTCCAACTCCGGCACCCCCCTGATGCGCTGTCCCCCTTTCCTTCTATTGGGAACTCATGCTGCACCACCCATTAGGGTGCCCCACTTACAGGAATAATCCCATAAGCAACACAGTACAGACCCATTTCTGATCTGTACTGCTACGTGTGTCCCTGCACCCAGCTGGGAAACACTTCCTATTCTGGCATTCCTTTCCATGGACCCAGGGAAAAGCTCTGGGGAAATACTTTGAGAACCGAGACACACAGTAGACTGTCTCTGTATTTCTACCCCCCTCCCTTTCAGCTGCTCTGCCCGGAGCCGCGAGCACAGCCTGACGTGACGTGGATCCCCCAGCCCCTCCTCCCCCCCTGCCATGATGTGTGGGGGCCATGACTCTCGGGGGCGGGCTCTCTCCACTGCCGCCATTTTGAGTCCTGGACTGCCAGCTAAGATGGCTGCTCCCATAGCAGCCTCTCGTTTCCTATATCTTAGGAGAAAGAACAAAATCAAATAGAACATACATTTTTTTTATGCATAGTTACACACAGCATCTATCCACAGTGCACAAAAATCAGCCTCAGCATTCCTTCACGTCTCAGCTGTAATCCGAACTGCAATCAGACATACGGATCCCCAGAGACGTAGGAATCTTTCTCACTCTATCACAGACATAACTAAGAACCGCCCGAGCGAGCTATACGACTCCAAACCACTGTAACTGTTTTAACTGTTAACATCCCAGCTCGAACTTCAACACAATACAGACATTGAAAAAACATGTTAGCAGCAGCACCGACTGGAAATGCGAGAAACGTGCAGAACATCTCACAAACAGAAAGACACTCGCTTTCCTCCTCTCTCCCTCTATCCCCTCTCTCCACAACTCATCTGCAGCTTATCTCAGCCATAACTCAGAACTATTACAGCGCTATTACTGAGACGAACAACAGACGAGCTGGCTGAACAACATAACAGATGCAGATATTTACCAGCATGTTAGCAACTCTGACTGAAAACGCGCGGAGGAAAGACAAACAAAAACCTCACCCATTATCTCAGCTGTCCCTCTGCGAACTTCCACAGCTACCCAGAGACAAGGGCTGTCCACCCAGCTCCCCGAGAAAACTTACTTCTAAGTTTTACAACTGTTCTCTCCTGTCTACTCTGCTACCTCTCCCCCCTGTCCACCACTAACACTGTTGGTTTCCCTCTGCCGCGGGGGACCCCCCCCAGACCTTATCTATCATCCTGCCCAGTCTCTGGACAGGGAGAGAAAAACAAAACAAAACCCAGAGAGAGAGAAAACAAAACATCTGCCACACAGGAACATCGAATCCTAAGAAACAATCAAAGCGCATAAACTCTGAAAACACGTTCTGTATTTACATCGGAGCTGCACCTCTCCTCACCCCTCCCTTCACGCACAGGAGAGATGAGAAGCCCGCAGCCTCCACTCTGCAATTAACACAGAATGTACACATTAACACAGATAACGCCATATAACAACGTAAAACATACTTGCCTGAGCAGAAGACTTTGTAAGCCTGCGAATTCGACCAGCTTTTGGCAACTTTCCACGACACTGAGTGGATCTCTGGAACTACTGAGCGTCAGCTCTGTGTACCCACACTGGCTCAGCGGATCAATCTCCAGCGGCAGCTGCCAGCTGGCCTCGGAGCTTCCAGACACCTGCGATCCGGTTTAGGCTAGGACTGATGTGCACTGTCAGTCTAAGTTTAACATCCACGAGTGTCGCCGCTGGTTCTCTCGAATTGCAGCCCGTGTGTGCTCGGCTCCCACACACTCACACCAGCTTATCAGTCTCAGCTTGATAAGCTTTACAGTCCGTGTCCGTCTATTCCGCTTGTTTTGCTGTGGAATATCTTGAAACCATTTTCCTTCGGCCCCGGCCCCGTCTGCCTGTATTGCTAGGCAGGGAAGGATTTCAGGCACCACTGTTATAAACTGTTCTTATCACCTTGCTTCGACACCATCGTCTCACAGACTGTGAGATTACTTGACTCTCCACACAGCAAACAGGAAATAGACTTTCTCAGGCTTCTCCAATGTTTCCGTTATTTATTCAAGTCACAGAAAGACAGATAGATACAGTCATCATATCCTAGCTATGCCGCTCTTCATGTTGCATTACAAGCTCTTGATTAGACTCCCTACCGAAGTCTATCAGGTACCTTCTTCCTACCTACGTTACACTAAACTACCTATGTACATAGCATACATTATATCAGCTTACATAAAGGAAGAACATGCTTAGAGAAATAATTGGGTTCCAGTCAGTATTGCGAGCTAGTGCGGAAGGAAGAAGCAGAAGTGAGTTCCCCATCGCTCGCTCCAGATTTAATACCGACTAGGAAAGAGTTAAATATGACACCATCTTCGCCACCCCCTATATCAGTCTATTGGTGGACCCACTCGTGGTGTCATCATACCCGCCTACTCGATTAATAATCGATGAGGCACTTGACCCAGATGCAGGCATGTAAATGTTTAGTAAACATGGCCAATGTTTACTGTTCCTGTCCTGTAAGTGGAGGTCAGAGTAAACCGATGGCCTTCTTTAGGAACATGTTCTCAGTATCTGCGTGTATCTTCTGCTACACGCAGACCCTGAGATGCCTCTGCCTGCATCACCAAACCTCTATCTATTTTAAAGGCATACACTGCGGACAAGCCTTTTACATAAAACTCAGGCCAAGTAACTGAGGCCTACTTAAATTATAACACGGATCACACTAGGTGATCGAGGTTAGGTGTGCATGGTGGTTGTATGGGCGGTGTTAGAATGGTGGACGGCCGTCCCACATGGGGTGATTTTAATTGTTCACTTTATTTGGGTATGGATTAATTGAATAAAGCTTTTGATACTTTTATAAATTATTGCTATAAGATTCATCATTGCACACGCCTTGCCCTTTCTACTTTCTCCTAACGATACGTGATAGCTTAGGGTGACGGATCTGGTGGAAGAAGCCATCTGTCAACGCAGTTATACACTATATGCATATTTCTGTTTTATTTTGCATGTCGATGTGATTGTCTTGGAATAAGAAATCAATGTTTGGACAACAGTTGATCATAAATGGAGCACTGTTTGAGGACACTGGTGGCTACAAACTGTGAGACTGTTAACTCCTTGTTTCTATTGAGACAGATAGTGCGTTCTATTTTCTATTGTATTTGGTACATTGCCGAAGAGAAGGAAGCTTGGCATCACCCCTCCCACATTCCTGCTTCTCCCTGATTGGCTGAGGGCAATTCAGTGTGAAGCTGCTGAAATCTGATCTATGTTGTACTCCGCCGGGACAAGGTCCACCACCAACAGAGGCTGAGTTGCCCAAGTGCGCCCCCCCCATGGGCCACAACTATGTCACTGGCATGGATTCATGGCCAGTCCCTCCCTGTTATTGTTACTCTTTACGGGGTTGCGTACATAGTGAGCTTCGCCATAGGACTACATTTGGCATGCATACAACAGTAGTAGAGATCACTTGAAGTCTTTCTGTTGCTATGGGTTTTTAGGTAGCTAGGTATAGGTGCCCCCAGTATAGGTAACCAGTTATAGGTGCGTATAGGTAGCCAGGTACAGGTATAGGGGCCCCCAGTATAGGAAGCCACAAATAGGTTTCCCCAATATAGGAAGCCAGGTATAAGTGCCCCAGATTTCATTCAGACACTACATATTCTCCTACATCTTCAAAACATACTAATAAGTCAACTGGTTTCCCCCCTAAACAATCCTATAGTGAAAATATTAGTCTATAACTATGGTAGGGATTGTACTATGAGCTACTCTGGGGACAGTCAGTGACATGACTATGTACTCTGTAAAGTGCTGAAGAGGATGTCAGTGCTATATAAATACACAATAATAATATGGTAGGAGATTACATTATGACTATGGCAAAGATTAGATTGTGAGCTCTTCTGAGGACAGTCAGTGACATGACTATGTACTCTGTAATGTGCTGCAGAAGATGTCAGTGTTATATAAATACATAATAATAATATGGTAGGAGATGACATTATGACTATGGTAGGATTAGATTGTGAGCTCCTCTGAGGACAGTTAGTGACATGACTATGTACTCTGTAAAGTGCTGCAGAAGATGTCAGTACTATATAAATACATAATAATAATATGGTAGGACATTAGACTATGGCTATGGCAGGATTAGATTGTGAGATCCTCTGAGGAAAATCAGTGACATGACTATGTACTGTACTTTGTAAAGAGGTGCGAGTGATGAACGCAACAAAACCACTTGCTCTGTTCCCCCAAGTGTGTAAATGTGCCCCCATGTGTGCATTTATATATTACCTGTTCTGTGACATCAACTGCGCAGTGCCCATACATCTTCAGCTTCTTCCAGTTTTATTTGTGGCTCACATGCCACCAGCATATAATGTGTGATGCATGCGTGATGTCACGTGTGCTAAATGCCAGCAGCGTGTGAAGTGCAAATGGAGGAGCGGGAAGTGGAAGATGGATGGGTCCTGCACGATGGGCAACACAGGACAATCAATCAGCTCTGGTACTCACAGGAAAGGCCACACTCTGGACCTTATATTCCATACTGGGCTGTCAATAGCCAATGTGGAAATTAATCCTGTTGCCTGGTCAGACCATCACACTATCCACTTCTCCCTCTCAATACCAGCTGTCAAACACCAGGTCAAGAATCAAATAAAATATCGCCGCTTAAAAGGGCTAACACCTCAACATATCCGAGATAACCTTAGCTTTGATGAATTGACTGACTCCAGCTTGGACCCTGATACTCTGGTGTTTAAATACAACAAATGTGTGTCCTCCACCTTTGAGACCATTGCTCCTCTGCGCACCAAATATCTTACTCCACACCATCATGCACAGTGG